>NC_054838.1:8593509-8901218 GCF_018345385.1 Vulpes lagopus | reverse complement strand
TGGCAGAGTTGGGACGGACCCCCAACTCTAGAACCAGTGCTCTTAACCAATATATTATGAGCATGGAACCAAAGAAAACAAATTTGTACTGTAGCTTAAGTCAAAGACAGAATAAATCCTTCTGACCAATAAGAATGTTATCTGCTCATCTGACTCTTGTTTATATAATCAATTACAATCTGTATGGCTTTGGATAAGTCACTTTATTTATCTGAATCTTAGTTTCCCCAATATGTAAAATGAGGAACTTGGACTAGGTGATCTTTAATGCTTCTTAGCATTAAAATTCTATGACTCAAGGCAGGGCACAGAGGATTTTGGGGGCAGTAAAAGATACTACAATGGTAAATACATGTCATTATAGATTTGTCCATACCCACAGAATGTACAACACCAAGAATGAACCCCAATGTAAATTATAAACTTTTGGATGATTAATGATGTGTCAAGGTAGGCTCATCAATTGTGCCACTCTAGTGGGGAATGCTAATAATAGGGGAGGCTGTCCACGTGCAGGGATAAAGGGATATATATGGGAAACCTTCCATTCAATGTTGCTATGAACTTAAAACTGTTCTAAAAAAAAGTGTATTAAAAAAAAATTCTAGGACTCAAATATGAGGCAAGCATCTTATAAGCAGAATAACCAGACCTTTGCTGATCTCCACATTAGGCAGGCTAAAGATGTCAAGGTCCATTACCCCTCCTTTCGTCTCTTCTGAGAGGTCCAAGAGGACCAGTCTGTCTGCAATGCCCTGTACAGTATAATAAGAACATACAGCATTACACAAACACAGCCAGTTACTCAATTTAAGTTCATTCAGAAGTGAAGCTAAAGGAGAATGCACAGCCTCGTATGCTGTCTTATGAAGAAAAGGTAATATAATAGCAGGAAAAGGATGTGCAAGCAAGAAACTACTATGAACTTTTGAAATATGATCCTTTAGGCTTAACAGAAAATTGGGATCTAGTAGGACTTAACCCAGAAGTCACAGATTGCAGATTTCCTTTGATGGGACAGGAGTAATTAAGATAATTTGGTGCACTGAATACATTTGCTGCTGTTTCTTGAGTTTATGTTTTCATTTTAATGTCATAATTTCCATTTTGAAAGTACTGAGAGTGATTTTTTGTTCTATTTTAATGCCTCATTTCTAGCATGAAAGTCAATACCAATGCCAAGTTTCTCTTTAAAAAAAAAGATAATAAATCTAAAATAAAATCCTATTATCATGTAGAACTCTTCCCAGATATCTAATGGAAAAACTCCACATGCCTGTAGATGGCTCTCTGGTTGCCACAGTAGGCTAACTGTAAATGACGGCACAGAAATTTCTCAGAGTCAAGTTACCTTTACGGGTATTTTTCTTTTTCTTTTCTTTAAAGATTTATTTATTTATTTGAGAGAGAGAAAAAAAAAACACAAGCAGTGAGGAGGGGCAGAGGGAGATGGAGAAGACTCCCCACTGAACAGGAAGCCCAATGTGCAGCTGGATCCCAGGACCCTGAGATCATGACCTGAGCTGCAGGCAGATGCTTAACTGAGTCACCCAGGTACCCTATGGAAGGTCTTCTTCTAAAGTGGTAAGCAGTTTGAGGATCTTTCCTATATTAGGGTACAGAGGCAAGAATACCCAGGGATCCACCAGACTGCCAGGCAGAAAGTACAAAAGAAAACCCATCTATAGTAGTATTAGCTCTGTGACACTGGGCAAGTCACTGAACTTCGCCTTATTTCATGGGGCTATGAGGATTACTGTGTGACCCAGAGCTGGCAGGGAGAAGTCCTCTATAACTTGTACCTATTAATTTTATTACTGTCAACTACACTCAAAAGAGAAATGCAAAGAAAACTGAGTTATCATTTTTAATTATGAGACACAGAAAGACCCAAAAGTTTAACAACAATAATGTGGGAAAACAGGCATTCTTACATACTATGGATATGGGAATAAACTGGTACAACTGATATGGAGGATAATTTGACAAGTTCTACCAAAATTTAAAAAGAGTAATTTCAGCTTTGCGCAGTACCAATGAGGTTTATCCAAGGCTTGATTATTGCTAATTAAAAATGGTAATTCCTTTAATCCATCTATCTCATTTATAGAAATTATCCTACAAGTTTATTAGTACATAGGTAACATAATACAACATGTATAAGGATATTTAAAGAGCTAGAAATGACCTAATGTCTGTCTGTAAGGACGATAGCAGTAATGAAGCAGGATAACATTATGGCTTAAAGCAGAATTTCCCATACTTTAAGGGATCATCATTCAGCCACTGGGTAGCTCAGTGGTTGAGCATCTGCCTTTGGCTTAGGTCATGATCCTGGGGTCCTGAGATTGAGTCCTGCATCAGGTTCCCCACAGGGAGCCTGCTTCTCCCTCTGCCTGTGTCTCTGCCTCTCTCTCTGCGTCTCTCATGAATAAACAAATAAAATCTTAAAAAAAAAAAAAAGAAGGGCGGGAGGGGATCACAATTTAGATCAGTGCAGCACATGGGACACCAGGGGTTTTGTGTCAAAATGCAGATTCGTTTCCATAGGTCTGGGGTGGGACCTTAGATAATACAACTCCAATAAGATCTCAGGTATCATCAGTGCTGCTGGTCTGAAAGCCACAGGCTGAGTAGTAAAGATTTAGGATACAGGCTCTGTAAATAGACTGCCTTACTTCAAATCCTGCCTCCATTTATTAACAGTGTGGCTTTGGGCAAATTATGCAACTTCATCTGTAAAATGGTAGTAATGATAGTACCCAACATATAGGGTTAGGTAAAATTTAGTAAAAATTAGTCAAGTGTTTAGCTGAGCGCCTGGCACCTAGTAAGCATTCAATCAGTAAAGGTCAGTTGCTGGCGCTATGACCACCACTACTACTGGTATTATTATGACTACTACTGTATCATAACATTGCATGTATCTTGTATCAAAATATTAATATTTACAAAGAAAATGGAACAAAATTTCCATTTGGACAGTTTACAAAGGAGTACTGATAGTGAGATGGTAAAGAAACATGACTTTAAGGGGCCTTCTTGTACTTACCAAAACTCAACAAAATTGATAAAACTCAATACTGTTAAGGATGTCAAAAAATCAGATTGATGTGCATAACTGTTATGAGCAGCATAAATCTGCCTTTCTGAAGCGCAACTAGCAATATGTAATACATGCCATAAAGACCATTCATGCCCTCTGATTCACTAGTACTGTTTTTGAGATTATGTACACCTAAAAGAAAATTCAGAGGAGAAAATAAGCAACTCGTAAAGCAGTATTTATGGAAGGATTCTATTTAGTAACAAAGGAACTGAAAATAGTTCAAATTCCAATTAAGAGGGATTGACTAGTTAGTATATTCAGATGGAGGGTGGAGGAAATGAAGCGAAGTCAAAAGTCAGCATATGTTGTTCTACACAGCCAGCTTTTAAAATTTTCTAGCTCCCTGGATATAATTTAATTATTTACTAAAGTAGAACCTATCTCTGAGACATATGCGAGTCTGAAGTAAAAAGGAAAGAACTTAGATGACAACATTTTAATAGAAAAGTAAAAACAAAATGTCAGCTACCAAATAAACAGAGAGGAACAGCTATTCTACGCTGGGCTACATCCCTGAAAAGACACAGACATGCTGTTACCATGATACTGGGACCCTGGAGGGTCTTTTGAACTTCTCTGGAAGGGAATTTAAGCTTTCCTGAAAATAATTTATATACAAAAAGATCTAGTAAAAAGGACTGATGAAAAAATAAAGAAATTTCAAGCTAGTGTAAAATATTAACTTAGAAATTATCTTTTTTTTTTTTAATTTTTTTTATTTTTTTATTTTTTTTATTTATGATAGTCAGAGAGAGAGAGGCAGAGACATAGGCAGAGGGAGAAGCAGGCTCCATGCACTGGGAGCCCGACGTGGGATTCGATCCCGGGTCTCCAGGATCGCGCCCTGGGCCAAAGGCAGGCGCCAAACCGCTGCGCCACCCAGGGATCCCTAGAAATTATTATCTTAAGAGAATATAGAATAATTACACAAGAAAAGGCAATCTTTAAGAAAAAAATGTTAATTTTAGAAAGAGCTAAAATTAAGTATTACATTAAATAAGAGCTTAATTAAAGCAGCATGACTAAGAAAGCACAAAGGAATTGGTGACAAGTCAGATGAATGTCAGGTTGAGGTTTCCCTTGGAATAGGATGATGAGCCCATTGTTCAAATCACTTTTTAAAAAAAAAATTGTATTTATTTATTCATGAGAGACACAGAGAGGCAGAGACACAGGCAGAGGGAGAAGCAGGCTCCATGCAGAAGCCTGACGTGGGACTCGATCCTGGGACTCCAGGATCACGCCCTGGGCCGAAGGCAGGCGTTAAACCGCTGAGCCACCCAGGGATCCTGTTCAAATCTCTATCTATCTATCTATCTATCTATCTATCTATCTATCTATCTATCTATCTATCATCTATCTATATCTATCATCTATTTATTTCAAATAACTTTTTAAAAGCCTATTCCAAGTACTAATTAAGAAGCAATATTCCTGATGAGAGCTTTCAGTTTTTTGTTTTTTTGTGTTTTTTTTGCCAAGTTACTAAATACATTTTAAGGTAAAATGAGTTTTTTCCACATGACAAAATGAAGCCATTATTTCTTGTATGTTAAACACAAACTACCTAAAAGTCTAGCAATGTGATAGATGGATATCTAACCACTATGTTTACATACCTTTGCTGAGATTGCTAATGTGCAGGCAATACCCAGTTCTCCACCTCCAACCACAGTAATTTTATTGACGGTTTTATGCTCATGATTTACCCAGTTCTTTGAATTTATGTCTGAGACACCTAGAAATAAAAGTGAATTATCATGAGAGTTTTGAAATAATACCAAAAAATCTTTTTTAGCATCTTAAAAAAGTACACCAACCTTCAATAGCTTGGACAGAAAACATGATGCTACTCCATAAGCATTCAAAAATACTTGAACAAGTGAAATGCAAGACAAACAGGAATCTCAGTAAATATTCTCCTCAATAGAGCCTAAGACTAAAAAATAGGATTTCCATAATTCTGAAAAACATTCTGATTCTTACTGCTCTGGTCTATAAGGCAAAAATGTTCAATGCCTTACTGACTTTCATAAGTGTGGGTATCTGACTTATCCTCAATGAGAAACATGGAGAATCAGAGATTTTCTGGCCCAATATTGAATGAGGCAAAAAGATACTTAAGTATATAATGAAAAAGGTTTGGGATCATTAATATATATCAAGTAATTTTGAACAAACACAAATTGTTTTATCTGTCAGTATAAGAGTAAGCTTTCACATTTTAAGAAACCACATTCATTGGAACTATATGGTAACACCCTATGACAGATGTATAGGAAAGAATTTTTGATTCAACACAGATATGTACAGATACATGAATATTTTTATTTATAGAAATCCAGTAGCAGACAGTAAAAGATGTTAGTGAGAAAATGTAAATTCATAACTCTCTGATTAACAAAAAATACAAACCTTCAGTGATTTTTGCAATATAGGCTAGCAAGTCTACCTGCCGTGCCTCATCAGATGATGATAGAGAATACAGGGGAAGTTCCTCTTGAAACTTGGCAATCATTTCTTTAATTAGTCCAACAATGACAGATTTAGGCTGCAGAACACACACAAAAGGAAAAGTTATGCAAAAAATTTCCTAAAGAATACTACCTTCTTGGGACACCTGGGGGGCTCAGTGGTTGGGCGTCTGCCTTCGGCTTGGGGCGTGATCCTGGGGATCCGGGATTGAGTCCCACATTGGGCTCCTTACGGGGAGCCTGCTTTCTCCCTCTGCCTGCCTCTTTCTCTCTCTCTCTGTCTCTCTCATGAATGAATAAAATAAAATCTTAAAAAAAAAAAAAAAAGAATATTACCTTCTTAACCTATACATTATCTAAAGTTAACTAAAAGAAAGTTTTACATTATGCTCTTATTTTTGGAAAACTACCATACAAATTACATGATAGTATTAACCGAAAAATTACTTAATTCTTTTAACTGAAAATTAGAGAAATGCTAGTCTACATCTCCGAAAGATGAGAAAATAACATGAATGTGCTTATAGCAAAGTACTTATATGTTCAGGAACCATCTGCCTATCTTTTTATTTGACTTTTTAAAGTAATTTTATTTGAGAGAGAGAGAAAGAGAGAGAGAGAGAGAGAACCGAGCAGGGGGAGGGGCAAAGGGAGAGGGAGAAGCAGGCTCTTCACTGGGCAGGGAACGGAGGTGAATGAGGGGCTCCATCCCAGGATCCTGAGATCATGACCTGAGCTGAAGGCAGATAGATGCTTAACCGACTGAGACATCCAGGTGCACCCCCCCCCCTTATTTTACTTATTTAATTGTGAAATAATTGCAGACTTACAGAAAAGTTGCAAAAAAGTACAATGAATTTTCATATATTCTTCACCCAGATCACTCAAATGTTAACATTTTAGCACATATTTTCTCAGTCTCTTTCCCTCTCCATATTTTTCTGAACCAACTGAGAATAAATTGCAGATCCAATACCTTTTCACCCCTAAATATGTTAGTAAATATTGTCTAAAATATAGGTCTAACACAGCACATTGAATCTCTTATGGAAAATGTCTGTAATCCTTGGTCTAGACATTTCTAGATTCCTTCAACTCCAAAATTCTGTGTAATTGTACTACATAATTATAATTCCAACCACACGAGGAACTTAAAGTTACTGTAGTACTTTTAAATAGGACAATTTAAATAATGTAATGTCTTCTTAAGACTAGTTCTAATTCTATTTTTAAAAAAAGAGGGGCAGCCCCGGTGGCGCAGCGGTTTAGCACCTCCTGGAGACCCAGAATCGAGTCCCATGTCAGGCTCTCTGCATGGAGCCTGCTTCTCCCTCTGCCTCTGTCTCTGCCTCTCTCTCTCCCTGTGTGTCTCTATGAATAAATAAAATAATCTTAAAAATTAATTAATTAATTAATTAATTAAATTAAAAAAAAAAGAAAACTAGGGGCAGCTGGGTGGCTCAGTGGTTGAGCATCTGCCATCGGCTCACATGGTGATCTTGGGGTCCTGGGATTGAGTCCCATATCAAGCTCCCTGGAGGGGGCCTGCTTCTCCCTCTGCCTAAGTTTCTGCCTCTCTCTCTGTGTCTCTCATGAATAAATAAAATCTTTTTAAAAAATCTAGTTTTAGCGTATAATAAAAAGGTTCAGAATAGTAAAATGAAACCAATATTGTCTGAAGTCAAGCACAACCTCAGCTAGGCTATTATCTGAGTATTTACCATACAAACAAAACTATGAAAAGAGATGCAAGTGAAAATGAGAAAAGGGAAACAGGAAATATGAATTCCCACAATAGGCTAGAGATGTCAAAATACTGTTTGAGGATAGCTAAAAAAAAAAAAAAGGGTAAAAATGGATGGAGACAGAAGACAATTCAAAAAAGAAGGAACATACATGACTGATTAATATATGAGAAAGATTTCAATTTCTCAAATAACAGAAAAACATTAAAGTCCCTCCAACTGACAAATTTTTATTATGCCTAATTTATCACGTTGATCTCTCAATCTTATTTATTAAAATCACCAAATAATGCAAATGACCTACAAATTCATAAAGTAAAAGGTCAATGTTCCTCCACCTATTCTCCATTGCCAACTACTTGGTGTGCATCACTTCTTTTTGTATTTTATTTTTTTAAAGGTTTTATACATATTAAAAATACAGAAAAGTATAAAAACAAAGTAAAACATGCCCATAACTGCATGCTTTCTTATGAGATGTATATAAAATAAAAAGTTGTAATCCTAACACCATCCTTTACTCCAGCTATACTTGACCCTTGACCTATCTATCCCTGGTCTCTTTCAAGGATTCCTGTCCCACAACTTCTTGGATACGTATAAATATATTATAAATTATCCTTTCATAAAAATCTTACTTCCAAAAATGAGAACACATTATATACCCTTCTAAATAAATATATGGAGATAAGCAAAAGTTTGTTTTGTTTTAGTAATAATACTTTCTGCCAGAACATGGGTGCTGAAAAAGAGGTATTCTATGCTGATTTCAAGTGATCATAGACATACATTTTGTCCATCTTCTGGAGGCCAATTTGGCAATATGTAAGAATAGCCTTCAAAACATTTATAAACTTTGATCCAGTAATTCCATTCCTAGAGATTTATCATTACTAAATTATTAAAGATTTATGATATATACACCCTTATGTTTGCATATCTTTATCTTTAAGGATGCTCATTATTAAATTTCTAACAATAGAGCAATTTGTAAATACATAATGCCAATATCTTTATGTGGTATCAGGTAACCAATTAAAGACCATGTATTTTGAAAATATTGTTTAAAATGAGAAGTGCTCAGCATAATGGTAGATGAAAAAAATGCAGAAAACAAAACTGCATAATGTGAAAACTTATGAACTAAATAAACTAGTTCCATATATCACTGTGAATGAATTTTTAAAAATGTTCAGTTAAAACAAAACACATAACAGAAGGTTATATACAGTATGATTCAATTTACATAAAAGTAAAAAGCAGGCAAAACTACAAATAAATACATATATTACATAAGAATCTTTAATAAGGAGGGACTAAGAAATAGTGTCCATTATCTTGCCAGTAGCTTTTCATGTGCTTTATCAAGCAGTAAACAACCATAAAAAGAGGGGGAGCAAATAATAGTTGGTTCCAAATAATTGAGCTCCCAGTAATAGAGACAGCACTTCATGCAGGCTGCTTTTTGCCACTGGGGTTCTGGAACTTGGGTGACTCCAGGGAGCTCAATTTCAAATTACTTTTAAAGTTCATGTGAGAAATACCATTGAAAGAAAATTCAGTAACTTATTTGTACCATTAGGATAAAGAGAAATACTCAAAAAAATAAAGACTCATAAAAGAAAATCCAAATTGATCTTACATGGCTCCAGTTTTGAAGATAGGGCAAGTAAATTCTGCCTTTAGCATCCACATGTTTTCCAACTGAGATTCCCATGTTTGCGGTTGGCTTTAAGAAGCAAATGGGGGGAGCAAACGGGTGGGAATCCAAAATCCACAGACGAATTGGTATGTTATAGGTATTACCTATTTGAGACAAACACACTTTCAGACAATGACGAAGTATGCACATTACATTCATGATACAGCAAGGTGGCATTTTAAGATTTGTAGTTTAGGGGATCCCTGGGTGGCTCAGGGGTTTGGCGCCTGCCTTCAGCCCAGGGTGTCCCTGTATGGAGCTGTTGTGCTCAAGATCGCGAATCTGAGAAACCACCAAGGAGCCGACACCGATGCAAACACACGAGAGTTTATTTACAAGCTCGAGCTTGGGTCTGAGTATATCTGACACAGCGGTACAGTACAGGGACTCAGGGACTTGGACCCTGAGACTAAGAGGCGTAGCAGCTTTATAGGGGCCAATGGCCAATGGGATACGCAGAAAGTTGCACAGTGGTAGGTCCACAAGCAGGTGGCCGATTGAATTACATTTTACCTTAGTCCTGCTCTGCTTGTCCAGGGGTAGGGGATTTTTGTTAAATTTCCTGGGTCCCACAGGAGCCTGCTTCTCCCTCTGCCTGTGTCTCTGCCTCTCTCTCTCTCTCTCTCTCTCTCTCTCTCTGTCTCTCATGAATAAAATCTTAAAAAAAATAAGATCTGTAGTTAAGTGTATATGTAAAGGATTTGTATAAATCAAGGCCTACTTCTCCATTTTCATGTTCCCATGGTGTAAAGCACCAGCATAACACTTGAAGAAAGTTAAATAAGACAATGGCCAGTTCATCTAATTAAATTCAATAAATATTTACAGGAGCTACTATGCCAGGAATTTGGGATACAGCATCTTTTCTACATAACCTTCTTTGTTCCACCCAAATGGAGCTATTGCAACTCTTTTGAAAAGCAGCAGACACTTCTATTTTTATACTTATTCTGCACTGAAGTTATCTCCTTACAGGTCTGTGTTTCCTTTCACATTGTAAACTTCCAGGGGATTATGTATTATTCATTTCTAGATCCCCTGCATCAAGTATAGTGCCTAACATACTGTCTGACAAGAAGTTTCTTATATAAGAGTGAATGAACAAATTAAAAATGGATGAATTGGGATCCCTGGGTGGCGCAGCGGTTTGGCGCCTGCCTTTGGCCCAGGGCGCGATCCTGGAGACCCAGGATCGAATCCCACGTCGGGCTCCCGGTGCATGGAGCCTGCTTCTCCCTCTGCCGGTGTCTCTGCCTCTCTCTCTCTCTCTGTGACTATCATAAATAAATAAAAAAAAATTTTAAAAAAATGGATGAATTAACAAAGATGAATTTGATACATTTGATACTGACCTTCAAGTTCCTCATTAATTGCGAATGAGCTGGGTTAGGTAACATAGAACGTAGACCTGAAAATAACCTTATCAGTCCCCTTGTCTAGTGGTTCTTAAATTATGGCATACCAAGAGACAGGCATGCATGCTTTTCCATTGTTAACCATGTACATACATTATGCCTACTGAGAACAAAAGCCACGTACATACATTATGCCCACTGACTGCCCTGATTGCCAGGAAGCCCAAAGCTAAACCTAATAAAAATGCAAAACCAAACTTAAACTACAAATCTGATCAGTTACCTTAGCTGTTCTACTGTATCTTCTGATAGTCATTCCTGCTTTCATAGTCTTACTGCATGTCTTTCACCGTATTTATGAATATGGCTGCTCAGGAGCAAGAATGTCTAGGTTCAAATTCTAGTTTTACCCATGACTAGCTATATGATTTTAGGCAAATTCCTTAACTTTTCTGTGCTTCAATTCCTTAATCTATAAAACGGTAATAATAATAGCTCCTACCCCACAAGGTTGCTCTGAGGATGGAATTAGTTAAGATATGTAAAATGCTTAGAAAAATACATGACATGGTACCACGTAGGGTTGGCAATTTTTGCAATATACCTAAAACCCATTTTGGAAATAGGCCGGGTCTAAATTAAAAGTTTTATTTTCCACTGCAATCCTTTTCTTGCTAAGGAAATCCTCCTCCCGCTGACAGCTTTTCTCATCTTGCTTCCTCTCTAAGGATACAATGATACTCAGCCATATCTGCATGGTAGACTCACTTAAGGTACTTGGAAACATCCCAATAGCCAGGCCACTCCCCCAAAGTTACTGATTCAGTGGGATGGGGTGTGGATAGAATTTTTTTAAAAGCTTCCCATGTAAGGGGATTCCTGGGTGGCGCAGCGGTTTGGTGCCTGCCTTTGGCCCAGGGCGCGATCCTGGAGACCCGGGATCGAATCCCACATCGGGCTCCTGGTGCATGGAGCCTGCTTCTCCCTCTGCCTGTGTCTCTGCCTCTCTCTCTCTCTCTGTGACAATCATAAATAAATAAAAAAATTAAAAAAAAAAAAAGCTTCCCATGTAATTCTAATGTGCAGGTAGGATTGAAAATCAGTATAGAAATGTCCTGATACTTGTGGGTCTATTTTTTCCTATCAGTTCTCAGAATCACACTCCTCCTCTACTTTTGTCTCAGTTTTAAAAACAATTTTAAAAACAGATATAATGGACATACAACATTAGTTTCACTGTACAACATAAT
The DNA here is from genome assembly GCF_018345385.1 of Vulpes lagopus. Lineage (NCBI taxonomy): Eukaryota > Metazoa > Chordata > Mammalia > Carnivora > Canidae > Vulpes > Vulpes lagopus. The sequence goes on along the minus strand of NC_054838.1, from coordinate 8,889,583 downwards.
GACTTGTTATTACCACAATATTATTGTGGTAATTACCACTTGTTATTACCATAATTACTTGTATTTACCCCAAAATGATCCATAAGTCTAGTTAATATCTGTCGCCATAGTGTCTAAGTATTTACAATTTGGGTATAAGCATAGCTATTGATGATAGATAATTCTATGATTATGAAGTCATGTGATCATAGCACCACAAAGTGACTGACAGGTACTGAGACACACCATCAAATTCCTCCAGAAGTACTCTGTCGAATGTTATATACTCTCTAAAGTAGTGTTTTTCAAATTGTGGCCACAATAATTAATTTGGTAGGGTCACAAAATTAATTTAGTAGGCTGCAAGCAATATTTTAAAATGGAATTGAAAAGAAAATAGAATATATGACAGGTAGTATAGTGTTTCATATACGTGTATATAGTGTGTATGTGTGCATGTGTATGCTAGCTATGTATATAAAACTATTTATTATGCGTCACAATCAAAACATTAGAAAGCCACTGTTCTAGACCATGCAGATTTTTTTTTGTTTCATAATATTGCTGAAGAAGTAGGACAAATCCTGATGGTGCCACTAATCACTACACATTAAAGAAAAGGAATGTCTATTGATGGTATCTTCCTAATTGATCAAGGATCTGCTGCCTCCTGCAATGCGCCTCCCCAGCAACATCCATGCATTTGAATAGCCCATGCTTGGCAAAGCAACCAGTGAACAGGATTCCTGTGTCTAACTGGTAAGATTCACTATTGATTTGTTCTCTTCTTCCTTCTTTCCCATTCTTTTTGGTCGACAAATGTCCTGCCTTGTACCCTGCCCATTTAGGTTTCAGTAATTCATTACCAAAGAGTCAGAACTGCTGGTAGAGTTCTTGGATCTGAAGTAATTATATCATAAAAATATAATTTAACTTAGCTGTAAGTAAAGTTCAGATGGGTATCATCTTATTAAGATGAATACACATCTCTAAATGAGTGGATGAAGAAAAAGTGTCATCACAACCTTGACACTATCTTGAAGATAATAAATAATCTAGAAAATGTCTGCAAGTATACATAAGGAAATACTGATGGAAGATTTATTCGGGAAATTAGGACTGGGTGGAAAGTTAGGTATAAGCTTAACCACTTCCTTTCTCAATTGTTTAAATTGTTTTAGCGTGAGTATATATTATTATTATACTAATAAAACTAGAAAGTGAAAAATATAGGCAGACAATTAATAATTTATTAAACATTTATTATGTGCCAGGCATTATGCCAAGAGCTTTACTTACAGTAATTCATTTAATCCTAATTTTATTTTATTTTATTTTTTTAAAATTTTTTTTAAATTTATTTATGATAGTCACACAGAGAGAGAGAGAGAGGCAGAGACATAGGCAGAGGGAGAAGCAGGCTTCATGCACTGGGAGCCCAATGTGGGATTCGATCCCGGGTCTCCAGGATCGCGCCCTGGGCCAAAGGCAGGCGCCAAACTGCTGCACCACCCAGGGATCCCCTAATCCTCCTAATTTTAGAGTGAGGCTCTATTATTGTACCATTTTACAGACAAGAGAGATAATACATTCTGACTTTCTGATCAACAGGAAATAACTAGCGTGGATTATATTGAGTTGATATAATTCTACTCAAAAGCAAAGAAGAAAAAAGAATGTACTGAAAAAATGAAGATACTGCAGGTACCATTACTACCTTGGAAGACCCAGTGTGAGAATCAGTGAAATAACTTCTTGGCTCTTGGAGACGCAGAATGCCAATGAGGGTCATCATACCAATGATATTAAAGTAAGTTTTATGCCTTCCTGTTACTTTCCCACATTGTCCTTGAAACTGAAATGCTACTAAGCTGTGATTCATTTAAATTCATGAGCTCCTCTGTAAAATATAACTGCCCTTGACATCACTGGGGTGGCTAATAGGAATGAAGTCAATCAACCAATCAATCATTGGGGTGGGCAATAATTCTCTCTCTCTCTCTTTTTTAACACCTAATCATAATAAATGCAGAACACAGGTAATGGGGATCATATCTGAATAAAGGTGTTGAGGCAGCTAGAAAAGAGTCTGAGAGCTTGGCAGGAGAAAAGGAGGAAAATAAAAATTCTTCAAATTCTGCAGAGCTCACTGCTATCTACTTTCATCTCCAACCACATTCCTATGTATAAAAACCAAACTGAATTCCTATGCACTTCCTGTGGCAAAGGAGGTGTCACGGTGGGACATGAACAGAGGCAGAATAAAACATGAGTGAGCCCCAGGCAATAAGTCATCACGGAGGGGAAGAAATTAGAAAGGGTTTGTAAAAGTCTAGGGAATACCATACGAAGCACTTACTTTGAAAAAAAGTCCCCCAAAATATAGCTTCTGGGCGTCTTTTTGGGGGCAGAATATTCCCATAGTCTAGAATTGAATCTTTTGCAAAGGAGCAAACTCTCCCCATTTGTTTTCAGACCCTCCTCAGCCCATTTTTAAGGGCACTTCCTCTCTCAAATGCCCAGCAAATTCCTTTGGTAGTCAGTAATCAAATAAATGAACTTGACCTTCAACAAACATTTATCAAGCATTTTCTATAAACACAACACTGTGTATTAGTGATTTTGGATAACATCCTTCCTGGGATTATTTGCATTTTAAAAGAGGAATAAATTTTTAGTTGTGGAATTTCAGGCACCCCTTCAGAGACATATATTAGAACCAATGCTTCACTGGTGTTCTTTACATCGTATTATATAAGCAATCACCTATGATACCTATCTGAAAGGTTAGTCCTGTTGAACACTGATGGAAGTAGGTCTGCACATATAGGAAGAATTAAGTATAGGGGAGCTAGTGATGTTTCGTTTTGCTAGGCAAACACTTAACTATTTTAACCTGTCAGGCTACCTGAAAAGATGTTGCTTCCTTTGAGCTATAATGACCCCCAAATGTACTATTGGAGTTTCAAGTTATAGCCTAATACCAGCTGTGTGGTCTTAGGTAAATCACTTGACTAGGCTAAGATTCAGTTTCACCCATAGAATGGGGACATCATACAGAGGAGAAGGGAGAGGAATAAAACATTGATGCAGTGGAGAAAAAGGTGCGACCCTTGCATTTTACTAGGGAAAGCAAAGTGAACTCTCCAAGGAGCAGGTCTGTGTCTGTGCAGGGGCTCAGGGCATGCTGCTCAAGATGGGCCACTTTGCCATAAAGATTATTTTGAGTTAAAAGTAATTGAAATACAGCAGATGCTGGAAAAGCTGTCTCCCTCTCAAATGCCTATATTTACTCTGGAAAAAAGGGTATATTCCAGGAAGAGTACTCTTTTTTTATATATAAATTTATTTTTTATTGGTGTTCAATTTGCCAACATATAGAATAACACCCAGTGCTCATCCCATCAAGTGCCCCCCTCAGTGCCCATCACCCAGTCACCCCCACCCCCCACCCTCCTCCCCTTCCACCACCCCTAGTTTGTTTCCCAGAGTTAGGAGTCTCTCATGTTCTGTCTCCCTTTCTGATATTTCCCACTCATTTTTTCTCCTTTCCCCTTTATCCCCTTTCACTATTTTTTATATTCCCCAAATGAATGAGACCATATAATGTTTGTCCTTCTCTGATTGACTTATTTCACTCAGCATAATACCCTCCAGTTCCACATCGAAGCAAATGGTGGGTATTTGTCATTTCTAATGGCTGAGTAGTATTCTATTGTATACATAAACCACATCTTCTTTATCTATTCACAGGAAGAGTACTCTTAATAGAGACTCCCCTTTACCTAAAAACATTATCTGCATAATAGGGCAATATTTGTTTTTCCAAGCATCTCCTTTCCCCTCTTGCTAATGGTCTTTCTCCCTTTTGTGTCCACAGGCCTCTTCCCTTTCCTTAGCTCACAAAAACTTCATGCTACCTCACTGTCTTTGGAATCGCACGTCTGTGTGCATTCCTCATATGCGTGCCTATTAAATTCGAATTTCTCCTTTTCATCTGTCTCATGTCAATTTGATTTGAAATCCAGCTAAAAGGACCACAGGGCAGAGGAAGGTCTTCCTCCCCAACGTCTGTCTTACTCTCTCCTCTGTACCCCAGCACCTAGCAGAGTATAGGCACATAGTTGGCACTCAGTAAGTACTTGTTGAACTGAATTGAATTTGTAGATATTAAGCTAGGCCACCTTGAATGGGACGGCATTCTGCTATATCCAATAAGGTTCTATACAGGTCATATATACATACATGTGAAAATACTTTGAGAATGTTATGGAACTAAACAAATATAAGTTCTTGTGAAACTGCTCTTTTACAAAATTCCCACATTTTCTCACTTACCCTGGTACATGACAGGAATAGTGCCAGTGAAATTCAGCAGGTCTTTCTGGGAACTATCTTTGAATACTGAAAGAAAAAAAAAGCCCCAAAATATGTACTCAAAAATAGAAAAAACAATATTAAAGTTTGTTCATGCACATACACATATACAGAAGCACACATAATTTCTAAAGTTCATCATCTAGGAATCTGTAAATATATTGACAAGAGGAAATTACTATATATTGTTTTCTTAGGAAGCCAAGAGGACAGCTGAGAGCACAAAGCGCTTTGACATAGAAATCCCAGGTTCCAGGATGCCTGGGTAGCTCAGCAGTTGAGCATCTGCCTTTGACTCAGGGTGTGATCGTGGATTCTCAGGCTTGAGTCCTGCACCGGTCTCCCTACAGGGAGCCTGCTTCTCCCTCTGCCTGTGTTTCTGCCTCTCTTCCTGTGTCTCTCATGAATAAATAAATAAAATCTTTAAAAAAAAAAAGAAATTCCAGGTTCTAGGCCTACTTTTCCCACTCAGACACATGCAAGGTTTGGTTACTTCAATCTCTTTGACCTTCAGTTTCATCATCTGTAAAATAAAGATACTGTATCATAAAGTTGTCATAAGGATCAAATGAGATAATGTGAAAACACATCTAAGAAGTTTAGGATTTTAAAATGTGGGGGCATTATCAAATAATTGTCATGTGTAACAAATCAGTTATAATTACTTTCAGATACCAGACAATAACTTTATAATCAGAAAAAAAATGTTAGCTTCAGTTTTTATATTTATTTAGCTTCAGTTTTTATTTTTTTTATTTTTTATTTTTTTTAAATTTTTTAATTTATTTATGATAGTCAGAGAGAGAGAGAGAGAGGCAGAGACACAGGCAGATGGAGAAGCAGGCTCCATGCACCGGGAGCCCGACGTGGGATTCGATCCCGGGTCTCCAGGATCGCGCCCTGGGCCAAAGGCAGGCGCCAAACCACTGCGCCACCCAGGGATCCCTAGCTTCAGTTTTTAAAGTGACCTTTTCAAAAGATTACTAATTATCTTCTTTGGTTTCTTTAACTCCATTATTCTCAACTTTCTTTCCACCTTCATGTCCCTGAAACTTCGACTTACCCATCAATGACCGGGACACAGTGGTTGAAAATTAAAGACCCTCATCTCTGAACTGAATATAGGAAACACTACCTCTGGTTTCTTTTTTTTTTTTTTTACCTTTTTTTTTTTTTTTTTACCTCTGGTTTCAAACTACCCAACTGCTTTGGGAGGTAGATAAGAATTAATTGGTATAATGAAGTTTTAATTTTAAGTCTTTATGTTGAAGAAAGACATTTAAAAGAACAAGCCATACGTGAACAACGGGCAAGACAGACATATGTACAAACCCGACTCCATCCCTAACTTCCTGTGCACTTGAGCAAGTTATTTAAACTCTTTGAGCCTCGGGTTCTTTATCTGAAAAATGAAGATGGTAACACCTCACAGCTTTGGTTGTAAAAAAAAATATGTAAGATAATGTGGATAAAACGTCTGGAAACATATCAGGCATTTAATAAATAGTAGCTGTTAACAGCCCCCGTCTCAGGCACTTCTGCAGCACCAAATAATGAGGTGCTAATCAAGAGAGGCTAGCAACAGCTGGGCTAGAATTTAATCATTTCTTCCACATATGAAAGTAGTATTCCTAAGAAATACTTCAACTACTCCTCAAATTTTCTAATACCTAAATCTGAGTGTACATTTCTAAATGCAACTAATTCAAATATAAAACATACCCACATACAACAAAGTCTCTCAAACCTGTGTGTTTTGACTAATCTGTGGGCTCTAAAATCAATTTAGTGAGTCTCAATCCACACTTGCTTTTAAATGAAATGGAATGGAATGGAAAATGCCAGAGTCTACACAGTCAGTTATGTGTCTACAGAGTCATGATATAAAACATTTCCGAGTTTGGGTTGTGGTCAGAAATTCTGAAAGACAGTGAAGTAAAATCTTCACTTCTAAGTAACTATACATTAACTAAAGATAATAACTAAACTTTGTTATTAATAATTGAGAATCAATCATATGGCAGGCAGAATAATGGCTTCCAAAGGTGCCCAATACCCTCATCCTTGGAACCTATAAATATGTTATTTTATTTGACAAAGAGACATTTTAGATGCAATTAAGCTAAGGACCCTGGGATGGGAAAATTATCCTATATTATTGGAGTAAGCCTAATATAATTACATTGGTCCTTAAAAGCAAAGATATGGCTATAGAAGGATGGTCAGAGAGATGCAACATTGCTAGCTTTGAAGATGGAGGAAAGAGATGAAGAGCTAAAGAATGTGGGTCACCATTAGACACTAAAAAAGGCAGGGAGGGGCACCTGGCTGGTTCAGTCAGTGGAGCATGACCTCTCTTGATCTCAGGGTCATCAGTTCGAGACCCACCTTGTATGTAGAGATTACTAATAGAAATAAACTTTAAAAAAAAAAAAAAAAAGGGGGGGGGTTTTTTTTGGGGGGGTTTTTTCCCGGGGGGCCGGGGGGGGGGTTTTTTTTTCCCCCCGGGGGCCCCCTTCCCCCTTTTTTTTTCTCTTTTTTTTTTTTTTTTTTTTTTTTTAAAAAAAAAAAAAAAAAAAAAAAAAAAGGGGGGGGTTCCCCAATTTTATGTTTCCCTTTTCCCCAAAAGGGGAAAAAGGTTTTTTGGGCCCCGGGGGCCCTTTTTTTTTTTTTTTTTTTTTTTTTTTTCTTTGGGGTTAAAAAAAATTTTTTTTTTAAAAAAAAATTAAAAAAAGGGGGGGGGGGGTTTTTTTTTCCCCCAACCCCCCCCTTCCCGGGAAAACCCCCCTTTTTCCCCCCCTTTTTTTTTTTTTTTTTTTTTGGGCCCGAAAAAAAAAATTTTTTTAAAAAAAAAAAAAAAAAGGGGGGTAAAATTTTTGGGGGGGGGGAAAAGGGGGTTTTTTTTTTTAAAAAAGGGGGGTTTTTTTTTTTCCCCCCCGGGGGGTTTTGGGGTTTTTTTTTTTTTTTTTTTTCCCTTTTTTTTGAAAAAAAAAAAAAAAAAAAAAATAAAAAAAGGGGGGGGAAAAAAATTTTTTTTTTGGGGGGCCCGGGCCCGGGTTTAACCCAAAAAAATTTTTTTAAACCCTTTTTTCCCCCCCCCCCGGGGTTTTCCCCCCCCCCCTTTTTTTCCCCCCCCCTTTTTTCCCCCCTTTTCCCGGGGAAAAAATAAAAAATTTAAAAAAAAAAATTTAAAAAAAAAAATTAAAAAAAAAAAAAAAAAAAAAAAAAAAATGGGCCCCGGTTTTTTTTTTTCCCCCGAACCCCTTTTCCCCCCCCCTTTGGGCCCCCGGGGGGGCCCCCCCCCGGGTTTCCCTTTTTTTTTCCCCTTTTTCCCCCCCCAAAAAAAAAAAAAAAAAAAAAAAAAAAAAAATTTTTTCCCAAAAAAAAGGGGAAAAAAAAAAAAAAAAAAAAAAAAAAAACCGGATGCCTTGGTGGCTCAGTTGGTTAAGCATTTGCCTTCAGCTCAGGTCATGATCTCACAGTTCTGAAATTGAGCCCCACAATGAGTCTGTTTATCCATCTCTCTGCCCCTCTCCCAGCTCATATGTATGCTCTCTCTTCCTCTAATAAATAAATAATCTTAAAAAAAGAATCTTTCTCAATCTGAAAATGAATTTGAGAAAACATTTGCATTTGCAATAGTATCAAAAAGAAAGAAACCATTTAGGAATAAATTTAACACGTAAACTTGCTGTAAAAACTACAAAACTTTGTTGAAAGAATTTATATCTAAGTAGAAGAAAGCCATCCCTGGTTAATAGATCAGAAGACTTACTATTGTTAAGATGGCAATATTCCCCAACAATCCTTATCAAAATCCCAGCTGGCTTTTTAAAAATTTGCACGATGGGATCCCTGGTGGCTCAGTGGTTTAGCGCCTGCCTTTGGCCCAGGGCGAGATCCTCGAGTCCCGGGATCGAAGGTCCGAAAGAGAAGCCATCCCTGGTATCAGAAGACTTACTATTGTTAAGATGGCAATATTCCCCAACAATCCTTATCAAAATCCCAGCTGGCTTTTTAAAAATTTGCACGATGGGATCCCTGGTGGCTCAGTGGTTTAGCGCCTGCCTTTGGCCCAGGGCGAGATCCTCGAGTCCCGGGATCGAGTCCCACATCGGGCTCCCTGCATGGAGCCTGATTCTCTCTCTGCCTGTGTCTCTGCCTCTCTCTCTCTCTCTCTGTGTGTCTCTCATGAATAAATAAATAAAATCTTAAAAAAATAAATAAAATAAAAATTTGCACAAAATTTACAAACTGATCTTAAAATTCATATGGAAATGCAAGAGACCTAGAACAGCCAAAAACAGTATTATAAAAGAACACATGGGACGCCTGGGTGGCTCAGCGGTTAAGTATCTGCCTTTGGTCCAGGGCGTGATCCTGGAGACCCGGGATCGAGTCCCACATCAGGCTTCCTGCATGGAGCCAGCTTCTCCCCCTACCTGTGTCTCTGCCTCTCTCTCTTCTGTCTCTCATAAATTAATAAAATCTTTTAAAAAAACACACAAAAGTTGAAGGATTTATACTGTAATTAAAAGATGGGCTGGGGGTGCCTAGGGGGCTCAGTCAAATAAGAGTCTCACTCTTGGTTTCGGCTCAGGTCACGATCTCAAGGGTTGTGGGGTCAAGTCCACTGTCAGGCTCTGTGTGCAACAGGATGTCTGCTTCAAGATTCTCTCTCTGCCCCTCTTCCCAACTCGCTCTCTCTTTCTCTCTTAAATAAATCTTTTTTTTTTTTTTAAAGGCAAGCCATAATAAAAAAAACAATAACAAGTATGGGAAAGGATGTAGAGAAATCAGAACCCCTGTGTACATAAACCCCTGCTGGTAAGAAAATGGTGTAGCTGCTCTGGAAAAGACTGGCAGTTCTTCAAAAGACTAAGCATAAAGCTACTATATGACCCAGGAATTCCATTCCGACTATGTAACCAAGAAAAGTGGAAACATATGTCCATAGTGTACACTATTGTTCAAAGCAGCATTATTCATAATAGACAACAAGTGAAAACAAGCCAAATCTCCATCAACTGATGGATAAAATGTGATATTTATAAAATGGAATACTCAGCCATAAAAAGAATAAAGAACACATACTCAGCCATAAAAATACATACTACAAGGATGAACCTTGAAAATGGTTATGCTAAGTGAAAGAAACCAGACACAAAAGGCCACATATTATAGATTTGTATATGAAATATCTAGAATAGGCAAATCCATGAAGCAGGAAGTAGATTAGTGGATGCCTAGGGTTATGAGAGATTGGGAGGAAATGGGGAATGACTGCTAATAGATTGTCTCCTCTCTCTGAGTCTTAAGCTTTTCAGACACTTTTTTTTTTTTTTAAAGATTTTACTGATTTATTCAAGACAGAGAGGCAGAGCCATAGGCAGAGGGAGAAGCAGGCTCCCTGAGGGGTGCCTGATGTGGGACTTGATCCCAGAACCCTGGGATCAGGCCCTGACTCAAAAGCACTCAACCACTGAGCCACCCAGGCGTCCTGCCTTAAGCTTTTCATTTGCAGAGGAGATATAGCTCCACTACCCCAACTTCAACAGGTACATACGATGACCTTGGGATTAACACATGTAACAGTGAGAACCTTTTTTTTTTTTTTAAGATTTTATTTATTTATTCATGAGAGACACAGAGAGAGAGGCAGAGACATAGGCAGAGGGAGGAGAAGCAGGCTCCATACAAGGAGCCCAATGTGGGACTCAATCCCAGAAATCCGGGATCAGGCCCTGAGCCAAAGGCAGACGCTCAACCGCTGAGCCACCCAGGCGTCCCTAAAAGTGACATCTTAAAAAAACATATACAACAGTAAGTACAGATAAGAAATGAAGAACCCACATAAAGCATATCTAAGTTAGAGAAAGGCCTCCAGGAACAGCTGCCTACAACCTACACTAAGAGTCTAGAATGGTACAGAAACTTAGAGGGAAGGGAAAAGAGCATTTTAAGATGGGTAAGAATTTGGCAGAAGAAAAAGCCTATGATTATTAACAACTTGAGGGCAGGAATCATCTCTTATTCATCTCTGTATCTCCCCACAGCACTTAGCACAGGGTATGCCTCTGATAAATATAGGCTGAGTGGATGGGAATTAATTCTGCAAAAAGGCAGACTTATATGAGTAGAGTGGATAGAGAAAGAAATTATGATCTACAGGACTGGATATCGAAACCAAGAACTGAGCAGTATTAACTACAGCAAGGTGAAATGAGGCCCAGATTTAGGGTGCCTGACGCAGTGCAAACAAAAGTGAATGAAATCATCTCACAAATGTGCAGAAGGCTGCAGTGTTGTCACCTGGAGCCTACTTTAAAAAGAAAAAAAAGTCTAACACTGAAAAAGTGAGAAGTTACTAAAATTTTAACTTTATCTGCTATACTATTGTATGTTTACTTACTAGACTTACATTTAGGAAGAGTGCATAAGAGTACTCATATGACATATGCTCAAATGTAGGACACACTGAGGAATACTTTGTGTCATCATTTCACCAAAAAAAAATTGCTAACTGGAACATATCTTAGATCAAGTCCAATTTTATCATTCTGTGAGTGAGCAAATCTGGGTTAAGCTACCTGTCCAAGATAACTCAAACTAGTGATGTGGGAACCACAAACTTCTGAAATAGGAATGAGGGAACCAGATAAATTTTCTAAACTTAGTAATTTTTAAAAATATGTATTTATGGAGGGAGGGCACATGTGCAAGGAGGGGGTGGGGTAGGGGCTGAGGGAGAGAGAAAATCCCAAGCCGACTCAACATGAAGGCTGAGCGTGTTGCCTGATACAGGTGTCAACCCCACAACCATGAGATAATGACCTAAGCTAAAAATCAAGTCAGATGCTTAACCAAGAAACCCAGACACCCTAAACTTAACATTTAATACAAACTAAAGAATATATACATGTGTGTATATGCATACACACACACACAGAAACATATACACTAATTTCAAATAATAAACACCCATGCACCAACCTGCTCACATATTATCTAGAATAGCAACGTCCAACAAAGCTTTCTGCCATGATGAAAAAGATCTATATGTGAGGGGGATCTAATAGCCACAAACCACATGTGGCCATTGACAATCAAAATGTGGCTGGTGGGCGGCCCGATGGCCCAGCAGTTTAGCGCCGCCTGCGGCCTGGGGTGTGATTCTGGAGACCCCGGATCAGATCCCGCATCAGGCTCCCTGCATGGAGCCTGCTTCTCTTGCCTGTGTCTCTGGCTCTGTCTCTCTCTGTGTCTGTCGTGAATAAATGAATAAAATTTTTTTTTTTAATGTGGCTGGCATGACTGAAAAACTCAATGTTTAATTTTATCTAATTTTGACAAATAGCCACTTGTGGCTACAGGATACCATATTTGACAGCACAGACCTCTCCAACAGCATAGCATCTGAGTAGTCCTCTCACCCATTCAACTGTCTCCCTTGAAGGTATATTTACCTTCCTCTGCTTTCACCTTCTAGTTTTACCACATGTGTCTATCCCTAAAAAATACACTATTTTATTGTTTAGTTTTAATTTTGTTGGCTTTATCAGAATATAATTTTGCACAGAACTTCTGTTTTTTTCACTCGATAGGATGTTTCCAAGATTCACTTATATTGTTGCATGTTGCAGCTCCTTTTCACTGCCACACAGTACTGTTTTCCATTGTGTGAATATACAACAAATTATCCTTCCTTCTGATAAGGCACATTTGGGTTGTTTCTAACTTTTAGTTATGAATGATTCTGCAAGTGTCTGCTGCTTCATATACTGTGAATTCTCTAAGGTATCTACCTAGCTAGATGTAGAAGGAATATAAATCATACATAATCAAATTAACAAAGCCAAATTGTTCTCCAAAATGGTTAAATAACCACCGAACCACCAGTAGTGTTTAAAATTCCCATTCATCTGCATCTTCCAAATCATTTCAAATCATCTTAATTTATGCTAATCTAGTGAGGAAAAATATAAAGTTCTTTTTCTACTCTCAACATTTCTCCCACCAAATAATACATCACACTCCCCTCATTAAGAAACTTGACAGAGGGGGATCCCTGGGTGGCTCAGTGGTTTGGCGCTTGCCTTCTGCCCAGGGCGTGATCCTGGAGTCCCGGGATCGAGTCCCATGTCGGGCTCCCTGCATGGCCTGCTTCTCCCTCTGCCTGTGTCTCTGCCTCTCTTTCTGTGTCTCTCCTGAATAAATAAATAAAATTAAAAAAAAAAAAAAAAAAAAAAACCTTGACAGAGTGGGGCGCCTGGGTGGCTGGGTGGGTTGAGCTCTGCCTTTTGCTCAGGTCATGACCTCAGGGTCCTGGAATGAAGCCCCACATTGCGCTCTCTGCTCCTTAGGGAGCCTGCTTCTCCCTCTCCCTCTGCCCGCTGCTCCCCCTGCTTGTGTTCTCTCTCTCCCTCTGTCAGATAGATAAATCGATTGATCCCTCTGTCAGATCGATCGATCGATCTTAACTTGATATAGTGGCTCTTTGAAGAGGAGACACAAAGGGTGCAGTGCTCAGCACGATGATACTTCTCTTCCTACAAAATCTACACCTGACACAGAAAATAAAAATCATTCAAATCAATTAAATAAACACTTTCAGTCTTGAGGCTTCACAACCTTGCCCAGACGTGCAAACTGCCCCATCTAGGGCAAATCCAACAAAAATGCCACACGTGCATGGTTCTTGCATGGAGAAGTCTTAAGGAAGCATTAAGAATCACAAAACTAGAAAGCGGGGGGGGGGGGGGGGGGGGGGTGTTGCCTCAGAGCATACACTGGGGGGGGGGGGGGGCGGGATCAAAGAGGCTGGACCAAGAGCCTGGAGCAACCTGGAAACTTGCTAGTCGTGCTCCAGAAATATAGGTGAGGCTTCCGGGTCAGGCCTCCCGCTCAACCTTTCAACCACTCAGGGGGATCTCTTCTGGGCCTCCAAGCCCTGTTTCCACGTCCGGTACCTGCTCAAGGCACAGGCTACCCTTTCACTCCATCCCTGCACGGACAGGTAGCGCCCCGCGGCGGCCGGGCGCAGGGCTGGGGCAGGGAGTACCACGGCCCCGTCCCCGCGGTCGGGGTACGCCGCACGAGTAAGTAAACGATCGTAAATCAAGTACGATTCCCACGGTGGGATCATGCACCCGTCGGAACGCGAGCAGAGCGAACGGCGCGGTCCCGAGATGCAGAGCCGTCGGAGTTGGGACTAGAGACAAGGGGCTGCGAGGCAAGAGAAGCGGGGCGCGGTCAGGGGACGCGCGAGCCGGGAGCCGCGTAAGACCGCAGACGCCCGCGGCGCGAGAAAGTCTCGCAGGGGGTGGAGGCCCGGAGCGGGGGGGGGGCGGGGGGCGGCAGGGGCTCGCGGGGGGTGGGCGGAGCCACGGGCGTCGGGCCGGGGACCCAGGGAGGGCGCGGGGGCTCGCGGGGATGGGCGGAGCCACGGGCGTCGGGCCGGGGACCCAGGGAGGGCGCGGGGGCTCGCGGGGATGGGCGGAGCCACGGGCCTCGGGCCGGGGACCAGGGAGGAGCGCGGGGAGTCGCGGGGATGGGCGGAGCCACGGGCCTCGGGCCGGGGACCCAGGGAGGGCGCGGGGGCTCGCGGGGATGGGCGGAGCCACGGGCCTCGGGCCGGGGACCACGGAGGGGAAGGGAGGGAGGGGCGGAGGGGGCGGGGACTCGCGGGGACGGGCGGAGCCACAGGGCCTCGGGCCGGGGACCCACGGAGGGGAAGGGGAGGGGAGGGGCGGAGGGGGCGGGGACTCGCGGGGACGGGCGGAGCCACGGGCCCCGGGCCGGGGACCCAGGGAGGGGGCGGGGGCTCGCGGGGGTGGGCGGAGCCACGCCCACGCCGGCCGGGGACCCAGGGAGGGGTGGGGAAGGGGGCTCGCGGGGGTGGGCGGAGCCACGGCCCCCGCCCCCACCGGCCGGGAACCCAGGGAGGGCGCCGGGGCGGATGGGGGGTCAGACCCGCAGCCTCCCGGGGACCGCGCCCTGCAGCCCGCTCCAAGCCCCGGGGCGAGTCGGGGAAACGCAAGGATGAGGCGGCCCCACCCCCGGCCCCCGGCCCCCGGCCCGCCCGCACCTTGCCCAGGAGCCGCCTGAGACCCTCGCAGTCGAACTCCATCTCCACCCACGTCCGGGAGCAGACAGCCGCGACCGCAGCGCGCACCTGCCGCCGCGCCCACGCCTGGACGGAGGCCGCCGAGGCCCAAGCCTCGCGAGCGGCGCGAGGCCACGCCCCCATCCTGCTCCGCCCCCTGCCCCGCCCACGCCCCGCCCCCCGCGTCCAACGCCCAGGTCCGCGGCTGCTCGGCTCCGCCCGGGGTACCCCGCGCCCCGGCGTGGACCCTGCGCGGCGTGGGCCAGGCGGCAGCGCCCGGGGGGGGGGTCGCGACCCCGCTCGCTGGAAGGAGGCTTGGGGACGTCTGTAAGGAGAGGAATAGGAAGGACCCGAGGAGAAGCAGTGAAGGAGGCAGCAGCAGCTCGCGATGCCTGGGCAGAGTCCCGGAGGGTGTGTGGATCCAGCCAGAGTCGGCAGAGGATCCCGACCAAAACCTGTAGTTAGATGCGGGAAGGAAGAGGTAACGGAACTCCAAAAGCAGATTCAGGGAGCTGGAAAGGGGAAATGGAGTCACGAGGAGCATGGTCGAAAAACTGGGAGATGGGTGGGTTGGTGCAGCATGCGGGGAGGGGTGGCCCTTTTTTCGTTTTTTTTCTTTTCTTTTCTTTTTTTTTTTTTTTTAATGAGGATGCGCCATAACTTTGGTGGCAGAGAAAGGAAAAAGCCAGGTCAGAAGAGTTTGAGCACCAGAGGAGGTAGATGGGTAGATAAGGTCATCTTCGTAGAGAGGACCAAGAGATGCAATCCGTGGCTTTGTCTGGGCTTCTTGACTTATGATTTACTTCCCTGCTTTATCCCCGACTTGAGCCACTGGGCTTAAAAAAGTCGCAGCAGATGGGTATTGTAACCGTCAGGAGGTTGGGGGAGCAGGACTGTGATCTTGTTTGCAGGGAGAGCTGAAGAAAGGAATGCTGTGATTTAATTTAGGAGGAGAAGGTAAAGGCTGGAAAGGATATTTATTCATTCAGCAAACTTTTCTGGAGCATTGACTGTTTGTTTGCTAGGTATTTTTCTAGGTCTGAAGATACAGCAGTGAACAGAATACACAAAAATATCAGTTGTCCTGGGATCCCTGGGTGGCGCAGCGGTTTGGCGCCTGCCTTTGGCCCAGGGCGCGATCCTGGAGACCCGGGATCGAATCCCACGTCGGGCTCCCGGTGGATGGAGCCTGCTTCTCCCTCTGCCTGTGTCTCTGCCTCTCTCTCTCTCTGTGACTATCATAAATAAAAATATATATATATATCAGTTGTCCTGAGGCTGTCCATCCTTTCATTAGGAGGAGAGCAAAACAATACAATACATATAATAAGTAAGTAAATTAGAGCATAGGTTGGAAGGTAATTAAGTGGGTTGTGGGTAGTAAGTTTTTAAAAGACAGGGTAAGGAGATTAGGGTAGGTCTCCCTGAGAGGTGAGAGAGTAAGGGTTCTAGATTAGAGGGCATTCAAAGCAGAGTTCCTAAGATAGGCATGAGCTCAAAACAAGAAGGCCAGTGTGGCTGGAGCAGAATAAAGTAAGAGGTGAGGAAACAGAAGGAGGCTAACTCAGAGAAATAAGGGGGAGGCCACAAATGGTTTAGGGCAGTGATTCTTCCACTGTGGCCCCCAGACTCACAGTCTCAGCATCACCTGGAACCTGTTTTATTTTTATTTATTTTTATTTATTTATGATAGTCACAGAGAGAGAGAGAGAGGCAGAGACATAGGCAGAGGGAGAAGCAGGCTCCATGCACCAGGAGCCCGACGTGGGATTCAATCCTGGGACTCCAGGATCGCGCCCTGGGCCAAAGGCAGGCGCTAAATCGCTGCACCACCCAGGGATCCCCTTTTTTTTTTTTTTGGAACCTGTTTTAAATACAGATTCTAAGACCCCCCATCCCCAGACTTATAGAATCAGAAACTCTGGGGGAAGGGTAGAGTTCAAGCAGTCCTTTTTTTTACAAACCGGATGAATCTAATGCGCAGTGAAGTCTAAGAACCGCTGTGGGGCCTTGGTAGACATTTGTGACTTTGGCTTGTCAGTAGCCTCCAGCCAGAAGAGCATCAGAAACACACCCACACTTAAGCAGGTTGGGTTGATTACCCTTTGCAGCGAGGGAACAGATACTGGGGAGAACCATTGGGCCTGCTCATTTTGAGAATGTTAGTAAGACCTATTACAGGATTGGGGCTTTGGGTGACCCTTTGGGGAGGGTTTAATGAAGTGAACCTTCACTTTGGATTGGGTGCTGTCAGAAAGCAGAGACAGTTCTGTGATTGGATATCTCAATATCTACAAAATGGGCACACTCGAGCAAGGATAAAGCAGTAATTGGTAAAGAAGTAGCAATCACTCATAATAGAGGGAAGACGATATTTGGCATTTCATGGGCTGCACAGCGACCTTGGTTTGTCTCTGCTTAGACAAAATTATGAAGTGGCTTTATTTGGTCTCATTTTATCATGGTCTGAGGGACCCTGTCTGCTGTTTGTG
This sequence comes from Vulpes lagopus, assembly GCF_018345385.1. NCBI lineage: Eukaryota > Metazoa > Chordata > Mammalia > Carnivora > Canidae > Vulpes > Vulpes lagopus. Next base: position 8,872,630 of record NC_054838.1, on the reverse strand, counting down.
TTCTGTGAGATTGTTTTATCTGACAAGAGAGTAACCCAGCCTTGCTCTGAGTGCCAGGTCAACCTCTAACAACACTGAGACCTTTGTAGCTGGGTCAGACCAGTTCCCAGATGTCAGGGAACTTTTTTCTTTCTTAGGCTTTTATCTGAGAGAAAGAGGAAGGGACTGGAGAGTTTTGGATAGAGCAGTGATGTGACTGAGTTTTAAAAGAATAAGTCTGACTGCTGCATTGTGAAGAGAGTGTATGGGGCAAGAGAGGAAGCCAGGAGAGAAGGTAGGAGGGGGGAGATGGAAAGATAAGAGACCTCTAAAGAGACCCCCAGGCAGATCTAACAAACCTTGGAAACAATGGGACTTCCAGGGCCTCTAAGATCTCACAGACCCTGTCAGACATCCATTAATCAAGGAAAAGATACCAAATTGGAAGCGAGGCCTGAGCAAGGTTCTTCAATCTTTTATGAAAGAACCTTTTATGGAAGATGCCTTCCATCCAAACAGCTCATTGTCTTCTGGTTTAGTTACCATGAATGATTTACAGCCACAGTGAACATTTTATGCCCCTTTGTGCGTGTGTGTGTGTGTGTTTGTGTATGTGTGTAGCCATCATTTCCTGTGGGGAAGGTACATTGCTAAGAGTTGTATGTGCTTTATCACAGTTAATCTTCACAGAACCCTATGACCTAGATAAAAGTATCTCAGTTCTACTGGTGAGGAAACTGAGGTTTAGGGTTGTATTACCTATTTCCTTATTTCTGAGAACCTGTTCAGTAAGACGTGTTATTGACAATGTTTTGGGAGAGAAAAGATTACAAAATTGAATATAAATACTAATTTTAACACACCTATTTGAAAGGAGCTAAAATGTGAAAAAGTATGCACCTTAAAATAGAGGATGTATGGTATAATTGGCTCCATTTTACAAAAAGGGAAACCGGGATTCAGAAAGGTTAAGTTATTGCAGAAGGTGGTGTTAGAGACCATGTTCTTAATCTATGCATGTTGCTGCCTCTGTGTATGTGAAGTTGTGGTGAAATTTTGTGATTAATAATCTCTAGGAAGCTGGAATTCTGTGCCTATTGGTACTTCATCATAAGAAGATTGTTTAGTACAAACACTCGCTGACTTGCTACAACCCCCACACACATCCAGAAATTGGCGCTATTACATCCTGTAATCTAACCAGGCTGAAACATTCACTTTTTCCTAAACACATTATGTCTTCCTTGCTTCATGCCTTAATGCCCTGCCTGGGATATTTTATTATACCAGCTACTTCCATCTCTTCCTCTCCTTCTGTCCCCAAAGACTGTAAGGTCCTGGCAGATAGCTGTCAAATCTCATGTATCTCTGTATTCCTAGTGCCTAGCATGCTTGAATTTATGCATGGCTTCATTCTTCTAACATTTGGTAAGTTTGCTGAATGAATGAGAGTGTAGGGTGACCAAAGCCATAGGGAGACGATGGCACAGTGTACTAATTCTCGGCCTTATCTGAGTTTAGGTTTGGAAGATACAGACCTGTCCCAGAAAAATGTACATGCCAACATACGCAGTCCATTTTGTGTCCAATTTCAGGAGTGTTCATGGATCCACTGAATCCCATCCCTGTACCCTGGTTTAAGAAACTCAAATGTAGTCAGTGGGAGCATTATTTGCTACAAACTTTAGGTAAAGTAATCTGACATATCTTTTGTTCTATAAACCTACCTTAGGAAACTTGTCTTCCTGAAATAAAAATACCCAAGACACAGATACAAAGATGTTAATGATATTTAAAGGACACAAAAGATCCCCAAACTAAGAAATGGAAAAGTGTATATTCTGCATCTTTGTTTGCAGCTTGTGAAAAGTCACAAGAATGGCTTGTTTAAAATATGAATTTTTTTGGGGGGTGCTCTTCTGGTCGCTGTTTACACTCTTTGTTTTCATAGTTATTGGTTCTATCAGACATATTGTTCAGGGATGAAACCCTAGTATTCTAAATATCAGAGACATGTATCCTCATCACTTTTCTTTTCCCTTTTTCCCTCATTTTTTATTGGGGTAAAATACACATAATCTACAATTTACCTTCATAAGCATTTTTAAGTACACAGTTCACTGGTATTAAATACATTCATAATGTAGCCCAGCCATCTTTACCACCCATTTCCAAAATCCTCTTCATCTTCTAAAAGTGAAACTCTTTATATTTACTAAATAATGTCTTCCTGCTCTTCCTTCCTCCCAGCCCTTGGCAACTCACCATTCTATTTTCTGTCTATGATTTTTTACCTAAGTACCTCACCGATAGAATAGAATAGATAGCCCAAAAATAAATACTTGCATACATGGTCAAATGATTTTTGACAGGAGTGCCAAGACCATTCAATGAAGGAAGGGACAGTTTTTTCAACAAATGCTGCTGGGAAAACTGGACATCCATATGCAAGAATGAATTGGACTCTTATCTAATACACCATATTACAGAAATTAACTCAAAAATGGATCAAGGACCTAAATGTAAGACCTAAAACAATTAAGCTGTTAGGGATACCTGGGTGGCTCAGCAGTTGAGCATCTGCCTTTGTCTCAGGGTGTGATCCTGCGGTTCTGGAATCAAGTCCCACATCAGGCTCCCTGCGAGGAGCCTGCTTCTCCCGCTGCCTAGGTCTCTGCCTCTCTATGTCTCTCATGAATAAATAAAATCTTTTAAATTTTTTTAAAACGCAATAAAACTTTTAGAGGAAAACATAAGAAAAAACTTCACGACATTGGATTTGGCAGTGATTTCTTGGATATGACACCAAGGCAGAGACAACAAAAGAAAAAATAAGCAAATTGGATCTCGTGAAAATTTTAAAAATGTTTGCATCAAAAACCAGTATCCTTTACTTAGATGTATGGAGCTTATGTTGTTGTTCATTGACTGACAGCATATCTGCCTCTCAGGCAGATACTTCCACAGTATCCTTTGTCTTGTGAAAGACATTCTTTGTCCTTATGAAAATGAAATTATGATCTTTCTTTTCTTATGCTAGTTCTTTTTCTGTAGGCATTTTACATAGCCTCCATTTTCGTGCTGTCTGAACTGGCATACCCTTTTTGTCATCTTGCTGCCTTACTGGTTAACAAGTAAAAACCTGGCAATACTCAGAAGAAATTGTCTAAGAAATTTGGTTTAACCATCACAGCATTGTTTATGGTGGTAAAAAAGAAAAAAGTTGGAGAAAACCTAAATGCACAGTGTGCCGTTTAGGAATTCATTGTCCTTCAACTCTGAATCCACCATGCACTGCTGGCTCTGCTATAATGGAGCTGGACCTTGTGAACATTTTTTTCCTTGCTAGTGGGCATGATGTTAAGTTTTATCAATAGAGGGCCTTGGGGAGATACGGTAGGAGGAAGAAACTTCTCTTCCTGGTCCCAGCATGCCTTTGTTCTCCGTGTTCTACTATGTGGCTGCCAGTGGCACATGGGGCATATCCAGTGGTGGTCAGCCCTGTTGAGTTTCAGTGGCCTTTCTATGGACTTTTCCATTGAGTTTCAATGGCATCCCTTCCATGGAACAGTTTGCCTTGCGTTATACCACCAGCACCCCACAGGGTGGCTTCCTGGTATATTCTGCTGGCAGATTCTCAGCGATGATCAGTAAACCTCCCAGAACCTTCTCTGGAGACTTTGTGGCCAATTTCACCAGCATCTAGTGATTCTCTAATTGTCACATCTGGCCTGCAGCAGATAGGATTTCTCTACCACCCAGTTGGTGATGGCCACCATTTCAACAAGTTTTGGATTTCAGCCTTGGAAAGGAGAAACTCTTGCAAGTTTGTTTCTTCCTTGGTTGCTTTGCCTCAGCCTTAGAGGTGTGGCTTCTCCCTGTATATGCTATTTCTATATATGTAGAGCTTTCTGCATTTTCCTTAGTTAATCTCTTGTTCCTACTTACTAATTCTCTTTATTTAGCTTTCTTAGTTGAAATTGAAATTACTGTGTGGTTTCTGTCTCTGGACGGATATAGTCATCATGAGGAGAAAGGAAATAAATGGGGAGTATTATGCAGGAATTTAAAAAGAATGAGAATAAGGATCAACTGCTACAGGAGTCGCCTTCTCTCCAAAAACAAATGGAAAACTGCACAAAACAGATGCAGTAATTGTTTTCAGTTTTTGCACAAGAAGCAGCACAAGCCTATGAACTTTGAGAGACAGGAAAGAAAGGAGAAGAGCCTTACAATTGCCCCAGCCTCCTGCCTGGAAACATTTTTCAGACTGCAGCACAGAGGGGTTACCCAAACCGGGGTAATCTTGCTGAGTTGTAAAGAAAGAGCAGAGTACAAAGGAGTCCAGAGTACTAGGAATTTGGAGGATGGAGGCCTGGAGAAGAAGGGGTTCTGCAGAGAGAGAGAACTCTGGAGATCTCCAGAGGGTCCTCATGAACCTCCAGCTGAGTTTCTGCACACCAAAACTGCTGAATTTCTGCATACCAAAACTCCATAAGAACCCCCCCGCCCCCAAACAGCAGGTCAAAACTTCTTGGAGCTCCCAGAGAGGCTCAGAGTTGTGGCAAATTCCACACATTTGAAAAACTGAACACAACAGGCATCAGAGAGAGTGCCCAGTGGGAATCAGAAGGGTCAGTCATGGGGAGAATTATTCTCAGAGTAAAAGATGTTCTGTGCCCACCATAACAAGTCCTAAAGCAAGCCTCGGAAGAATCAGACTGAGCCCAAACATCCTGGAAGAAAACCCCACACTACTGAAAGGAATGTGAGTCCAGCAAACAGCCCTGTAAAGTTTGCCATGTTGAACATCCAACCTAAAAGTTCCCAGACATTCAAAAGAAGTAGGAAAATATCGCCCATAACAAAAAGAGAAAGATCAACCATCAAAACAACTCCAGAAATGAGAGAGAGATGATAGATTTGTAGATCAGTCTTATAAAAACTCTCAAGGATGCAAAGGAAAACATGAACATGATGTGGGAAAAAAATGAAAGTATTTTTTTAAAAGACAACTTGAACTTGAAGAGATGATGAAAAGTATGTCAAATGAGGGCAGCCCAGGTGGCTCAGTGGTTTAGCGCTGCCTTCAGCCCAGGGTGTGATCCTGGAGACCCGGGATCGAGTCCCACATTGGGCTCCCTGCATGGAGCCTGCTTCTCCCTCTGCCTGTGTCTCTGTCTCTCTCTCTCTCTCATAAATAAAATCTTAAAAAAGAAAGAAAGAAAGAAAAGTATGTCAAATGAAAATGCACTGCATGGGTCTCAAGATTAGACACTAGAGGAGAATAATGAGTGAACTTGAAAATCAAAGCCATGGAAAATTCAAAATGAAACAAAGAGGGCAGCCCTGGTGGCTCAGGGGTTTAGTGCCGCCTTCAGCCCAGGGTGTGATCCTGGAGACCCGGGATTGAGTCCCACGTCCGGCTCCCTGCATGGAGCCTGCTTCTCCCTCTGCCTGTGTCTCTGCCTCTCTCTCTCTCTCTCTCTCTCTGTGTATATTAATAAATAAATAAAATCTTTAAAACAAAAACACAAAATGAAACAAAGACCACCAGCAAGTGGGACATGTTCACACTGGGTACTGGCCTTACAGACATCTAATGGACCTCACAGAGAGGGACAGGCAGGCAGAAAAAATATTTGAGGAAATAGTGGCCAAATATTTTTCCAATTTGGTGAAAACCATAAGCCCACAGTTCCAAGAAGCAAACCCCAAATAGAAGAAACATGCAGAAAATTACATGGTCCTATCAAAGTAAAATTGCTGAGAACTAGCAATAAAGGTTTTTTTAACAGGCACTTACCATGTGATTCAAGTACCCCCACTGGGATTCACCCTAGAGAAACTAAAACTTAACGTTCATACAAAAAACTGTACCCAAAGATTTATAATAACTGTTCGTTATAACCCAACCTGGAAACAACCCAAATGTTCTTTGACAGGTAAATTGATAAACTGCTATGTCCATGCAGCAGACCGTATGTTCATTCAATAAAACAGCACAAACTACTGTACTATGTGGATGAATCTTAAAAACATTATGTTACGTGAAAGAAGCCAATGAATGAGTTTTTTAGTTCTCTTTATGTGAAGTTCTGGAAAATGCAAAAGCAGATAGTTTCCAGGGGGCAGGGAGTTCAGTGGGGGAGGACACTAGTAGCAAAGGGAGCTTTGTGAGATGATTGAACTTTTTTCTCTTCTATTTATGGTTGTTGTTACAAGCCTGACACAGAGAGAACTCCTCAACTCCACACTAAAAAAGTGTATTTTATCATATGTGATTTATACCTCAATAAAGCTTATTGTTAAAAAAAAGAATGTGTTTAGATTTTTTTTATCCATTGTTAACAGGATAAAAGCAAGTTGCATAGTAGCATAGGTAGTATGATCACGTTTAATAAGGCAACACTGAAAAGAAACCCTTCTATCCCTTTACATGTGGACTGATGTTTGCAAGCCCATGGAAGATTCTTTGGCAGAAGGGTACACACCAGGCTTGGTTACATCATGGGGATGGGAACTAAGGGGAAAGAGAGGGGAGATAGTTAAATTTTTCTTAGATATCTGTGGGTGGTTTCATGTTTTGCCATGAGCACCTGTTATTTTCATAATTTAAAAATAATGAAAATAAAGAAGATATCAACATAACCCATGGGGACGTGTGTCTGTAGAAAGAATTCTGATGGAGAGACGGGTCCATTGTGACAGTACAAGGAGGTCAGAAGGGTGAAGATGAGATCATTAGACTTGACAAAAAGGAGATTTTTGATAACCTCCGAGAGCATCTGAGTAGCCATGTGGGGGCCAGAAGTCAGAATGCAATGTGTGGAAGAAAGGTAGAGTTTGAGAAGAAAGGCTTTGAGTGTTTCAGAAGTTTGGGCATAAAAGGAAATTTAGAAACAGGTTAGGAAGGAGCCACAGCATCATTTGGAGGTTTTTGTGATGAAAGAATTTCCTTGTGGCTTCTGAAGGCCAAGAGAGGAGAACCAGCAGAGAGTCACTGACCAAAGCTATTGAAGAATGGTATAAAATGGTGGTGACAGAGCCCTTGAGATGATGAGGGGGTTGCAGGGACAGAAATAAGAGATGTCTCACTGCCCTGGAATTGAGTTTATTGCATTCACAGCTGTCATAGGCCTAAGAACACACCCTTTCCAGTTCCTGTCTGGATTCTAGGGAGCCCAATTTCCTAACAGATGGCTGGGCCATGAGTCCTGGCCCTGATCTGGAGCATCAGCTGTGTGACCTAGTGCTAGTCACTTAGGCTCTCTACGCTCTGGTCTTCTCATTAGTAAATGTGCTTGATAATAGAATCTACTTCATATTGTTGCTATGAGTGAATGCATACAAAAAGCTAAGTTTGCTGCTCAGCTACTGGTCTTGGGGCAGTATCTTTGACATGTGAGCCCGGGCCATGTGACCAATGATGTCACAATGCCCTACTGGACTCCAACTTCTCCACTAGGAAGTTCCGGATCCTTTGGAGCCAAGGATTGGAACTGACATGCAAGACCTCTACCAACTGAGGGTTTCATGAGCGCACTCCTCTGCCAAGATCTTGGTGAAGAGTCTTTGACTGCAGTTGTGTCTTAGACATTGTTTTACTTGTTATCATGATCGTGCTTGGCTGGATGCTTTTTGTTGGACTTGCATGTTACATGGGCACATTTCCGGAGTTCATGGTAAGTAATAGCCCTGCCTGTGGATCCCTGATAGTAGTCCATCCTGGCTCTGGTCCTGGCTCACCCTCCCAGCTGGGAGTTGTGACCAAATGGGAAAGATAGTTGAGGTCTCACTACTAAATAGAGGTCAGGATGCAATGGCAACAAAGTTAGTTTCCCAGGCTACTTCTCATCCCATTGGGGTATCTCTGAGTACCACCTGCCCCTTGGGTATGTAATAGCACTTATTTCAAAGCATTACAGAATTTATCAGAGAGCTTCTGAAGACTGGTTTTTAGGCCAAGGAGATCAGTGGTCACTGGTAGGAAAGGCAATATGGACATTGGTGGGACCTCCCGAGAGCCCCTCCGGTCCTACAGAGGCAGTCACCTACTAGGCCAACAAGTAGAACCACTTCTGCCTTTAAATTTCTTTCTGACTCAGCCTCCAACTCTGAAGTGGAAGGAGAAGTGGCCTGTTCAGGAGAACAAGACACGACTGAGGAGCTGGGCTTTGGATGAAGACCCGCAACTCTGAGTGAGTGGTCAGATCTGCTGAACTCAGTTCCTCCCTTTCCAGAGAACGTGGTGACACCCTAAAATCTCAATGGAGAGTTTCTTTTCCCCTGGGAAACAAACTGTCAAAGGGAAAGTGGTTTGAGGTATGTGGTGGGGGAAAGAGAATACAGCAAGTGCTGCTTTGGACAGCAGGCCAAGGTTCAAAGATTTGTTAAGCACATCTAGGTCTATCTTTTCAAAGACCTCTGGTCTATTAGCTTCTCACAAACTCTATAATTAGTTGAATGAGCATTTTTAGCGCCCCTTTTGGCAGACTCCAAGACTAGAGTTAATGTGAGTGAATTCAAGCCCTAACTTTGCTACTCACTAGCTGTGTAAAAAGTTCAATCCCTAGGGAAAGTTTAGTCTCTAAACCTCACTTTCTTCATCTGTACAATGGGGATAGCTCAGTATCTTACTATTTTTGTGAGGATTGCATTTGGGAATTCATGTCAAGCATTTGATGCAAAGCATCAACAACCGAGCAAAATAATGAACTGGTCAACAAAGATTTATTGATGACAACAACCTCAATTGGTTACCCAAAGCCATACAGACCAACTCCATATGTGAAGTTGGGATGCAAGCACAGGTCTCTGGACTCAACCTCTTGCACACATTCCACTAGACCACATCCCACTCCCTTTCATTCAGACCTGTTTTTTCAAAATATGTTCCTGCTATTAAATAAACTTAAAGTCTTAGGAAGACTTCAGTAAGCAACTTTACTTAGTAAGCCAGTGACAGGAGTGGGTTTTCTGGGAAACTTCTCTGGACAGCAGGAGCATCATGTCCCAACCCCAGGGATACTAGAAGTAGGACATGATGTTTTTTTTTTTTTTTCTGCCACCAACCCCAGAATTTCTATGTGAGTATTGACCCAACTGAGCCAGACCTTTGTGTGGGGGTAGGGATGTGGGTGGAGGCATGGGGCACTTGCTTAGCTGAGCCACTGCCACCCTGATCCTGCCCAAACCAAACCACCTCAGATTTTCCAGCTGTGGAATGAGCATAACACCCATCTTCCTTCTCTTCCCTTTCCAGGGAAGTTGTGAGGAGGCATATCCTGCATAATGTGTGTTTAACTGTGGTGTTTCACAAAATGCAAGATTTCTCTTTTTCAAATAGTCTAGCAATAGTGTATAAAGTAATTGCTCACAGCATGCCTAGCCAATCCTCCCAATTAATCCGGGGCCCATTTTGTTTTGTTTACATAACAGTGCTTTTTGTATCTGATTGCATAAAACCAATAGTTAATATTCTGACAGGTGACGAGTTAATAAAGATGTGATGCCAGCTAGATCCAAACCATGGAGGGTCACCGGAGAACAGGGCCTTTCTATTAAGGGTTCTTTGGCCCAACACACCAGGCGTCCTAGTCAACTGTCCCATAGCTACCACTCTGACTGGTCCCCGCAGGGTCACAGGAGCTGATGTCACAATTGGTGTCTGATCTCTGCCCCCCAAAATGGCCCTGGCGAGTCATTGCTGTTCAGACTAGACCACAAAGCTCTTCAGCCAGGAACTATGATGCTGGGCAATCCACCATCTGGTCTTGAATGAAGACAGCCCAGTTCCCAGGACTCAGGGAATAGACCACCACACCTTTCAGTACCATCTATTGTCCCCAGCACACACCACCAGCTGAGCAAGAAGCCCCACAATGATTGTTGTCTTATGGTTGCTTCTCATTGCAGGAACCATGTGGAAGGGATATAAGTATCCCCCAGGAGGGGTAAGTGTGTTTTCTATACCTTTGTTTTCTACACCTACCTTGAAATGTACTCCCTCAGATAAATGAGCTAAGCATCAAAATTCAACTCTAGTAACTTTAGAAACGAATAGTCTTCTCTTTATTTAGAAAGTGGTTGTACCTTACATACTATTATTCACTGAGAGTTCCCTCTGTCTTTCATGTCTTTCTTTTATACATATTTTCCTAAGGGTCATTAGTCTTAAATTCTTCCGTCTCAAATAACCCAGAGATGTAGAGGTAAAGGTATTTCAGGCCTTGAGTCAAAACTGTCTGACATGGGTGACCTAGGATTATGCTCGGGGCGGGGGCCATTTCATGTGCCCAGGCTTCAGTCACATTTCTTAAATCAGCTCACACCAGCAACCTACACTTAACCCTCCCTCCTCAAGTAAACGGCAGTTTATAAAGTGGTTCTGGTGCTAGAGATCTTCTCTCTTCCCATTAGACCTTGGATATTTGTTCTTTTTTGGCTTCTTGTCACCTCCCACATGGCTAAGCCCTTCTGGCAACTGGGATCAGAGGCATTAAGAGATAGGACTGGACAAAGCTACTTCTGCCTGTCCTCGGCAAGGAGGGCAATTGCCTCATCCACACACACAAGCAAACACTAGGTGAGGTCCACCTGACATACTTTTCTTTCCCCAGACCCCGGTGGAAGTAAGCAAAGATGATCCTGGTGAAGTAATGCAGCTCTGAAGCTCACCTGACCAGCTGTACAGTTCCTGTTGTTGGTTTAGCATAAAGTAATTGCACATTATTTTGTCACATTTTATGTAAAAAAATTCCATACTTTTTAAGCTAAGACTTGGTATTCCGTTAGCTGCAAACAGGGAGATGGAGGGTGGGGAGGTAGTTGGGGTAGATGGATGTGATTGGGTCCCCTCTGTTTCAGTCTCTCAGACTAGCAATAAGACTAAGAAACCTAGTTCCATTTGCCCCGTATTCTGTAGACCTAGTTCCCAAGTATAGCCTTTCTCCCCTGTCCAGGCTCCAGGGTCAAAAAAATGTTACAGAAAAGGTGAGAATTGTAGTAACTTCACAGCTATTACCAAGAACTGAAGGCTAATACTGTGTGCAGAAAGGACTTCATTTTAATACTGGGTGCTAAATTATTCATTATTTTAATCTTTATAACCTTCTGGGTTAGGCACTGGCCTTTTAACAAAATGGCAAAAATGAAGTTGAGAGGCCCCAAGTATTTTACCAGCCCCACAGCTCTGGGTTGCAGTCAAGATTAAGATCCAGACCTTCAAAAAATAAAAAATAAAAGATCCAGACTTTCTAGACCCCAAACCCCTTGGCATGTTTTTATGTGCCAAGGAAAAGAGCCAAACAAGAGCCTGTAGCATCCAAGATCTTGGCTGTCTCTTGGCTTAAATGCCTCCCTCACCTGAATAGCAAGGAAGGTGTCTGATGATTTAGCGGTGACTGTTGGTAATACAGGGCAGCACACATAGAAACAAAAGCCAGTCCTCAGTATGATGCAGTTTGAGTTTGAGACCAAGGATGGAAACCCAAGTAGAAGACCCATGCAGTGATTCTGGGCATTTGAGCCCTAGCATATTCCTCATAAGCCCTCTAGATGTGGTTTGGAATTTTCTGACCCTGAGAGGGGAGTGGGGGGTGGGGGGTGTGAGAACTTAACAAGAGCAACTGCTTTTGAAACAGACTGTGTGGAACTTCTCCCATTCTGTGGCTGCCTGGGGATGATGGATGGTCCCATTGTTCAGAAGTGCATCCGTACCACCAAAGTAGATCTTTTGGTTATGTGGGTAACATTGTGTTGATGATGGACTATTTGGTACATTTGCTAAACTATTTTTTAAGTGGCCCTGTGCACTGAATAGATTGCCCTTTTTTTATTCCTTATGAAAAGTGAACTCACTCCATAAGCAACACAGTAATCCTGAATCTAGGATAGTAGCATCTCTTATAATACTTATGTGACCTAGACTCAACTCATCCCATCAAGTTAAGTGCCTACATTTTCTGGCTGCCTGGCTGTGCCTACTTGCCTCCTACATATATTCCAAAGGACTCATCTTTCCCAGTTATTTCAGGCTCTTTTTATTATAGGGGGACAGAACCTGCTCATTTTCTTGACAAGAGGAACTATATACCCAGTACTTCCTCCCTCCGGTTCTGAGTATACCTCCAAGCAGTTGTCCTAACCTGGGTGTCTGGTAGCAGACCAGCTCTCGTAAGCTGGTGGGGGGCGGGGGGGCAGTTGTGGGGGCTGAGCAGACGTGAACATGTCAAGGAGAATGAACAGAGAGGTATGTGTGTAAGGAGGCAAACCCTATCTCAAGTCTGATGAGTCTACTGGGGCTTCTAGCTAAATGTTCAGGGCAATGGAAGAAAATATCTGAGTTTCGGTAAATAAAGGCAAACCAGTGAAAATATCAATAAAATATTTTTAATGCCTACAATTTCTTTTATACATAAATTGCAAAACTTTCACCTGTATGTGCAAAAGTAGATTCTCTTGCAGGTCAACAGCACCAGAAAACAAGCTAAGCTATGTAAATGTTTTCTTTTTTAAAACTTGATTTGTCCATTATGTAAAAGACATGATGGATTTAATAACTCCAAAGAAATCTATATCCCACTCTTAATCATACACTAAACACCTGAATATTTATTTTATCACATCCACTCACAAAATAAATAGTAGTCTAATATATTGAGCACATTGAAAATAAACCAACCAGTCTCTCTTCATATATTTATTCTCTTTCCAAACATGTTTTGGTCTCCTGCTATATCTCAGAAATGTACTAATAGCTGCTTTTAAGTTACAAAATACAAAACAGTAATTTCTTGGAGAAAATCTTGGGGTAACATTAAAAAAATGAAATTTCGAGTTCCCATAGACTTTCTTTTTTGTTAACAGTCTTTGAACCCTCTCATGGCACACATGTAAGGCTGTCTGTGACATGTGGTACCCTGGCCTCCAAATGGACATAAATGCATTTGTAGTTTAGAGAAAATACAAAGACAAGTTCTGAAAGTAGCCTTAAGAGAAAGTGCCCCTTGCTTTGACATAGCAACATCAAAAGCAAGTGGGACTGTGCAATCAGAGCCATATGAGTTTTATGAAAACTACTTTCCTTTCACATCATCTGTTAGAGAATGCCACACCCATGGTCATGTAACATTACAATCGTGAAATAACGTTACTACATTCGTGAATTAACATTACCCAATAAAAGGCACATCTTCAGATATTGAATTAATAAAATCTGAAAATCAAAATGGTAGAGGATACATTAAAAAACCAAGCACTTAAATTTGTAAACCTTAATAAAATAACAGCTTATTCCAGTTTCTTCAGAGATTTGTGGGCTTTTTGGAAGAGTGGTCAGGAATTGCAGAACAAAATGGAAGACAGGATTTGGAAAACAAGGCCAAGATTAATTTAAAAGACTTTCTCAGGACTTTCTTTTTAATTGAGCTACAGAAGTGCCCTTTTATAATGTTGATGCTGAGGAATAATAAAATCAACATCTGTAGAAGAAACGCACTCAAAGTGATACACGCATAAGGATACAACCTGACTCTTCAAGTTCTGGAACTTTTATCCAGTACCTGGTGCCTTTCTGTACAAATAACTGCACATTAAGTAAAGTGCTCGTAGACTTTAAGCCACCAGAAATCTTTCGGCTATGATAAGCACTTGATTGTAATAGATTTTTTCAAAGAGTCTGAATATTGAAAATATATATCCAAGAAAAAAACTTTTGAAGGGCTGGGGGTAATACAAAAGTGACAGTGAAGGAAATAATGTTCCAAACCTGTTTTATTATGTGGAACATCACACTTTCCTTAAATCAATTTCACTGAAGGTATTTGAGATGGGTGAGAGGCAGTCAATAGGATTTTCTGCCAGTGTGACAGTTCTGTGTGGATCATTAGAAAGGATGTTATTCCTGGTGATGAAGACATCTTTCATAGGATTCAGCTTCAAAGTTAAATCCTTGCACTTTTGAAATTTGAAACTCAATTCAAAATAAGTCAGTCTAAGGGACTGGGTCACATGGCTGTCCCATTAAGGGACTAACAATAGTCATCTATACTACCAAACTTGAAGAATAAAAAGAAAGCTTTACGAATAAAAAGGAATATACAAAAGCAACTTTTGGAACCGTTCTACAAGCTTATGTCCCACTGCCCCCAACCCTCCACATTTAGAATCAAGGACAAATGTTCTCTAGCATAATCATATCTCATTTTCTGTTGCTGACTTTCCTTGAGACTTGGCTTCTCTCCAACCAGAATCTAGGTCAGCCTGATTGGCAAAGGCTGGGTTTGAGGCCTAAGAGCTATCAAGTCTACAAATATGACTTGAAAAAAAGTGAGAATGAAGAAAGTTCCACAGCCCAGTAGAACACTAGTAACAGGGAACATCCCTTCCTACCTGGGAAAAAAATCTCTTCACAGTGCATAGTTTGAAATAAAAGTGCAATATGGGCAAAAAGAGAAAGTGGTACTCTTGATACACATGAATTTAGTTTTTGGTTTTTGCCATTAAATGCTAAAGAATTTAAGATAAAACGCAGTCAATATCAAGAGGTACAGGGGCACCTTTTCCCAAAATATCTGTATAATGAGGGAAGAGAGGGAGGAGGGGAGTCTCACATGTCACTTCCTCAGTTTTTAAACTATTACTCTTCCAAATCTAATGTTTGAATAAAATAAGCATTTTTTTCAATATAAAAATGAATTTTTTAGATAAAAATCAATCAGCACAGTGACCTTGTCTATTTTATAACTAAAGCCAACATAACAGTAAATCTGAATGGAAAACTTGGAAACAAATATTTTTAAACTGAATGGCATAACTTGTATTTAACTTGAAAACAACTTTTTGTTAACTGCCTTATCACCTAAATTAATGAGTAAGAATGCTCAGCATCCAATCCATGAATAATGCAGAATACAATATAATTTATTCTACTTTTTACTTCAAAGTCACAGAGATGACATCCATACGATAATTATAAAGCCTACTCTACATTTTCAAGTTCTCAATCCAAACATATAGCTTAGGACAGGTCACTTTATTGCTGGCAACATTCATAGAAGGGCCAGGTTCCTTATTAAAAGACAGAGTAAGTTTGATTGGGAGCGGGGCGGTACCCTACTCACACATCAGCAGAATTATGAAGTCAAGAGGCAATCTTTTTTTTTTTTTTTTCCTTTCCAAAGTAGCAAAGGAACAAAAGATTGGCTGACTGGTGAGCGGCCCCGCGTTAGAGTGCATAGCTCATCAGGATCAAGGCTGGCACCTGTGAACAGTTAACTTTGTAAGAGCACTCAAATGGGCATTCTATCACCTGCATTACAGATTAAACCCTGGAAAGTATTTGAAAATACTTTATGACCCAATGACAGCCTGCAAATGACATACGCATTCCTTCTCCTTGAGTACCCAAGTATAAATCTAAAATCATAAAGGGGCTTCTTCATTCTGAAGGCAGGACCTCCCTGCAGCAGAGTGTCTCCAGAATTTCACAAAAATAAATAAAAGCAGCAGCTAACGCTTCTTCAGCTTCTTGGCCTTTCGACGCTTCATTTCTTCTTCTTCACGTCTCATTTCCTCTAAGTCCTCCTGCATACCTAGTCTTAAACTGTCAAAAAAAAAAAAAAAAGTGTTTGTCAACATACATGAAATTACCACTCTCTTTAAAAATTAAGAATGAAATTTCAACTAGGAGCTCATATGGAATGTGCTGATGCATTAAAAATGCCTAAAGGCTTTACCACTGAAAACAAACTAGCAGGTATATTTTTTACTAGGAATCTCTGCCACTGACTCTGCTTACAGTAGAAAAAAGACCTCATATAAAACTTCAACATAAAATACCTTAATATTCCCATTAAAGTAGTGAAATATAAGTTGCTTATAAATAACAGCTTTTAAAAATAAAGAGGAAGAAAATTTATTCAATATATAAAATAACATTCTATTCTTATCCCTTCCCACCATTTGGGTATTTTATGTAGTTAAGAGGAGAACACAAGAGGGAGAAATGTTTAATATTCTGGGTTGAGACTGAAGTGAATTTTTTTAGCAAGTTAACACTATAAAAATAATCATTTGTTGCCCCAACCCAAGAAATTATCACTAGTATAAAAAAAAAAAAAAAAAAAGAAAGAAAAGAAAAGAAAAGAAAAGCAATTATCACTAGTTTATTAGGTAGTCAAACAGGAATCAGACAGGATCTATATCCCTTCTCAGATCCCTAAGGCCAGTAGTGGTACAGCAGGACTGAGATGTGTCTGATGTAGAAAGGGAATTAAAGACGGGGAAAGAGAAACAAGAACACATTGCAACGGGATCAGAGGAGGCTTCCAGCACTTACTGTGTCCCTGTATGGTGAAGCACTGCACCAGGCAACTTGAATATAGTATCTTAACACAGTACCTCAATAAGTAGAAATGGTAAATTTTCATTTTACAAATAAGACAGAGTTAGAAAGGCTAAGTAATTTGTCTAAAGCCCCACAGCAAGTAAACAGGATTAGAATTTAGAACTGTGTGGCCCAAAGCCCCTGCTCCCAATGGTGCATGCAACTAAAGCAGGAAACAAAGGAATGTTTGGGATATTTCTGCACAAATGTGTTAAATTTTGTGCTTACCTCTTTGCTTCTTCCTTCTGCTGCTCTTTCCAACTACTCTCCATGTAACGTAAGGCATAATCGCTTTCATCTTTGTATCTGATAAGAGGAAATCAATGTTGTGAGGGGAAAAAAGCCCAAATTCCTAGTTTTTTAAAAGAACCACATCCTCCTATTTTAAAAATCTGTATCTTGGGGCACCTGGATGGCTCAGTCGGTTAAGTGTCTGCCTTCAGCTCAGGTCATGATCTCAGAGTCCCGGGATCACTGCTCAGCGGGGAGCCTGCTTCTCCCCTCTCCCTCCGCCACTCCCCTTGCTTGTGCTCTTTCAAGCATGCTTTCTTGCAAATAAATAGAATTAAAAAAAAAAATCTGTATCTTTACAACTAAATCAGAAACACACTAAGGATTACTCTTCCTTGCTTGGCAAGGAGTGAGGTGGACAGAGATGATGGGTAGAGAGGAGTTTCAGAAATAAAGACAAATTAAATGAACTACTACTACTTGAAGGCAACTATTCTTGAATCTAATGTTGATGAAGATACCAATTCAATAACGTTTACCTCATTCACCTCTAGTTACAGATAGTTTAGTTTATATTAAAATCCTGAAAGTACAATATACATGAAAATAATTTTGTACATATTAATCTTATTTGAGCTTCATGGGAAAGGGGAGGACTTTAGAACAAAGAGTGAAGCAGATTAATGGCTTGACCAAGAACATATAGTAGCTAATGATATTACTAATATTAAAATTTTAAAATCTGATATTTATTCCAGTTCTTTTTACTACTAAATATCTTTTTTTAAATACACCTTCTCTTAGGCTTGCCCTCTAATTTCTCATATCAATGGGTTTAAAGGAGATGGCAATTGTCAATTGATAGGGCAAATCCCTTCTCTTTTACATACATACTACCTCATTTAATCCTCCCAGATGTCATTTTTTCCCCCTAAAGATTTATTTATGGGGGGGGGGAGGAGTACAGAGAGAAAGGGAGAGAGAGTCTCAAGTAGACTCCATTATGGGCTCAGAGCTTGACACAGGGCTTGATCTCACAACCCTGAGATAGCGACCTGACCTGAAACCAAGAGTCAGATGCTCAACTGACTGCACTACCCAGGGGCCCTCTTCCAGATGTCATTCTAAAAATAATTTACTCAAGTTTATACAGCTAATGATGAAACTTCCATTCAAACCCTGATCTTCTCCTCTGTACCAGTGCTTCTCAAACTTTAATGTGCATATGAATCACCTGGAAGCCTTATAAAGCTGATTTAGATTTGGTAGCTCTGAAGTGGGGCCTGAGAACCTACATTTCTGACGTTACTGTCAGGTGCTATCAGTGCTGTTGGTCCCATACTGACTGCTGTCCAGGAACCACGGTTTTGAGCAGCAAAGCTTTTTACATGAACGAAAAGCAAATATCAGATCAGACCAGCTTTTAACACAGTGCTGTGGATGGCTGAGTTCAAAGCCAATCTAGTCCTACTACACTAAACTGCTTCACACTCATTAAATATACATTTTATGAAGAGTTTATATTTATTTATTTATTTAAAGAAATAAGTGTATTATTTAAATTTTCCTTAGTCTTACTTTTTTCGGTCATAGCCAAAGATTTCTCGAATGTGCTTGGATATTTCTTCCTGAGGTTCTCCTTCATCTTCAATAAAATCTTCCATTTCAGAGTCATATTCATCCTCATCTTCCTCATCTTCATATTCTCTCTGCCTCTTGTAACTATTGGGGAATGGAGGCCTTTGAGGAACTAAGAATAGAAAAGCCATTACTTACAGGAGTATTAAAACTGAGGACATTCCCAACCAAGTTCTACATAAACTCATTAAGACAGTGTCCTCAAAAACCAGAACCAGCATGCTGGACCATAGCATGGGGTCATTACAGCCTCATCCCTGGTGCTTCACATTGTTTATAGGAAGTAGAATTTCTATTTATCCCAGAGCTTACTAGCAGCATCCGTTACATTTTCTAGCCTAGTAGTTCCCTTCCTTCTGGATTTAAGACTGGCACATTAAAAAAAAAAAAAAAAAAACCCAAATTACAAATAGCTTACGCTAACTTAGGTGACAACTGAGGTGACAACCTACCATCTACTATCACCATAATTTCAGTACATTTTTTAGAAGTCCAACAAAGTATAAAAAATTCCCAGAATTATGGATAATTATTCAAAGTCTTACTTCAAAAAAACTCACTACATTATCCTTATTCTTGAGCTGTTAATATGCATGGCTTGTCTCCTGAGTGCAGGATTTCTTTCTCAACTTCTGCACTGCCGACATTTTGGGCCAGATAATTTTTTGTTGAGCACCCTGTCCTATGCATTGTAGGATAAGAGCTGTGTCCCTAGCCCCTATCTTGCTAGATGAGGATGCTTGCATCTCCTGCGCTCAGTTGTGTCAGTCAAAAAATGTCTCCAGACACTGCCAAATGTTCATTGGGCATCAGAATCATCCTTGGTCAAGAACCAATGTTCTAGCTGAATTAGGAAGTTTAAAGCATGGCATCTCATCTTTTGTTTCTTTTTATATTCTGCATGGCACCCAACAAGTGCTTTAACAAATACTTATTACCATAAAGAACCTATGACATAGCAGCCACCAATGATCCTGTACCTTGAGACAGAGATCCCTAAAGGACCAGTAGTTAGAGCCTTGCTGTTGCCCACTATAAGGAGCAGAAACACAAGGGCAGTCAGAAACAGTTCCTGGTACATTGTGGGTACTTAACAAATATCTGATGAATAAAGTACTAAAGGCGTCAAGCATACAAATATGCTCCAACTTTTGAAGACAGGTCTCTCTTGTCCTCATGAAAAGGTGAAGATGAATTACTTCATTGAACCATAAGGCATATACACTCACCCTGTCCTATAAATCACATAGCCAAGTTTATTGCACTTGGAGACATCACAGGGGTAAACACAGAGGGTCCTAGATAACCCCTTCTAAAGCCTTTTCCAAGTTATAATCCTTAAAGGGACTCTCAGGAACAAAGAGAGATTAAACCATCAGGATTCTATCAACACGAGTACACTAAAGGGCACATTGATGGGTACAGGGTCTCTGGTTACATAAAACAAAGCATTCTTTCCAATTTCCTAGTAACAAATAAATATTCTTAAGGTAAGGGACAATTTACCTTTACCTTACCTTGGGCAGATCTGTAGCCAGATAAGGAAGGCTTCATTCCATTCATCTGTCCATTGCTGGATCGGCTAATTATATTCTTGGAAGAAATTGTTTCTGACACAACAGTACACTTGGGCTTTAGGGGGAGACTAGAGCTACTAACTGGTCGCCCGGGTCCCAAGCTGCTCACCGGTCTCCCAGGGCCTGAACTACTGAGAGTCCGTCCAGCTGGAACTGAGCCACTTATTGATCGCCCAGGGCCACTGACAGATCGCCCAGGGCCACTGACTGGCCGCCCTGGGCCACTGACTGGCCGCCCAGGAGGGGCAGAGCCACTCATTGGTCGTCGAAGGTCATGTGAACTGCTGATAGGCCGCCCAGGGCCACTAGAGCTGCCCACAGATCTCCCAGAACCACCTGAGCCATTGGTGGGTCGCCCAGGGCCATTTGAGCTGCTTGCAGGGTGCCCAGGGCCACCTGTACCACCGAGTGTCCGTCTGGAGAGATTTAAGTCACTGGCTGGCTTCTTGGTCCCACTGACTGATCGCTCAGGTCCTGAGCTGGAGCTGCCATTCTGGCGCCTGGGCACAGGGCCAGAACTAACTGTAGGCCGAGGAGCCCCTGTGCTGGGCCGTCCAGGAGCTAAGCTGGAGCTGTTGCCTGGCTGCCTGACACTTGGACTCTTAGCTTTATTGTGTGGGGTAACCATGGGCCCAGGCCTGGAATGGCTAGGATGGGGAGGAGATTTTTTGGCTTTGTGCTCAGTAACAGATTTCTGAGTCCCTTTAGCACAAGTCTTTGAGACACTTGGTGAATAGGTGCTGGAGTGGGGCTTTCCAGCCCCATTAAAAACAGGTCTGTTATGGCCCTCACGAAGTAAGGGTTGAGAGCAGTTGACAGATCCTGCTTTGGTCCTCTCTCCTGGCATGGATTTGGATGAAGACACACCTAAGTGTTTCTCATTGGCTGTGCTGGGTCTGGATTTCTTCTCAGCATGAGGAAGAGGAGTACCCCTGGAAGAAGGATGCTTGCTAAGTTTTGTGCCCACGCTTTCTTTCTGAGAGGGTGCCTTTTTGGTTGGAGGTAGTCTTGCATCTGTCTCAGGTTTCTTTTTCCTCTGCTTTCGTTCAAGGAATTCTCGCTCCCTAAGTTCCTCTGCAGTCATAGGCCTCTCTTCTGTCTTCTTCACTACCTTGATCTCCACTGGTTCATACTGCTTTTTCTCAGCCAGCCTGAGTAGATCAGTGAAGTTCATGAGTGGCGGGGCACTTTTGAGGGGGACCTTTGGTTTGCTTTCAACTTTGGGAGGTTCTTGCTCTTCCTCATACTCTTGCTCTGACTCTGCTTGATTGTATTCTAAGAATTCATCTTCTTCTTCCATTTCATACTCTTGTTCTGTTCCCTGGCTAGTGTGGCTTTCCACTGCCTGCCTCTTCTTTGATTTTTCCTCAACAGGAATCCCGTTGTAACCATGGAAATTATCCTTTGTCCTCTTGGCCATAGCTCTTGCTTTCTTGTCATGTTTTAGTTCAATTCGCTTTTTTACTAGCTCTTCTTTTCTCCTTTTTTCCTCTAAAGCTAAAGGGGACAAAACAAGAACAAAGTGTCTCAGGGTCTGGAGAGCTCAAGTATTTCACCTGATATCAGTAGGTGGCCAAAACACAAGCAACATTCAAGTTACGGTTTGAAGATATCTAGGAATAAAATGGGGAAGTCCTTTGAACAAGTATCAGTTGAGTCATCTTTACATAATGAGTGGGTCACATATGGGTCTTTCAATATGACAAAGCAAGTGAGACACTGGGCTTTTAGCTTTAAATATAGAAAATAATTCATACCAAATAAAGTATACCAAGTTAAAAAAACAGTAGGTACTTCACAGTCATTATTATGAATAAATGAATACTTAAATTTATTAAATCAGTTTCACTGTCACTTGCCTGAGGTAAAAAACTACTGTTTGAGTTATACTGGTTTTCAAAAACTGTCCCTATTTTAACCTTAAGATAGCATTCTTGATAAAAAAAAAAAAAAAAAAAAGACGTAGAGGCAGATTCAGAATGAAGGCCAAAGAATGGAGTTCCTATTGGGACCTAGTGTGGCCAAGTAGAAGATATGGTCACTATCCCCAAAAGCTCTTAAGAGGAAATAAGAGATAACGTCCATACAAATGATAACATCCATACATATGAAATCCTCTAAATACAGTTGATTCGGACACATACACAAATCCATTAGCCAATTATGTTATTACAAGCACCCACTAGTTGAGTACAAGCTAGCTGTGAAGGTGGAAGACTTTAAAATTGAGAATAAGGCTAATAGATACATACCTTTTTGCCTGAGCTCCTCTTCTTTTCTTCTGAGAAAAGCCTGAACGGCTGCAGACTGGACACCCTTAACTTTTGGGTCTTTTTTGGGAGGCCCCACTGCCAAACTATACCTTTTCTAAAAATAAAGAAAATGAAAATTATAATCAATTCAACTTTAGAAATGTATTTGCTATTAGGTGTAAAGCACTGTGTCACGCAACTAAGAGGTTTAAATTATTGACTGAAAAACTGATTCTGAATAATTAAGAGATCACATAACCCATATGAAAGCTTAGCTATAAAGTTTTGGTTTAAATAGGATTATGCATGATTGTCTTTAGGTACAGAATTTCTTTGTAACATCCTAAATAATGCACAAGTGAACAATTCAGAGAAATACTATTTTGGATTATTTTCCAAAAAGGTACTTGGACTGGGGAACTTTTAAAAATAAATCACCACTTAGAACACATTGTTTTAAAATTATTTTTTTTTAAGATTTTATTTATTTGAGAGCAGGGGGTGGGGGCACTAACACAAGCGGGGAGGCAGAGGGAGAGAAGCAGACTCCACACTGAGCAAGGAGCCAGAGAAGGGCTGGGGGTGGGGGCTGGATCCCAGACCTTGGGATCACCACCAGAGTGGAAGGCAGATGCTTAACTGACTGAGCCAACCAGGCATCCCTGGATTGTTTTAAAATTCTGATTTAAAAAAAAAAAATCAAACTTATTTAGAACTAAGCATTTCAAAATCTATCTTCTCAAACAGAAACAATTACTCAAAAAGTTTCTTTTTTTCGTTTTAATTAGAGAGAAAACAAGCAGGGGGATGGCAAGAGGCAGAGGGAGAAGCAGGCTCCCTGCTGAGCAGGGAACCCAAAGAGGGGCTCCATCCCAGGACCCTGGAATCGTGACCTGAGCCAAAGGCAGATGCTCAACCAACTGTGCCACCCAGGTGGTTTCTCTTCTGAGTACTTTATTCCAGATTATTTTCTAGTAGACTCACAGCTACATAGGTTATTTTGCTTACAACATGAAACACTGAGATTTTCCTTTGACCACAGGCAAAGTTGGTGGCAAACCACAACTAAAAAGCATTTCAAAGAAATCTAAGCAGCAAGAAGTACCCAATTCTCTATGACTTTAACCATAGCTCTTATGTTCATTAAATATTAATTTGCCACACGAACTGTTTTAGACAGGTTTCCTATCACCCAAAAAGTACTAATATTATCCTGGCACAGATGGTATTTCTCTGGGCTTTCATTTTTATATAACAACACTGAGAAATGACTGAAACTATAGGAATGTTAATTTGAACTATGATAGGAAAAATATTTCCATTTTATAAGTATCTATCATTAGAGAAGTGTGATAAACAGAGTAACTCAGACCAGGATAATTCATCTCTAGGACCATTCCACATTAAATATATGCATAGGGAATAAGTTTTTAAATGCCCCCCCACCCCTTGGGCACCTGGTGGCTCAGTTGGTTAAGCCTCTGCCTTTGGCTCAGAATGGCACCTGTATCAGGTTCCCTGCTTAGTGGAGAGGCTGTTTTTCCCTCCACCCTTCAACCTGCTAGTGCTCTCTCTCTTAAATAAATGAAATCTTTAAAAAAGATGTCCATGCCTCCTTTTCTGTTAGACAGATTACATTCTTGTCTACTGAACCTGTTATGCTAGTTAAAAAGGAAACAATAACCTCTGAGCACAAATTGAGCTACTTAAGAACCAAAAACCCGATTCCCAAAATTTGCATGAAATTCCTAGAGGAAAGCCAAAGGATCCATGCTTACTATGTGGCTGGCAAATAATACAAGGCATCCTGAAATAGGTTAGGAGTTCTAGCTAAATTATTCACCAACAAAGTAGCTGGCCAAGGAAGCAGGCTCTAATCCAACCTGAAAATCCTGCCATGATAGCAATGCTGTGACCTGACACATCCCTGACTGAAATCCCAAGAGAGCATCATCCAGAGTCCTTTCCCAGTCATTTTGGTTGAGCCACAGTAAAATCCAGTAATAAGTCTCCATTTTAATTATAAATTTAGTTGTAGGCCCTCTCCGTTGTGGACTGGGGCCCCATATTTAAAGAAGGAAAGGATACTTAGGAGAAAGAGAATACTGCTTTACCTAACTAGCTATATAGAGTTGTCCTGGTTTATAAGAACCTCAAACATAGGCCTAATCTCCAAGTTCGTATTTTCTTAATGGAAGAGACACTATGAATATGATTCAAGTTGCGTAAGGCATATATAGACCCGTGAGCAGAAACATACACACTTCACCCTATCCCATTAGGGAGATTTGTAAGAGGAAAGATAGATTTTTGTTGCCAAGACTTAATATTTTCTGTGTCTGCCAACTACCTAGTCCATAGACTTACCTGCCAAATCAAAGCTTATACAAGGTTTCCCCCCACAAAATACCAATAGACGTGTTAATGTTATCTTAAACAGCACTGGTTCATTATCTTGATATTACAGCAATGAGTAATTCCTATTTTGACTTCAGGATAGACCTCTTTCTTCTTAATGTGGGACTTCAAGAGATAGGTAATGGAAAATGACTAGCTGAAAAGCTACTGTTCTCCAAAGGGAAAACACTGTCAATAGGGCACAGTTTACTAAACTTCAGTCATTTGCATAACATCTTCATCATTTTTGCCCTTTTAGTATACCACCTGTATTATTTACTAACCTTAAGAAAACAGACATAACACTATGACGTATAATTATAGCTTTACTTTAAACAATATCTATGAAATGACTGGCTTGAAAGGCTAGTTACATTCTTCCAAATCATATTAAAATATAACCATTTAAAAATATATATAACTATGAGAACTAAAAGTATTTGTGTATCACCTACAATCACAGTACAGCCAGAGCTATCCGCACTGCACTTTGGGAAACACCAAAAAGGAACATAAAAATACAGGAGGGGCAGGACACAAAGCAGCAGCAAGGGAGGGGGGTGTTCAGGATCTCAGATTCACTCAGAAAAGAATTCCAAAGATTACCTTTAGCTTTTTTTCAAAGTATCCACCTATTTCTATCCATTCACACTGCCAATTTTAAATTCAGTTTTGTTCTAACATCTCTAATCCACAAGGGTACTTATTAAACTGGCTTTCCATTTAACCCAATAACTTTGCAATACTTTTTGTCCTATGATGTAGAAGGGATTCAATAAATCTATAAAAAGTCTTATTTCATTGGTATGCTAGGAAATGAGAAGGGCAAGGTCCTAACTTGATGAGGTTTAATCTTATTCACCGGCATGAGCTGAGTCATAATTAGTAGTTTCTTACATCCTCTGTAGCTTGATGTACTCAAACGCAGATACTAGGAAAGTATTTATATATTCTCTTTCACAAAGTTTAGGTCAAAACTTAGAAATGTGAGGTTAAAAAGGGGGGAGGGCTGGGTCTTCATAGATGATTTTCTTAACAGTTGTATTCAGATATAATTCACATACCGTAAAACCTACCCATTTAATGTGTACAATTCACTGGTTTTTAGTATATTCACAGAGTTGTACAACCATAACCATCACCACTATTGGAGTTCAGAACATTTACATTATCCCAAAAAGAAATCTCTTACCTTTTAGCAGTCATTCCCTAGTTCCTCTCTCCCCTCTGCCCCTGGAAACCACTAACTTAGTGTTTCTGCAGAATTGCCAATTCCAGACATTTCACATAAATGAAATGAAATTATGTACCCAGTGTACCACTATCTAGTGCTATGTATCACAATATAAGGTAAAATTTACAGGCCATAGACAAATGGTTATATATGAGTGATTATGCAACATATGTAAGATTTTTCAATTTTGAAAACCCTTACTGATAATTTTCACTTGACTCTATTATTATAAAGTTTGAAAATAGATGCCTTCAAAGTCCAAGAAAATATCTTTGGGAGATGCTCTGTAAGTTGGTTCCAAACATCCTGAACTGAGAAATTATAATTATTTCTCTGGCTTAACTGAAATTAAGAAATGATTAGTTTCTATGACCATTAAATGTTTCAGCAAGGGTATAATTTTAATTCTTTTGGAGTAAGAACAATATACCTAGAACTTTATTTTTATTTTTTAAATTTTATACCTAGAACTTTAAAATGACAAATATGTGGATACCTAAGTAAATTTAAATGGTGCTAATGTAATTTTACTCTGTTGTCAGTGTTGACTTTTCTCAAAAACTTTGAAAGAAAAAATTGAAATCATACAGTATGTGGCTTCCATGGTCAATTTTATGTGTCAACTTGGCTACTCGATAGTGCCCAGTTATTTAGTCCAACACTAATCCAGGCATTGCTGTTGAAGATATTTTGCAGGTGTGGTTAACATCTATAATCAGAGGGATCCCTGGGTGGCTCAGCGGTTTAGTGCCTGCCCCTTTGGCTCAGGTCATGATCCTGGATTCCCAGGATGGAGTCCCACATCAGGCTCCCTGTATGGAGCCTGCTTCTCCCTCTGCCTCTGCCTGTGCCTGTGCCTCTCTCTCTCTCTGTCTCTCATGAATAAATAAATAAAATTTTTATTTTTTTTATTTTTTATTTTAAAAGAGATTTTATTTATTTATTCATGAGAGACAGAGACAGAGAGAGAGAGAGAGAGAGAGAGAGAGAGAGGCAGAGACACAGGCAGAGGGAGAAGCAGGCTCCATGCAGGGAGCCTGACATGGGAGTTGATCTCGGATCTCCAGGATCACACCCTGGGCTGCAGGCGGCACTAAACCGCTGCACCACTGGGGCTACCCAAATAAAATCTTAAACAAAACAAAACAAAACAAAACAAAACATCTATAATCAGGTAACTTTAGGTAAAGCAGTTTACCCTGAGTAATTTGTGTGGTACTCATCTAATCAGTTGAAGGCTATTAAGAGCAAAAACAGGTTTCTCAGAGAAGAAGGTATTTGCCCTACAAATTCCAGACTTGCCAGGCCACACAATGACACGAACCAATTTCCTAAAATAAATCCTATTGGTCTGTTTCTCTGGAGAGCCCTGATTGATATAGTGGCCTTTTGTATTGTGGTACTTTCACTTAGTACAATCTTCTCAAGGTTCATGTAACATGTATTACTACTTCATTTCTTTATATGGCTGAATATTTCATTGTGCTGATGTACCACATATCATTCATAAGTTGACTGGCATTTTTTACTTTTCGGCTATTATAATTAATGCTGCTGTGAACACATGTGTACAGGTTTTTTTGTGTGAGCATCATTTCTCTTGGGTATATGGATCTTCCTAACATTGAGCTAGCCAGACCTTTCAAAAAGGGACACTGTGGTATCAAAAGATTTGAGATCTGCTGTAATAGAATATATTAGGTATCAGCTACCCCCACAAGGGTAACCCAGTAGAGAACCATGTTTAAAAAAAAAAAAGCCTCGGGCTGGGATTACATTATATCCCATTTAATAAAGCCAAAGAACTATTTGGCACTTTCTCCTGCATCAGATGGTCACATTTAGCTCTAGCAGCAGCACATCAAGATGCACCCACCAATTCTGAATCGGATTCAAGGCACCAGGCTGCTTCATTGTTTGAGCTTCATGAAAAGCAGCTGGACAAGAGTTTCTTTTATCCTAAGTGTATCCATCCATTTTATTATACTGCAAGCCAACTCAGTCATTCTGCTGGACCCCAATGAATGATCCACAGCAGTGAAGCTTATGCCATTTAAATACAGTATCGGAGATTTTGCCAAGATTTGTAATTCTGAAGCCAACAGACCTAAAAAACATTAATTCACTTTAAGACATATGTGTTCCTTGCATTGAAATTATACTGCCACGGTCAGATTAAGAAAATAAGTTTCTGTTTAGAAATATGTTTTAACCAAATACGTTATGTTGGAATCAATAGCCAATCCCTTCTTGAAAGCTGGTCTTTACTCAGGAGATAACATATTGTTGCAATAGGTGGAAACGTAAATTTCCTGATGGCTTTACATATATTAGAGATTTATTATTGGTTAGAATTAGGAATATTCAAATACATCCTTCAGTTTAATAAATCACTACACAATTTCTGAAGTGTTCTCAAAACATCATAGTCAAGGAATAAATGCAGGCCAGAAAACGAATGATTTGCATTAGGCTTGCTTAGCTGGGTGGCTAAGAGGATAAAAATAAAACAATCAAAAAGTATGCTATTCAGGATTGCTACAGGATCAAATGTCAAATTCAATATTACTGTCTTAATAATATACCTGATTATAAAATGTAATGACAGATAGGTACCTCAGAGCTTCTAGTCCAACCTCTAAGTTAGAAGTAGCCCCAAAAGCACAACTGTGTATTTACTGGTTGTTGCACAGTTTGTAACAGAATGTAAATTAGAATCTAGGTCTCCTGTTTCAGGTCCAAAAGTATTTTTACTACAATATGTCTCACTTCTAACTTAATCCCAACACTTTCTTCCAGCGGTAACCACAATCTTAAATGCCCTTCCCTAATTTCCACCTGCTTCCTGGACAGTGCCATGACCTCAAACAGGTCCACCATTTAACTTTCTATATTATCTTCTTTCACCCTCAGACTATTTCTGTTAACCATGCTGGCACTCTCCCAAACAGGCTGTAAATCTCTCTCTACCCACCAGTTTCCAAATTCTGTTGGTTTGCCCTTTAAATTTCTCTCCCATCAGAATTGAGGGAGAAGTACCATAAAAAATAGAGTTCTTGTCTAAGGCTGTATTAGGCTGGAATTGAGAGTAGGAGGCTGGATGGGTTTAGGCTTTACAGATGACAACCTTCCTCACATCCAATACACCCCTCATTTAACACAGGACCATGATTAAGAGCAAGAACTCTAGAGCCAGTAGGCAAATTCTCAGCTCTGCCATTAATAGCCCTGTCACTTATTAGCTGTGTGACTTCAGGAAAGTTTCTTCCTATCTCTGGGCCTCAGTTTCCACATCTGTAAAACAACCTTCCTTATATGGTCATTAGAGTGATTAAATCTTTTTTTTTTAGAGTGATTAAATCTATATACACAAAGTGCTTAGAACAGTGCCTGGCACTGAGTAAGCATTTTAAGTGTTAATTGTTGTTATTATTCAGAGATTCATTCTCAGGTAGTGATGGGGAAGAGAAAATAACACAATCTCTGTGGGGGTAGATTTTCTAAAAGACCTTCTCCCTGAAACACTAGTTAAGTAGTGCTGCTCTAGTACCCTACGACCCAGCAGTTGCACTATTGGGTATTTACCCTAAAGATACAAATATAGTGATCCGAAGAGGCACCTGTACTCCAGTATTTATAGCAGCAATGTCAAGAGTCAAAATATGGAAAGAGCTCAGATGTCCATGGATAGATGAATGGATAAAGAATACTACTCAGCTATCCAAAAAGAAAAAAAAAGAAAAGAAAGAAAGGAATCTTGCCATTTGCAACGATGTGGATGGAACTAGAGGGTATTATGCTAAGTGAAATAAGTCAATCAGAGAAAGAATTATGATCTCACTCATAAGTGGAATTTAACAGAGGATCACAGGGGAAGAGAGGAAAAAAATAAAACAAGAAATCAGAAAGGGAGACAAACCATAAGAGACTCTTAATCACAGGAAACAAACTGAGGGTCCTGGGGGTGGGGAGATAGGGGATAGGGTAACTGGGTGACAAACATTAAGGAAAGTAGGTGATGTAATGAGCACGGGGTATTTTATAAGACTGATAAATACTGACTTCTACTTCTGAAATTAATAATACATTATATACTAATTGAATATAAATTTAAAATATATATTTTTTAAAGTATTGCTCTAGGCTAGCAATCCCAGCTACTTCAAGCACTGACAAAGTCATCTTCAGATGCAAGCATGGGGAGCAATCTTGTTATAATTGATTATAGATCAAAAGTTGCAAAATGACTGCCTCCAGAAAATTTTGTTGGCCCATACTGTTCTTTAAAAGGAAATATAACTACTATAACACATGGTAGGTTTCTTTTGAATACATAGAGCTTGGTACCTATCATTTTATATCTAGACTACTTCAAGAACTTACATTATTACCATTTTATATCCAGGTTACTTCAAGAACTTACATTATCTACCTGGTCCTGAAGACATCTGAATTTGACAACCTGGTTAAAGTCCCTGAACTCCTTTTTCAGTACCTGTATTCTTTTTTTTTTTTGGGAGGGGGGGAGGTAGGGAAAAAGAGAGAAGGGGGAGGAGGGAGGGAGGGAGGGGGAGAGGGAGAGAGGGAGAGAGAAAGAAAGGAGGAGGAGGAGGGATAGAAAGAAAGACTCCAGCACAAAGTCTGACCTGGGACTCAGTCCCAGCACCCCGATATCATGACTTGGGCTGAAATCAAGAGTCCGATGCTTAACGGACTGAGCCACCCAGGTGCCCCCTCAATACCTATATTCTTATCCTTAAGGGACTATAGCCCCCAAATCCTTATGTCTAGTACCATATGAAGGCTTCTTCTGTATTTTTTGGTTTGAGGGTCACACCTTGTCTGGGATGATTTTCACAGTATGACTATGAGAAAGACCATATAACTTGTCTCATGCACCTACAAGCCATCAATTATAGTTACCTGCAACCTACAAGAATCCATATTCCAAGCTTTAGCATTCTACCAAAACAAGAAACTGTTTTTGCTAGAGGACCTAGGGAGAAAAAATTTAAGTCAAGGTTACCCAAAATATCTTTTCTCTTTTAAATTTATTTATTTATTTATCTCTTTTAAATTTAAATGGAGCTTGTGACAATAACTAGTTACATCACCTTGATCAGCTCTTTTTTTTTTTTTTTTGATTAGCTGTTTTTTTAAATTCAGTTTTCCACTGGGAAATGATAGCTTGCCTAATATTGCTAGGCATGATGCAACCTTCCTTTGTTTTAACTAAAACATTCTAAAGATAATTATTTCTCCTAAAAAGACAACAGAAAAGAAAGAGGTTGCATTACAGAAATGTTCATTGCTTCTCAAACCAGATACAACAGATACCTCTTAAAAATGAAGCCCCAGAGATAGTTCAAAGTGGCTGTCCAGGTGTTTTACATGTTAGCCTCCCTTGGAGCTAATCAGTGCTAGTCACCATATGTCCTTCCTGTAGCAAAGGTGTGACACAGGAACTCTGAAGACTGAAATACGAACATCAGCTCTGATAAGATCCAAATGGATGGTGGGGAAGATGACTAAAGAGAAATAAGAACCAAATAAGTACTAGAGAGGGAAGGAAAGGAGTTATACCTGCCAATTACTGCAAAGCCTCTATGGTTCTCAGACAATAAAGCTTATGGTGTAGCTTTGATAAGTAAGAGAATAATCAGATGAACCAAGTGAAAGTGAGATCATGGATTAAATTTAACTACTGCCTAGCTCGTCCTTCATTAGTTTCTTTTGTGATATACTTCATCTGATGTAAAAAGGATTATAATGCTAACTAAATCAAACTTCTAGGCTTACTAGCTTTTCCTGGTGGGCAGGGGAAAGCATGCTTTCATAACATATATGCCTATATTCATCTATTAGATTTTAAACGACCTCACCAATTACCTGTCTTCTTTTTGCTTTCAATCTTTATTTCAAAGATCTGTTGATAATGTATTCTGAAATGCCCACAAGTTTTGAAATCTTCTGCTCTAAGAATATCTGCTTTTCTCCCAGCAGCCATTGGTTTTGAGAATAAGAAATGACTTGGTTTGGATTCTTCTATGGACTATTCCTGGGCATCAAAGCTATCATTTTTTTTTTTTTGACCTCCAATAAAATTCAGGAAGATCTAGAATAAAATATGGACCTAATTATGCAAAGATAAAAGGTCACTAACTCCAATACTGACTTGTCTAGAAAATCTACGGTATTTGCAGAAAGTGAATTCTGTTGTTCAAAGGCTTAAGCCCATAACTTTAACCTGCAGATCTTATGACTCATGGCTCCGGGGAATGATTATTCAGGGTACTTGGGATGGGAGATGAATACAGGGAGATTTAACAAATTTTAAACTGACCTGTATCAGTTTTGTTTTACCAGTTATTTTACTATCGTCAGATGAATATTTTCAAAAAGGTAAAAAAAAAAGGGGGGGTCAAAAAAAAAAAAAAAGCCTTAGAAGATAAGAAAAGGGCAGGAGGGCCGCCTGGGTGGCTCAGCGGTTGAGCGTCTGCTTTCAGCTCAGGTTGTGATCCCGGACTCCCAGGATCGCGTCCCACATCGGGCTCCTTGCGTGGAGCCTGCTTCTCCCTCTGCCTGTGTCTCTGCCTCTCTGTGTCTCTCATGAATAAAATCTTTAAAAAAGAAAAAAGAAAAGGGCAGGAGTGGGGAATACAAAACAAAACCACTGCAAATACAGAAAAAAAACCTAAAAAAAAAAAAAAAAGAAAGAAAGAAAGAAAATGCAGAACGCAGAGTGAGAGATCAATAAATTGCAGTTGAATTGACTTCAAGAGAGAGCCGTTCGGGCTGTACACCTCACTGATCCAACCGCAGGTATCGCAATGCAATTTGTCGGTTTACAGCTGTGCTGTGGGTACCATCTGAGGATCCAGAAATGACTCGTTTATGCAAAACAGCTACCACCCCGCGCACCAGGTCCTCTCCGTGCCTCCAGCGTGTACATTTTGAAAGGCTTACCCGGCTCTGCGGATATCAGCGAACCGGCAGATATCACCGAGCAAATGGGACGCAGATTTCGAACAAAGACACGTCGCGAAGGCCGCGAGCGAACGCAAGGTTGAGGAAGGCTAGCTCACCCAGTCTGCTGGCCAAGAATTTCGTGGAATCCGCTCAACTTCTGTTCCCGGGGTGTTATTAACCCTTTGGGAGGCTGTAACTTAATCATCTCGTTGGCTGGACGGGTGGGGCCACAAGTCGGAGAACTTAACTTGCTCGAGGAATCGCACGATATTCAGCCCCGTCTCGGGGGGGTAAATAAATCGGCCGAAAGGCGACATCAGGCCAAGTAAGTCCCTAAAAGCCCCGCAGCTTCCCAACATACACGCTCCCTTCCCACCCTCCGGGCTGGACTTCACGGCGGAGCCAGAGACCACCCGCGCTGGGTCCCACCACCACGTACGCCGCACGGTGTCAGCCACCGGCCTTCGCGCAACTCGACGGCCCCCGAGCTGCACAGTCCGCGTTGCAGGGTGACTAAGCCCGTGAGGCTCCCGGACCGGAAGGCTCCCGCCCCCCCCCCCGCCCCTTTTCACCCGGAGTCCGCACGAGTAGCTCGCTGCCCGGGAGGAGGAAACAGGGCGCCCCAGCTCTCGCCCCCTTCCCTCTCCCGGACAGGCCGGGCGATGCCCCAACTTCCGCGGCCACGCATTCCAAACTTGAGGACCGGGTCTCCCAGAGTGGCGCCCGGCGGCTACTCACCGGCACGTTGTTGACACCCTGCCCTTTGGAAGCTATCAGGAGGATCTCCCTGAAATCCATGTCGGCTGGGGCGGAGGACCGGGCCAGGCTCTCGGAAAGAAGTGAAAGTACGCCTTCCCGAGGCGCCCAGCCGCCGCCGAGGGAACTGCCCGGCCCACCCCTCTCGCACCCCGCCTCGGCACGACCACTTCCGGCGCCTTCCGATGCCGTCGGCCCGCCCCTTTCCCTCCCGCGGCCTATATCCTTTCGGGTCCGGCGCTCCGCTCGCGAGTCCCTGGCGTAACTTCCGCTTTCGGGCTCCAGACCCGTAAAACGTGGTACGTGGCCGCTGGCGTTAGCCCGGGGGGCGGGGCTAGGCCTTCCAGCGGCCAATGAGACGCGGCCTGGGGGGGGGGCGAGGGGTGTGGCTAAGGGAGAGCTGCGCTCCCCCGGCGGCCGGGTCGCGCGACCTCGCGGTCTCGGTGTTCCCTGCGAGCCCTGAGCGGGGACAGCGAGGGAGGTTGGGGGACGTGGGGGGGGGGCGCGGGCTACCTACCAGGCCAGCGCTCGCTGGGTGTCACGGGTGGCCGCTCGGGTCCGGAACGCCGGGGCCCCAACAGCTGAACCGACGGGGCTCGAGCAGGGGGTTTCAGTTACAGGTTGCGAGGCGCTCCGCGAAGCTGCGCATGCGCGCGCGGCCCCGCCTGGTCCTCTAAGATAGAGACGCATTGCTCACCGCGGGGTGTGCTCGCCTCCCCCACCGACGCGTGCATGTCCTGCCTAGAGGCGCGGGCTTCGTGCTTTGGCCTCGTCTGGGTAATGAGCCCACGTGGTGGAGGAATGAAGGCATTCCCTACATACAGACCCAGCCTCCGGCACCTAGCTGGCGCGCTGATGAAACATACATATATGCCCCTTAGGTGTACTAACTGGGGTGGGGGTGGGGGTGCCAGTCTTGGGTTCCTTTTAAGAGTATCTGGGGCCTGTAAAGTCGTCTCATTCAGTAAAATACACTAATTAGACAGACCTGGGGGTGGAAGTGAGCCGCAGTTGTCTGCTAACTAGTGGGACGGATCTTTTCAGTGGGCTGGAAATACTCCCAAACTGGATCGTGGTGATGACTCTGCTGTGAATTTACTAAAAGTCATTGTACCCTCAGAACAGGTGGATTTTACAGCATGTAAATTATACCTAAATAAAGTTGTTTAAAGATATTATTAGGCGAAGCTGCTTGGTCTTTCTCTTTACAACTGAAGTTTTATTTGTTTTAAGATTTTTATTCATGAGAGACACCGAGAGAGAGAGAGAGAGAGGCAGAGACACAGGCAGAGGGAGAAGCAGGCTCCATGCAGGGAGCCCGACGTGGGACTCGATCCTGGGACTCCAGGATCAGGCTCTGGGCTGAAGGCAGACGCTCAACCCCTGAGCCACCCAGGTGTCCCTGCACCTGAAGTTTCAGTGCTGAGTTGCGACCCTGACCACATGTCTCCGTTTAAGGCTGCCCAAAGAGCAGACCCAGATGAAGTCTTAGTCTGATGGCGGACCTGTAATTCACAACCTTCCTATTCCCTCGGAGGAGCCCAGCATAGCACACAGCTCGCCTAAGCTCATATATTCCTTTCAAATACATACCCACCTACTCTAAGTAGTTCGGACTTGGAGGAGACCAACCCCACAAATATTTCTCTCTCATGATTACAGATTATGTGCAAGCTTGGGTGTAATGTATTGACAAAACCAACAGATCTCAGGGGCCTTAAAAAATTAAGATTTTTAAAATTTCCTTCAAGTGATTCTTTCGATTCAGCAAGTAGAGTCATCTTTCAATGTTTTCTGATTGTTCTTAGAATAAAGACCAAAATCCTAATCCTAACTGTGGCTTGTAACGACTGCCATGATTTGCCCTGGCCCACTTCTGTAACCTCATCAGCCCTGCTTCTTAAGATTCCCTTATTTGTGCCAAGCTCTCTACCTTTCCAGGTCCTTTTCCCCCTTTCTCCCCTCTGACTGGTCTGCTCCCTCTAAACTCTGCTAAGCCAGCTCTAACTTTGGTGAATGTTTGTCTGGGTTTAAGCCCCTGTTCTGTTGATTCCTAGGTATTTTATGGCCTTAGGCAAGGCTTTATCTCTGTGTACATTGAGTTGATCTATAAAATAAAAATTAAAATGATAGGATTGGTGTAAAATAACTTGAGTAAGGACTATAGATTAGTGCATGGCTGTTCGGGGCTGAGTTGTGTGCCCCCCCCCCAATCCATATGAAGTCCTAATCCCCCAGACCTCAAGAGTGTGATCATATTTGGAAATAGGTTCTTTAAAAAAAAATAATTAAGTTAGAATGAGGTCATTAGAATGAACCCTAATCCAGTATGGTGGGCATCCTTATAACAAGAGGAAATATGGCCACAGACAGGTACAGAGGAAGACCTTGTGAAGACATAGGGAAAAGATGGCAATCGAGGAGAAAGACCTCAGAAGAAACCAACCCTATCTACACCTTGATCTCAGACCTCTAGCCTCCAAAATCATGAGAAAAATATTTCAATCAGAAAACATTGAAAGATGACTCTACCTGCTGAATTGAGAAAATGTTGGAGCCACTCAGTCTGTGGTACTTTGTTATGGTAGCCCCAGCAATCTAATGCACTGGCTGTATGCTGAGTATTCAACAAATTTCAGGTATTATTTCTCAAGGAAGTGCTCTCTGAACTAGTTCAGGACCCCTTTTGTAAGTTCTTACAGCCTCCAGTGTTTTCCTTCATGGAATCTTTCACAGTTGGTAATTGCATATTTGTGCTTTTTCTAACTCCTTGGTTATCTCATGCTAGATTGTAATGTCTATGAGAACAGGGACCATGCCTATATTACCTATTACTGTTTCCATCACCAGCACAGTTTCCTGCTCATGTACATAAAACATGATGCATATTTGACATTGTTAAGAGAGTAGACCTTAAAAGTTCTCATCACAAGAAAAAAAACTTTGTAACTGGAATGCCTGGGTGGCTCAGTGGTTGAGCGTCTGCCTTCAGCTCAGGTCGTGATCCCGGGGTCCTGGGATGGAGTCCAGCATCAGGCTGCCCTGGGGAGCCTGCTTCTTCCTCTGCCTATGTTCTGCCTCTCTCTCTCTCTGTCTCTCAGGAATAAATAAAATCTTAAAAAAAAAACTTTGTAACTATGGTGATGGATGTTAAACTAGACTTAACCGTGGTGATCATTTCACAATATACACTGAATATTTCACAATATAATACTGAATCATTATGCTGTATACCTGAAACTAATGTTATATGTCAATTATAACTCAATAAATGAAAGAAAGACCTACCATCAAAAAATCTCCACATTTTGGGACCAAATTAATGAATCTTTAAATGAAAAGCCTTCAATATTCAATATCATAATAGCTAAAATATATTTTTAAGAGATTTTATTTATTCATGAGAGACACACAGTCCATACTATATACTAAGTGCCTGGCCTGCAAATCATCTGATTTAATTACAAGTGCCTAGAGTAAGGCACTTCTTGTTACTATTTTATAGACGAAAAGAACTGGAATAGTATTATACAACTAGTCAATGCGAAGCTAAGATTACCTATGAGACATTAGCCACTATGCTAGATGACTTCTTTATATTTCAGCTAATCCATTTGAACTGGTGTAAATATATACACAAAAAAATTATAATCTAAGAGGGCTTAGATTAAGTAACTAATATATAGTTTCTCAAAATTATCAAGAACAACAGCTGGGGGTCGAGTGAAATAAGGAATGAGAGAGAAGGAGCAATTTTCCTGTGCCCAAATAAAAGAAAATGTATATCACTGAACTCAGCAAATATTTCCTGAGGAACCACTGTGTGCTCAGCCCTGCATACAATGCAAAGAAAGGAAAGACCCAGCCCTTGCCTGGTCAGGGCCTTCATTCTTGTATGAACACAAGTAGCAAAGATGTATTAACCGCATTAGGGTACAAAGTACTGGGAATATGGTTGACAGATTTAGCAGTAAAAGATGCCCAGTTGAATTTGAATTTCAGGTAAACAATAAAAATGCTAGAAACAATTGTTGTTTATCTGAAATTCAAATTTAATTGGGTGTCCTGTATTTTACCTGGCAACCCAAGACATGATGGAATTAGAACATGAGCAAAAACAGAGAGACAGGAAAGCATAAAAAAGGATTCAGAGAACAGATCATGTATGTATTTAGAAGAAAATAAAGTTGGGAATAAGAATAGGAAATAACGTCAGTAAAGTAAGTAAAGCCATACTGAGAAGGTCTTGAGAGCCAGGACAGAAGGAGGAAGAGGAGCTACTAGAAGACCAGTCAGAAAGGCAGAAGGAAAACCAAAGGAGTAGAGTGCAGGGTCCTAGGAAGCAATAGAGAAGACTTGCCAAGGAGAAGGGGACAACCTAATAGGGCTAGGCTTCACTTTTTTTTTTTTTTTTTTTTTTTTTTTAGGTCTAGGCTTCAAATGTCAACTGCTGCTAGGAGGTTCAGTAGGAATAGGACCATTAAGGTCAACTGAGTTTAATCATATGAAAATTAAAGTCACAGGGAGGTACCCTTTTTACCCGTCAGATTAACAAACTTGAAAAAGATTGAAAATAAGCAATATTGGTGAGGGTCAGGAAAATAAGACACTATGGTGAGAATACAAATTTCCTTAGCCTCTTTGAAGGCAATTTGACAAACTAAATAATTAATATAATATACCAAAGACCCATACTATGTGTTGATGTCACACCAGGTGCTCTTCTAAGCCGTTTTTGTATATAAACTCATCCAGTGTTCGCAGCAACCCTTATGATGGAGGAACCGTGACACAGAGTGGCTAAGGGAACTATCCAAGTGCACCCAACTAGTAAGTGGCAAAGCCAGCACTTGGCTCCGTGCTGTGTTCTACTACAATACACTTGCCTTCTTGGTCAAAAGTCTAAAATACAACTACTCTAACATGTTCTACCAGAATATTCACTCATGTGTGCAAAGACAACTGAATAAAGTAATTCATTACAACATGGTTTGAGAAACAATCTGAAAGTCCATTAGTAGGAGAGTAATTAAATACATACTGGTACAACCTGAGAGCGAAAAGCTATGCAGCTCTCACAAAGAATGAAGCAGATCTATATGTCTGCGAATTACTGAAATACACAGTTATCAATCAGTTAGTCTCTGAGCTATACGGCTAGGTGGAAAAAGAAAGATGTAGAACAATATGTGCTACTCAGGGGGTTAGACAAGAATATAGATGTACATATACACATATCTATGTTTATAAGTACAAAGGTTATCTTCGAACAGATGGGTGCCAAGAGGATCCAGCAAGCAGTTGTCTCCGGAAGAGAGAACTCAGCCTCAAGTGGGAGGGAGGGAGGCTTACTCTCACCTCATTCTCCTTGGTGCTGTTTGAGTGGTTTTCCTTGTACGTGCCCCGCCTTTTCAAAACAAACCAAGTGTTTTAGGTTTTAAAAAAGGGA
The DNA here is from genome assembly GCF_018345385.1 of Vulpes lagopus. Classification (NCBI taxonomy): domain Eukaryota; kingdom Metazoa; phylum Chordata; class Mammalia; order Carnivora; family Canidae; genus Vulpes; species Vulpes lagopus. Next base: position 8,833,758 of record NC_054838.1, on the reverse strand, counting down.
TCATGGCAGCCAGTGGGATTGTAGCACTCCCCACTTTATAATGTGCCCTCACATGCATGATTTTTTTTTTAATCCTCAAAATGTCTTTGAGGAAAGCTTTATTTAGAGCCTTATTTATTCCTTTCTGGAGAGTTGTTTTACAGACATGAAATACTCCTATCAGAGATGTCCTTCTGGAATGGACTCTGGACCCGCAGAGCCCCTACAGATGATGGGGCTTTTGTGATCCTTAGTGAGATACAGAGGCCTGGGCAGGGCAGGCCTGTGGGGTTAGCTGTCTCAGCACACAGAGCTCCTCCAGTAATGAAGAAACCTCAACTTGATGGCCCGGCTTTCATAAGCAGTTTCAGTGACGTGACCTAGGGAAAACAGAGTGACTAGGGCCTAACGGGGTGGGAGGAAGGACAATGACTATGGTCTTTGAAGGCATTTTGTGAGAAAAGGAGAGACACATGCAATAATGAGAGTGGAGGGTATAGGAGCTCTTGGGAGAAAGGCAAACTCAGAGAGATTGTGTTACCAGTTAATAATGGAATGAGCTGGGTCTTTGCCAATCACAGGTCTAGGCTTTTATCTTAGCTCTGCCCTAGGAAAACCATGTGTCCCTTGGCAAGTTACTTTTTTTGATATTTTTTTTCAATGTAGGTATTGAACAGTATTTGAATACAAGACTTGATGCAAAAAAATTTCATGCAGGGGCAGCCCAGGTGGCTCAGCGGTTTAGCGCTGCCTTCAGCCCAGGGCCTGCCTGGTCCTGGAGGCCTGGGGTCGAGTCCCGCCTTGGGCTCTCTGCGTGGAGCCTGCTTCTCCCTCTGCCTGTGTCTCTGCCTCTCTCTCTCTCTCTTTCTCTCTTTCTCTCTGTCACTCATGAATAAGTAAATTTTTAAAAAATTTCATGCAATATGAATAACACAAAAGCCCCATCAGCCCTACTCATTTCATTTCTCTGACCAGAGGAAACTACCATATCAGACTGCTGTGGGCTCTTCTGAGATGTTTTTATATGCACAATTACACCTAAGGTACAAAATATATGTAATATACATACATAGGGTACAATATATATAATATCTACATATCAATACACATCTACAATGTGTATATTTGGAAACACAATTTGGTTTACAGAAATGAGATCATTCTATGTATGTGTATACATATATATGTACATATACATATGTAATCTTTTGCAGCTTAAAATATGTCTTGGAGCTATTTTCAGATCACTACATATTGAGGTACTTTATTTTTTATAGTACGGCTGCATCATACTCCATAGTACGTATTTGGTATAGCTTATTTAACCACACTACTCTTAATGAATTGTAAAGGTTCTTATAAATTTTTACCAACAATACTGCAATGAATATCCTTGTACACGCTTTTATGTACAATTATCCCTCATGATTTTCTATGTTAGATATTTAGATACCTAGAAATTGGATTGCTGGGATGAAGTGTATGCATGCACAATTAAAATGTTGATGGCCAATACCTAATTGTACTCCGAAATGTGCATACTCAGATTTCTACCAACAATGTACTAGAGTACCCTTTTCTCTATATATCAGGTCTGGACACTATCAGACTTAAATTTTTGCCAATTTGATGAGTGAAAAATAACTCATTATTGTTTTATTTTTCCTATCCTCAATCACTAGCCAGGATCTTTTCATATGCTAATTGATAATTTGTCCTTCTTTTTCTTCTTCTGTAAATTGTTCACATCTGCAATGGATATTTCAATTATTTCACTGGCATCTGTCCCTTTCCCTCCACTATTCTATAGCAGAAATTCCATCTGGGTGGGATAGACCCTATTCCCAGCTCTAGTGAGTGCCATAATCTAATCAGTATAATCTCACCCCCATTTTCTATGTGATTGAATTAAAAGCCCTATGGATCTAGGTCTAAATCAATCAAGCAGGAACATGTATTCCTCGAGTAGGCACAATGCCTTAGGGTCCCTAATTTTTGAAGACATAAGAAAATGTCTTAATTTTGTCTAGAATCAAAAATGGAAAAAAAAACGAACTTTAAGGTTAAAGATGACCCTTTAATATATGTTATGGATTGAATTTTCCTAACCCCCAGTGTAATATAGTGTGCCCATATTTGGAGATAGGGATTTTAGTAATTAAGGTTAAATGAGGTCATAAGAATGAGACCCTAATCCCATAGGTATCCCAAGGGATACCAAAAAGTCCTCTCTTTCCACATCCACACAGAACGGCCATGTGGGGACACAGCAGGAAGGTGGCCATCTGAAAGCCAAGAAGAGAGGTCTACCAGATCTTAACCCTGACAGCACCCTGGTCCTTGATGCCTTATTATTTCATTGATGTTTCCCTTTGCTATGCAGAAACTTTTTATTTTGATGTAGTCCCACTCATTTATTTTTGCCATTGTTGCCTTTTGGTGTCAAATGCAAAAAATCATTGCCAAGACCAGTGCCAAGGAATTTACCCTCTATTTTTCTTCTGGGAGTTTTATGGTTTCAGCTTTTACATTCAAGTCTTCAATGCATTTTGAGTTAATTATTATGCATAGTGTAAGATAGCAGTCCACTTTCATTCTTTTCCATGTGGCTGGGCAGCTTTCACAGCTTTATTTTTTGAAAAGATTATCCTTTCTGCACTTGTACATTGTTGGCTCCTTTGTTGAAAATTGATTGACTAGGGCAGCCCGGGTGGCTCAGCGGTTTAGCGCTGCCTTCAGCCCAGGGCCGGATCCTGGAGACCTGAAATCGAGTCCCACATCAGGCTCCCTGCATGGAGCCTGCTTCTCCCTCTGCCTGTGTCTCTGCCTCTCTCTCTCCCTCTCTGTGTGTCTGTCATGAATAAATAAATAAAATCTTAAAAAAAAAAAAGAAAATTGATTGACCATATATATGTGGTCATATTTCATATGTGGTTTATTTCTGGCCTATAGTCTGGTCCCTTGATCTATACATCTGGTTTTGTGCCTGTACCATCCTATTTTGATTACTACAGCTTTGTAATATAGTTTGAAATTAGGGGGGAAAGGAAAGGTCTTACCAGACACTAACCCTGACAGCACCTTGACCTTGAGAAAATAAATTTCTGTTGTTTATGCCAGCCGGTTTGTAGTATTTTGTTATGGCAGCCTAAGCTGACTAATATAATATGTAGTACTGGTTATTTATCTTTACCACTAGTGGTCATAAAGTGTAATTTAAAAAAATTTTTTTTTCCTGGAGGAAGGGGTCCATGAAGGCAAAAGTGTTTAGGACCTACAAAAGTCATAATTAGCTCTGCAGTCAGGCCCTAGCATTCTCTTGGGCAGGCCACCAGAGTAATGGCAGGGAAAGAAGGCTGCTCTGGATGGTTAGGTGTGCTAATATGAGGCCTGGCATGGCTGCAGCCACTTTGCTATCACAGGGAAGCTGATATGCCGAAGAGGATCACTGAGAATGCAGTCAGAGCTCTGAGCCCCCTTGCCTAAAAAACTCAAGAAAAAGAATTTGGGAGGGCACCTGGGTGGTTCAGTTGGTCAAGCGTTAACTCTTGGTTTCAGCTCAGTTCCTGACCTCATGTGAGGCTGAGCCCTGCACACCCTCCTCACACCCTCCAGTCAGCAGGGAGTCTGCTTGGGAGTCTCCCCCCCTTCCCCTCCCCCCACTCATGTGCACACGCCAGCGTGCTCTCTCTCTCAAACAAATACACCTTGAGAACGTTTTTTGTTTTGTTTAGTTTTGTTTTACCCAAGTAATGCATGCATGCATTCCATTTTAAAAGATAGAGGGGCTCCTGGGTGGCTCAGTTGGTTAAGCCTCTGACTCTTGACTTCAGCTCAGGTCACAATCTCAGGGTTGTGAGGTGGAGCCCCTCTCTCCCTCTGCCCCTCCCCCTTCTCTGTCTCTCTCTCAAAAAAAGGTAAATAAGTGTTAAATAAAAAATATTTTTTTAAAAAGATTTTATTTATTTGAGAGGGAGAGGGAGCACAAGCAGGGGGAGGGGCAGAGGGAGAAGCAGACTCCCCGTTGAGCAGAGAGCCCAATTCGGGGGCTTGATCCCAGGACCCCGGGATCATGACCTCAGCCAAAGGCAGATGCTTCACTGACAGGGCCACCCAGGTGCCCCTAAAACATTTATTTTTAATAAAAGTAGTTATTCTACTCCTTTCCATACTTCGCAGTGGCAACCCTCAACTCTTCTGGATGCCTCCATAGTTTTCAACTTTCTTGTATCTAAATATCTTTATAATTGCGGGGGGTTTTTTTTTCCTACTCTGATAATAATCGTAGGAATTGACACATCTAAAGCACTTAATAACTGGTAGCTTTATTATTTTTTTATTTTAATTTTTATTTATTTATGATAGTCAAAGAGAGAGAGAGAGGCAGAGACACAGGCAGAGGGAGAAGCAGGCTCCATGCACTGGGAGCCCGATGTGGGATTCGATCCCGGGTCTCCAGGATCACGCCCTGGGGGCGCCAAACCGCTGCGCCACCCAGGGATCCCAATAACTGGTAGCTTTAACGTTAGAAATTATCAGAGCAGCCCAATGAGGAGAATACCCCATTCTTCTTATTCTCCCGATGAGGAAACAGGAGTGCCAGAGAGGATGTTACCTTCACACCTCCTTACTGGCTTGAGTCAGGATTCAAATCCAGAGCCAAGGTCTTAATCACGTGATTTATATTATCACCTGCAACCATAATTTGGAGAACTGCTGGGATGGAATGTGGCACAGTAGAACTTGCTGAGTATAAAGAAGGTGGTGTGGTGATGATGGGGACCCAAATTTAGCAGGAAGCCTTGGAATAAGCGTTGCCTGATAAATTACCCAACACCCAGGTAAATTTGGATTTCAGATAAATCATGCAGAATTTCTAGTATAAGTCTATGCCAACCAAAAAATGTTATTTGCCGTTTATATATATATATATATAATTCACATTTAACTAGAGGTCCTGCATTTTTATTTGCTAAACCAGAATCCTGGGAACAGAGGGCATGATTCCATTGCGGGGTTAAGCTCTAGGGAGAAGCAGGTGGGCAATGAGAGCATCTGTGAGGGCCTGTGGTAAATGCAACCCCTGTCACCAGGTGGCAGTAGGTGGCTGGGCAGGACAGGGGGAGGGACTGATGGTGGGTAGAGAGAAGGCCTTAGGGAAGGGCCTTGGGAATACTGTGCATCTCAAATCAAGCCACAAAAGAAGGAACAGCTCACAGAAAAAGAATAGCTTATGCATGACCAATAAACATGAAAAGAGGCTCAATCCCATTCATAATTAAATGAATAAACCTAAAATAAAATGAGATATCTTCCACCTCTCAAACTGGCAAAAATCAAAATATCAGTAAAAGGATTAATAACACTCAGTGTTGTGAAATGGTGAGGAAATACCATGTAGTGAGTGGAGACGGGTGCGGCATCTTTGGATTAATATCAAAATTAAAAATGCATGCTGCCTTTAACCAATGATTTAACTCAGAGATTTATCAAACAGATCTGCTCACGTGAGGATGTTCATTGTCGTACTAACTAAAACCAAAACAAAGGGCCCAAATACCCACTCACTAACAAGTCATAACATACCCAGGTAATGGAAGACTGGACAGCCATGTAGTGAATGCTGTAGATCTGTTGGTGAATGGTGCATATGTGTTGATGCGGAAAGAGTTCCAGGATGTTTTGCCAGGCGAATAAAGCAAGATGCAGACCACTAATGGTATGTAGTTTTTTACAATTTGCAAGTAATAGAAAAGAGATGAAACCTATTTATAAATTCACTGAACATTTTTGAAAGGCTATCCAAGAAACCACCATCTATAGTGGTTCTCCTTGGGGAGGGAAGTAGGGGCTCCAGGATGGAAAGGAAACTTGCTGTGCACTGTGTACATTTTACTGTTTATTATTGTTATTATTATTATTATTTAACCACAAGCAGGTATTACCTTAGAAATGTAAAATAAAAAAGAAGTTTGAAAAAACAAAGAATGTCAAAGTCAGACCAAGAAGTCGAAGGAGACGAGTCCAAAAAGTAAGATGGGAAAAGAAATGGGTCCAGTCCCCGGCGTTGGAGGGAATCATCAGGCAGTAGAGAGCTGCTTGGAAAAAACTTTGGATTTTCCGGATGCCTGGCCTGGCCTCCCTTGGTGTGAGCTGGGGAACTGCTCAGAGTTGCAGGACTCAAGAAGCTGCTGAGGGTGGACCCCGCCCACCGGCCCCTTGTTGGGCAGCTGGAGGATAAGATGACATCCATACAACATGTAGGTGAACAAGGCCAGCAGGACCTGAAACCTCTTTTCACCTGGGCACTTCAATTAACACGGTCTTGCACATCATTTACTATTTATTTATTTATTTATTTATTTATTTATTTTAAAAATTATTTATTTATGATAGACATAGAGAGAGAGAGAGAGGCAGAGACAGAGGAGGAGGGAGAAGCAGGCTCCATGCAGGGAGCCGGACGTGGGACTCGATCCCGGGACTCCAGGATCGCACCCTGGGCCAAAGGCAGGCGCTAAATTGCTGAGCCACCCCGGGAGCCCCCATCACTTTTTAAATTTCACAGAGAGCTTGTGGTCAGCTTAGCCAGTCAGGCTGGAAGATTCACAGTAGCCAGAAGAGAAAGGCAGAGAGGCCTAACGGAGGGGCAGTGCCAGGGGAGGGAAACAAGCAGCTTAGTCCAGGAAGAAGAATCTAGAATGAGAACAGTGGTTCTCCAAGTGTGTCCTCCCAACAGGGCCCTAAGCATTGAAAAACACGGACTCCACCTCCTACCACATAAGCGATTAAGAAATAAAAAGGTGTGGAAGTCCAGCAAAGTTCTGAATTTTCCCACTGTGATGGCTTTGATCTTTTACATACCAAACATAAAATTCTTTTCTAATATTTCTGCTTCCCTTATTTGTTGACAGAATGTGCATAAGTCTCTCTACTAGAGAATTCATCACTCTCTGCAGGCTCTCTGGCTTTTCGGGGTGCCTGGGTGGCTTGGACCTCTGCCTTCAGCTCAGGTCACCATCTCAGAGTCCTGGGATTGAGCCCCACATCAGGTTCCCTGCTCAGCCGAGAGTCTGCCTCCCCTTCCCCTGGGCTCTCAAATAAGTAAATAATCTTTAAAAAAAAGTTGTTTTTTTTTTTTTTAATTATCTGGCTTTTTGAGTGACTACATCAGTGTTACTAAATGAGAAGTTCTAGAGGTAGGTCCAGGAAACTGAATTGTAGTCAGATGAAGAAATAATAGTCATAATAAATATGGTGAGTGGCCACTCTCCAGGGTGGCTCCCATGCCTTTGGCTTCCTGATATTCAGTCTCTTGTAAATGGTTTAGGTTTCCATCTGGGGTTTCTACTTTCCCTCTCTTGAATCTGTCACTCTGGGGAAGCAAACTTCTAGGTTGCAAGCAGCCCTATGGAGAGGCCCATGTGGCAAGGATAGGAAGCCTTTGCTCAGCTAAGAACTCAAGCTTGGCAGCAATCAGGTGAGAGGTTGGAAGCAGATTCTTCAGCTCCATTTGAGTCTTGTGATGACTGTTGCCCCAGGCCACCAGGTGATATCTTGACTAGAAGTTCATGAGAGACCCTGACCCAGACTTATCTCTGCTAAAGCCTCTTCTGGATTCCTGATCCTTTGAAACGGTGAAATAATGAGTGTCTATTTTTTTAAGCTGCTAAGTTTAGGGATAATTTGTTAAGTAGAAATAGACAACTAGGGGATCCCTGGGTGGCTCAGCGGTTTAGCGCCTTCCTTTGGCCCAGGACGTGATCCTGGAGACCCGGGGATCGAGTCCCGCATCGGGCTCCCCGCAAGGAGCCTGCTTCTCCCTCTGCCTGTGTCTCTGCCTCTCTCTCTCTCTCTATGTCTATCGTGAATAAATAAATAAAATCGTTAAAAGAAAAGAAATAGACAACTAATACAAGTACCATTTGTTGAAAGCTTACTGTGTATCATCTTCTCTTCTGAGTGTTCAATAGATGCGATTCCACGTGAATTTCTCAACGTATTTGTGAGGAATTATCAACCCCATTTTGCAGGGGAAGAAATTAAAGTTCAACACAAATGCTGAAATGCCATTATTGTGCATATAAAGCTTAAAAGAGAATATCCAAAATGTTGAGTGAAAATACTACAAACCAGTTGCTTTAACCATAAAATATTTTTTTTTACTAGAACTGTGCTTTGATATACTTATCTGGGAAGATAGTTTAACATTTCTTCCCAAAAATGCACTCCCAAGTGTACTCAGAGGAGCTGAATTAGTTGCCCATTAAGCATAATGTTTTCCACTTAAATTTTGGAGAATTCCTGCCAAATATAGCATTTTAAAATTAAGGCACAATTAACACTAAGGCAGCCTTTCTGAAAATTAGTTCTAAAGCAGGTGCCCTTTGTTGTGAGCTTGTTTACTTATTTGTGTCAATAAAATCATGCCATCAGCAGGGACCACAAAAAAGGAAAAAGAGAGGTTAAGAAAATATATATGACTTACATGCATTCTTACAGTGGTTAGTTGACTTGCTAAGCCCGGACTAGAGCCTAGGCCTCTGGACATCTAGACTGAGGCCATTCCTATAGCTTGAGGTTTTCTTGCTCTACTTTCCCATATATTCCAGCCATACATGCAAGGTGGAGCTGGCTTGCAAGTCCTGAAGGCACCTTGGATGTCAGTGTAGACTTTATCAGCTGTGCTATGTGACTTTACCGCTGGAAGGAGAGATAGGCAATCTCTGGTTAAGGAGCTGATTGTTATCTAACCCCCTTCCCCCAGCTTCCTTCTCCAGCTGTGCTCATTTATGCTGTTCTGGGAAGCAGTGGTAGAGAAAGGACAGATTTTTAGAACCATCTAGACTTGATATCAAATCCCAGTTCTGCCGGTTATTTGCTGTGTGATCTTAGCTTAGCAACTTTATCTCTCTGTACCCGAGCTCCTTATTTTCATTCATTCATTCATTCATTCATTCATTCATTCATTCATTCATTCAATCATATGTTCATTTAAAAGTATTTCTTGAGAACTTACTAGTTCATTTAAAAGTATTTCTTGAGAACTTACTAGGTTCACTAGGTGGTGAACAAAGCAAAGTCCCTTATCTCCAAGAGCTTTCATTCTAGCAGATGTGAAGTGTTGTTGGGGAGACATAATAAGCAGGAAAACTAATAAGTAATGTTACATGGGGATGGTAGTAGGTGTTGTAAAGACAATAAAATAGGGTAAAGTCAGAGTGGCGAGGGGTGCTGCTTGTCTGTAAAAGGAGATGGCGATTCCTCCCTCACGGGGTTGATCTAAAGATTATGTAAGATGTAACCTATGAAGGACTTAGCACTGTGTCTGAGTCAGAGTATTAATAAGCGTAACAACTGTTGAGTCCTTGTTATGTAGTATACACTCTTCCAAGTAGTATAGATATATTAACTCAGGTAATCACCTCACTTTACAGATGAGCTGAGGCACAGGTAGGTTACCTTGCTTGCCTAAAAGGTCAGGTAGTTAGCAGATGGTAGAATTGGAACATGAACCCTAACATTCTGACCTCAGAGCCTATGGTTTTAATTGATTTGCTAAATGTTAGTGGCTCTCTCTGCCTTTCGTAATTTGATTTATGGAAGATGGAGGGGCCCAGAGTGGGGCACATTCAATTTTTCTGGAGGTAGGGGAGCAGATGGAGGCCAGGTGGGACCTAGGGTGGCTTGTGGAGCAAATGCAAGGGCATCTGGAAGGTGAGTAACCATGCAACTTGGTGATGCAACTAGAGTCATGAGATACTGGGTTAAAGAGGGTATTTTAATTAGCTTAGGCTGCTATAACAAAATACTATGGGCTGGGTCACTTAAACAATAGACATTTCTTCTCCCACACTTCTGGAGGCTGGAAATCTGAGATTAGGGTGCCAAGATGGTTGAGTTCTGGTGAGTACTGTGTTCCTGGCTTGCAGACTATTATCTTCTAGGTGTGTCCTCAACATGGCAGAGAGAGAGAGAGAGAGAGCAAGCCTCTGTTGTCTCTTCCTCTGTGAGCACTAATTACCCTCATGACCTTACCTAATCCTAATTACCTCCCAAATACCCCACCTGCAAATACCATCACATTGGGGGTTAGGGCTTCAATATAAGAATTTGGAGAGGGACACAATTCAATAGCAGAGGGGATAGAGAGGACCTATGGAGCTTACTGCCAGAATCCAAATCCATAAAGCCTTCATGGGCAGGAAACTAATAGAGATTAAACATAATAGGAAAAATGCCAATCCCTGAATTTGATCCAAAAAACTTCAAAGTCAAAGGATGGAAGAAAATATTTTGTATTTAAATGACTACAAGCTCAACCCAAGCGATCGGGACAGTGTGGTCACCAAAGGAACTGACACTTCTCCTCTGGCCAGGTGCAGTCATCCTTAGGACAACATTATATTTGGATGTCCCTATGACATAGTCCTTAGGTGTCTTAGGAAGTTGTAGTATGGAGTCTCTTTGCCCTGAGTACCTCAAAACACATCCTTCCATCTGCAAACTTCAAACTTCTTCCTCAGCTATTTTCTTTCTTTCTTTCTTTCTTTCTTTCTTTCTTTCTTTCTTTCTTTCTTTCTTTCTTTCTTCCTTTCTTATAGATTTATTTATTTTAGAACTGGGCAGTTGGGCACTGGGGAAGGCTGAGGGAGAGATTCACAAGCAGACTCAACACTGAGAATAGAATGCAGAGCTCTAGGAGGGGGCTTGAGATCTCACAACCCTGAGATCACAACCTGAGCCAAAACCAAGAGTCAGATGTTCAACCCACTGAGCCTCCCTCTCGCCCCTTCTCCAGGTATTTCCAAACAGACTGTCGGCTTGGTATTTGTGGACTTTGTGAAGTATCTATGTATTAATTTTCAACTTATCATGTGTTACATAATGTGCCATAATATCCTAGGCCTTTGTATAGATAATAGCAGGAATTAAAATTCAAGAAAAATACATGAAATAACCATTGAAGATTGAGAGAATTAAAATTGAGAACAAGCTTAGGATTATTTTATTTCAGTGGTACAAAGCCACTTTCAGGCCAGCACACAGAATATTAAGGAACCACTAAAGTCCTGCAGGAACATGGTTTGAGAACCCCTACTTTACTGCACAATCATCTCCATTCTTGTCGACAACTTAACCACCTCATTAACAGTGGACTTTTCCCCTCTGGCCACAATATTCAGTCCTTCCACTTCTCCCTCTTCATCATTTCTAGTTCTTTCCTCCACAGGACTCCTACAGGCCCTATGGCATTATCTAGAGTAGATATTTACTTATTTATTCAGCAAATCGTTATGAGAACCTACTATGTGCCAGACTCTGTGTTAAACATCGGTGATACAATGATGGTCAGGAACAGGCATGGGTTCATCTCTTATGGGGCTTCTAATCCAATCAAGGGGGAAGATAATCAAATCCAATTAATTATGCTCATGATTATACATTGAGATGACATCTACGAAAGAGCAAATTGATAACCGGCACCAAAAGGGCAACTATCAAAGGCAATGGTCTAGTGCTGCCAACAAACAAGTTCAGTCACCTTCATTAGTCAAGTTATATAAGGGAGTTGAGGAAGTCATAGGGAGATAATTTTCACAAGTGGGTGGGTGACTTCAATGTCTTGATAAACTATATAATCTCAACAACTCAATTTCACAACATAAACACTGTAACAAAAGTAGTTTCCTGTAAATATATTTTTAAAAAAATTTTTAAAGAGTTATCTGAGAGAGAGTAAGTGAACGAGCACACAGAGAGGGAGAAGTGGACTCCCCACTGATCAGGGAGCCTGATGCTGGGCTCTATCTTAGGACCCTGGGATCATGATCTGAGTGGAAGAGGGATGACTGAGCCACCCAGGCTCCCCTCCTATAAATATATTTATGGTCTCAAGTTTGTTAGTCAGCGATCTTTGAACCATTAAAAGCAACCTGTCCTATTATAAGTCATTTGATTTTCTTAGTCAACAAAGTTAAAAACTTTATAATGACAGGATATAAATAAATACAAATTTAACATAAATTTTATGGTAACCTATATGTAAATATCCTCTATTCATTACCCAAGATGCAAGGCCAAGCTCCTGGGTCAACAGTCTTTATCTCCAAGCACCTCGGTCAATAGTCTTATTCAAGATTCCTCATTAAATGTGGAACTAAGACTTGTGACCTCTGGCTTCAGATACAATTTCTAGCCACATCCAATTAAAGAATTTTGGGGGATTAATAATTACCTGCTTCCTTATATGTGTGGTAGTTCAAGTCCCTTATCCTTTCTGACTCCCAAGGTCCTCATCTGTAAAATGGAACCATAACAGGGCCTATATCATAAAGATATTGTAAGAATTAAAAAAGAAAATACAGTGCGGCATCCAGCACAGTGTCTGGCATACAGCAAACACTAGAAAACTTTTTATTACTAGCCCGGGGAGTAGAGCTTCCAGGAAATTCAGGAAACAGAAATGTGATCTTTATGTCATGCTTCAGTAAAGAATTTACATATTTCTTTACTAGATGAACTAATGTTTCTTATAGCTGTCACAGAAGCAGAAACTCTTTTTGGCAATTGGTCTGGAGACCAATTTGTGAATCATAAACATAATAATTCCCTTTGGCCTAATCATCCTACTTCTAAGAATGTTTCTTAAGAAAATAATCAAAGGGGGAGGGTGGCTCAGTTGGTTAAGCATCTGCCTTCGGCTCAGGTCATGAGCTCAAGGTCCTGGGATGGAGCTCGATGGGCTCCCTGCTCCCCGGGGAGTCTGCTTCTCCCTCTCTCTCCTCCCCCCTGCTTCTGCTCTCTCCCTGTCTTTTTCCCAAATAAATAAATGAAATCTTTAAAAAAAAACAAAGATATAGGCCAAGATTATACAAAATATGTCCATTGCAACATTATGATAGCAAAACTATGTACATATTCAACAGTATGGGAAAATCAAATACATTGTAGTGAATTCAGATTTTAAAACTTGTCACATGCATGGAAAGCAACTGGAAGGAAACATACCAAAATATTCAACTGTACTTATCTCGGGACTGTGGCATGCTGGGGGATTCCTATTCTATTATTTACACTTTGTCTATATTTTCCAAAATTTTAATAATGAATATGTGTTACTTTCACAAGGAGAAATGTTCTTTTCTATAGCCTCATAGACCGTTTCCCCCCCTAAGCTTTGTGAGCCACCACACTGGGATGCCGGAATCCTGAAGTGGGAAAGAACTACAGAAAACTCCTCCGTCCACCCTCTGCTGCCACTACTCCAGCTGGACGCTCCCGGCTTCCTCCTGGGAGACTGCATGCAGCAACAGCTTCCTAGCTGTTCTCCTGGGCCCAGCACTGACTGGACCATCCCGCTCTTCACCCTGGCTACTGCTGAGATGAGTGTGCTTGCTTGCTTTTTTAAAATTACCTCTAAGATTTTATTTATTTATTCATGAGAGACACAGAGAGAGAGGCAGAGACACAGGCAGAGGGAGAAGCAGGCTCCATGCAGGGAGTCGATGCAGGACTCGAACCCGGGACCCTAGGACCAACGCCCTGGGCCGGAGGCAGGTGCTCAACCGCTGAGCCACCCAGGCATCCCCAGATGAGCTTTCTGCCGTGAAAACCTGCTTGTTCACCCCTTCGGCAGATCTTCGTGGCTCCCGGGACTTCGTCATTGATCTGACCCTTCAGAGCAGTGCGGGTCCCTTGGTGATCCGGTGCCCGGCCGGCAGGCCTCCCCGCTTCCCGTCCCACCACTCGCCCTGGCACCTGTGCACCAGGCATACCTGCTCACACTCTGCCCCACCTTTACGCCTTCATCCACGTGCACTCCACTCTGCCCGGGTCACCTGGCCTGTTCTTCAAGCTCTTGGATGCCCCGGGGCTGGGAAGCCTCTTGGCCTCCTCCGCAGCTCGGGCAGTGCCGGGTATCCTTTGGCGCCCCTCTCACCACGGGGCCCTGTGGCTATTTGCTGATGTCTATGCTCCCACCCAGTATGGGGTTCTCAACCCCAGTAGGCCAAAGAAACCTTTGGGGGGCTTGTTAAAAACACAGATGCCATGGGGTGCCCTGGGGGGCTCAGTGGGAGCATCTGTTCTTTCTTTCTTTCTTTCTTTCTTTCTTTCTTTCTTTCTTTCTTTCTTCTTTCTTTCTTTCTTTCTCTTTCTTTCTTTCTTTCTTTCTTTCTTTCTTTCTTCTTTCTTTCTTTCTTTCTTTCTTCTTTCCTTCTTCCTTTCTTTTCTTCCTTTCTTCTTTCTTTCTTTCTTTCTTTCTTTCTTTCTTTCTTTCTTTCTTTCTTTCTTTCTTTTCTTTCTCTCTTTTTGGCTCAGGGCTTGATCCTGGAGACCCGGGATCGAGTCCCCCATCGGGCCCCCTGCATGGAGCCTGCTCCTCCCTCTGCCTGTGTCTCTGCCTCTCTCTTTGTGTCTCTCATGAATAAATAAATAAAATCTTAAAAAAAAAAAAAAAACACGGATGCCGGAGCCCCACTCACTCTAAAGCCACTGAGGCAAAACTCCTGGGCGGAGTTCAGTCACCTGCACGTGTTAACAAGCCTCCCAAGCGACTGTGCTGCTCTCCCAAGTCTGGGGGTGAGAAGTCCCACTGGCCCCCAGGAGAGCAGGTGGCACCCAGGAGAGCAGATGCCTGAGTCATTCTGGGCAGCTCAATGCCCACTCTGGAAGGAAGGTAAGCATTACGTACCAAGCACTTAATTCAGCACCAGGTCACTGCTGTCGAGGTGCCTCCTGTACTTTTGGCATTAAGCAACCACAGAAACTCCCAGACAACCACTCATTTCCCCAAAGGAAACTGAGACTTGGAAAGATTCAATCGTGTACCGTGTACCCAAGAGAAGCAAGTGGTGCTGGGACCCTGAGCAGGAGCTGCTGGCCTCTGTGACCCCCCCCCCCCCCAACTGCCATGGCCTGCGCTCCCTCTGTGTGCCTCATTCTTCATAGGGCCCACAGGCCTGCCACTGGCCTAGAAGAAACTGGAAAAATCAAAGTAATGCAACGCTTTTTGCTAGCTGGAAGCCTATTGAAAGGATTGGCCTCAGACCTGAGATTATTTTTTTTGTTGCTAGGGTTAAAATGTTTCTTCCTTTACAAAAGGGGGGTGATAGGTAGTTGATTCTTTTTCCTTTTTCAGTCTTTACGTGGCAAAATAAAAAATTGGCAGGGCGCCTGGGTGGCTCAGTCGGTTAAGTGTCTTGCCTCTGGCTCAGGTTGTGATCCCAGGGTCCTGGGATCGAGCCCCAAGTTGGGCTCCCTGCTCAGTGGGGAGCCTGCTTCTCCCTCTCCATCTGCTCTTCACTCTGCTTGTGCGCGCGCTCTCTCTCTCTCTCATATAAATAAGTAAAATCTTTAGAAAAAAAATGGCAACCCCTATTCAGTGTCCTGTTTTCTTAAATTAGACTTGTTCTAGAAATCCTAAAATGTGGTACTGCTGGTTTTAATGCAGTCTCCCTTCTACAGTGTATGCCTGTTTCCTTGGCTTGTCCTGCAGCAAGCACAGATCACTCATAACACTTCTCTGCACAGTGGAGTTTGGATATTATTGCAGAGCGGGGTGTGCAGACTTTCTGGTGTGTGTGGCGATAATGAAGAATAGGCCAATTTTGAGAGGATGGGAGAACTGCCTCGCATTCACACTTGATTGTGCCTTCCTTGTCTGAGCCTGCCTGAGTGAGGAGCCACCGTGGCAGGGCACGAGGAGAGGGCTATGGTTACAATTCCAGCTCTTTCTCTTTTGCAGTTTAAACCCTATTGTAATATTTGAGTACATCATGCTCCCAAAGCCCTCTTTTCTCCTGATGGGAGGCAGGAAGCTGAGCTGGAACAAGGATCTGGAGGCGACTAAGGTAACGCATATAATTCTCCTGGTCCCTGCGTAGGTGCCTCAGCCTCACTGTCCCATCAGGGAGGAATCTTCTGGAGAAGGTCCAGCCAGTCTTCATTGTCCCTACCCAATTTTCTGGTCTTGGGAGATCTGAGGAGAGGAGACAGGATGAAGGTGAGAAGCTGAGGCGATGGTTCTTGTGTTGGCCATTCCCACTAGACTGTGAGCTCCAGGAGGACAGGGAAGGGATGTTTCATTCATGTCTATGTCCCAGATACAGCCTGGCCCATTCTAAGTGGTTAATAAATATCAGTGACATGAATGAATGGTTGTATCTGAGGGGAGTAACTGAAGGAAGGGTCGGGGCAGGGGCCATCATCTCTCTGGGAAGATGGAGTCTTTGAGAGGAAAAGACAGGAGGGCCTGGGCTCTGGCCTGTTACCCCAAGACTGGTCTTCAGGCAGTGGTGTTAAGGAGATAGTTACTCGGGACACCTGGGTGGCTCAGCGGTTGAGTATTTGCCTTCAGCTTGGGGTGTGATCCTGGGGTCCAGAAATCGGGTCCCGCATCAGGCTCCTTGCAAGGAGCCTGCATCTCCCTCTGCCTGTGTCTCTGCCTCTCTCTGTGTGTGTCTCTCATGAATAAATAAAATCCTTAAAAAAAAAAGAGAGAGAGAGAGATAATTAGTCATACAGAGTCCTGGAGCTTGGTGAGTGTGGTCATCTAGAGTTTTTTTTGTTTGTTTGTTTTCTCTTCAAAACCTATCCTCTTGTTCACATCCCAGATAGTTCTCCTTTCTTGTTTCTACTTCCTCATATTAATATCTTAACACTGAGGAAGGAGCAACCCAAAAAGACCAACCCAAAATGCTTAGGGTTTAGATGGAAAAGGGAGAGGAGTAGGGCTGAGGTTGATGAGACAGCTGAACTTGGGTGACCCCAACATGAGAACCGTCTAACACACTGGACTTCACAGAGAACGAGACTTTAGAAGCTTGGGTGTTAGAGCTCATTTAATCCTACACACTGTACTGAAATCAGGGATCCCTCCTGGGGCATGTCTGGTATTAAACCCCATTAAGAAACCCTTGGTTTGGTAGCTTTACAGTCAGAGAAATCCACTTAGGTCTCAAGGCTCAGGTTGTCAGTAGACAAAGGAAAGGAAAGAGGAGTAAAAACTCAAGTGTGGGGCTCCAAGCCCAAAAATCAATCAAAAATCCCTAAGGACACTGACCCACGTACTATCTCAAGAAAGCATTAAAATTTAGCTCCAAGTGTCTGGAAAAATGCGTCTTGGTAAAATCTTTGTCTTCTTCATAAAGGCTCCAGCAGCAGACCCCGTATCATGGGCTATGTCAGGTACTTCAGGGCTCACTGGCCAGGCCCAAGTGGGCTCCAGCATGATAGAGGCATTCTGGAATGGATGTCTTCAGGGGTTGGGTGGTACTCAGATTTCATATTCCTAGGCTGACTCCTGTAAGCAGAGGGAGACCTATAGGAATGTCTTGGGCTGGGCTTGGGGTGTTGAACCTCACACAGACCATGAACTGATGGAGCACACAATCAGGAATGGAGACGGGTCATTGTCCTCTGTCTTCAAAGCTTCTGACCTACCATAATGGGGAAGTGGAATCACCATCTGTCATCTGTTCTGGAAGGAGGCAACCAAACTGAGACCACAGATCATCTGTGTAAGCATATATTTCTCTGGGTGTGTCCGTCTCTCTCCTTGTGAGTGTACTTGGTCCTGGGGATATATGGCTAGAGCCATATATATCTGTTTACTTGTATGTTGGTTTCTTTTCTGGTTCTCCATTTTCCCCCCTATTAAATATCATATCCCCCAGGGCTTGGTCTGGTGCCTCTTCTCTATTTCCTTAAGACCTTTCCCTGGGTAATCTCATCCATGTAGCCTTCAGTATGGCTATGAATTCCAAATCTATATCCCTGTCTTTACCTTGGTCCTGAGCCCCAGATTTGTATCCAGGTCCTCACAAACACCTCCATTTGACTGACACACATTAAACTCACTCGTAAGAACTGATCAACTCCCCCACACTATTATTGGAATATCTGAAGTTGCCACTCTCTCTTGAACACCTCTTCCCTGATGTCTGATTCTCCTTCTCAGATTTACAGGTGGGGCATGAGCAGGGTGGGATGTGATGGGGTGGCTCTGAGAGTTGGTTAACAATGTTCTGGGGGCCCGGAACAAAAATAGAGAAATTAGCTGAGATCCAGCAATGGGTCAAGAATAAGATAAACAGTTTAGAGCTGGATTAGAATGCCAAGTGGAGCAAACCAAATGAGAACAAAATATCCTGCAACAACCATGGGGGTCAGAGACGGAGGAGCTACTAGATGAAGCCCCACAGGAGAAAGTGAGGCTAGCCCACAATGATGGTTGGTCACCATTTCTATGCATTATCCATGGATCTGTTGTGTGAGATCTGGGAACAATCAGAGAAGCTAAGGAACAGAGGACACCTAGCCTACTGTCATCTATAGATCAAGTTCAAACTCCTTAGCCAGAACATTCAGATCCCCTCTGACCTGGATCATGCTTACTTCTGCAGGTTCACTCTTCTCACTTTGTAGCTCATGCCAGTACTGCAGGCATTTCTCTGAATTCAGCCTGTTTCTTGTGCTCCCGTGCACACATCCAATTCCCTCTGCCTAGAACATTATTTCCATTGGTGTTTACTCAGTATAGACCAACCTATCCCTTTGGAGTTAGCCCCAGCTTCCTCAGCTCCTCCAGGCCCAATGAATGATCCTGACGTCTTTCTGACATCACCTGAAACATACTTTAAACCTCAATTATTTCAATTGCTGCATTACATAATAATTGTTTGCTTGCCTGCCTGACCTGAACTGTGTGCTCCATGAGGACAGAGCCTATACCTCACCACAGTGTTTAAACCCAGCATCTAACACAGTAAATAGCACATAGTTGGTGCACAGTAAACATGTGTTGGGTGGATGGATGGACGGATGGATGGATGGATGGACTCACATTCTTACAGAGGGGAGACAGATAAGTAAAGAAAGATTTACAAAGCTGTGAGGAAAAGACCTTACTAACAGCAGTTATTTGGGTCCAGAGGGGGAAGGAAAGCCTGATTTCAGGCAGTCCTATCCTACTCTGTTCCCTACAATATGCACCCTGACATTAAAAACACTAAAAGTTAAAATAAAATTTTATTTTTGAAACAAACAAGAAATCTCATCCACAGACTAGAAATGACATCAGCTCTTTCTTTTTGAGAAGGGACAGTACCTCTGCTTTGTTGGTGACTGTATCGGTCAGGCCCCTGACACCCTCAAGAATATAATAGAAGAGAATGTAATGACTCTTGGCAGAGATGTGGGCAGGTTTAGAAAAACCAGTCAGGGCTGGAGAGATACCTACCTAAAGACTCAGGACAGCAGGGAGGAGTTGCCATCCCTAGGCCTGAGGTCCAGGGTGGGAGCCTGGAGCTATGGGCATGGAGGAGCACAGCCACTGCTAGAACTTCAGCTCAGCCCAGGAAGCTGGGGGTAGTGGTGGTGGGGATCCCCAGTCATCCTCTCCTTTTACCTTCAGACCTGCTTGTGACTGACTCTTGTTAGCTAAATTCAGTCAGGAGCCAGAGGGCAAGTGAGCCCCAGTGATATAGTTCATAGAGGTCATCCTCCAGGGTCAGGGGAGAGAGGGCTGAGAGTGGAACTGGGTAGTGAGAGGGCAGAGAATAACCAGCATCCACGGGGGGCGGGGGGGGGGGAGGGGGGTAGATGCCCCTGGTTTGCACGTGACCTGTGTATATGATTATTGCCTACTGAGCAATCAAACATTGATTTGGGCCCTGCAGATGACAATTCTAGTTCTCATACTTTCTATATTTGAGGATTTGTGTATCCGTCTTATTAAAATTTCTGCCACTTAATTAGTAGGTCTGGGAGGGGGCAAGGGTATCTATGTTTTTTAAAAGGCTTCCCAAGTAATTTTGATCCGGCTTGCTTGTTGAGAACCCAACAAGCTAGGGTCCCATCCTCTCATTTTTCTCCACACAGAAATTAAAGTCCAGAGAAATGAAAAAAATGCCCTGACTTGGCCATGCTCTGAGAACGATCCCTTAGGTGACATGAAAGGGTTTGGCTGGGGACACCTTGGTGGCTTAGCAGTTGAGCATCCGTCTCTGGCTCAGGGCATGATCCCAGGATCCAGGATCGAGTCTCACATCAGGCTCCTTGCAAGGAGCCTGCTTCTCCCTCTGCCTGTGCCTCTGCCTCTCTGTCTTTCTCTGTCTCTCATGAATAAATAAATAAAATCTTTAAAAAAAAGAAAAGAAAATGGACATGTTTGCACATTTCTTCTAGCCCCATTTCTCCATTTTCTTTCCTTTTTTTAAAAGATTTATTTATTTATTTATTCATTCATTCATGAGAGACGGGGGGGGGGGGCGCAGAGACACAGCAGAGACACAGGCAGAGGGAGAAGCAGGCTCCCTGCAGGGAGCCTGATGTGGGACTCGATCCCGGGTCTCCAGGATCACACCCCGGGCCGAAGGCGGCGTTAAACTGCTGAGCCACCCAGGCTGCCCCATTTCTCCATTTTCTGACAAGGAAAACCAGGCTCCAAAGATGGGGTGATGTGCCCAGTTAACAAAGCTAGTAAATCCCAGAGAAGGCAGTGGCTGGCACCAAGTACAGTAGTTTTAACTCTCAATCCAGTGTTTTCCTAGGCAGGACCCTGTAGGGAGGGTGCGTGTGTGTGTGTGTGTGTGTGTGTGTGTGTATGTGTGTGAGCGCTGCGTGCATACCACCAAGTCCTTGAGGCAGCAACTGTATCTCCCATTCTGGAAAGGTAGGTATCCCCATGGCCCCCGATTGGGAAGAGAGCACAGTGACAGAGTTCACCACCCAGTGGGCCGCCATCCAGAAGGGGCCTGGAGGGGACAGAGAAGGCTGTGGGTGACCCCCAAAACCCAAGTCTTGATTCTCACTCTATTGCCCCTGGCTCTGAACCTCTCATTGTTAATTCTATCATTGAAAGAGGGCTGCTCCCCACTCCAAGTAGGTGTCAGGTCAGCATGGGTTTGGGGGAGAGCTGGGTGGGTCCCCAAAAGAAAAAGAAAGAGGCTCATTGTGGGAGGGGTTCACAGAAGGCAGCCTGTAGGCTTCTCCTGGCCCAGCACCAAGTTGGGGTGTAGCACTAGGACTGTAGTGCCATCTCAGGATGTTTAAAACTCCTTGTTGGGGGGAATCCCTGGGTGGCTCAACAGTTTGGTCCCTGTCTTCGGCCCAGGGCGTGATCCCAAGGTCCCAGGATCGAGTCCTACGTCGGGCTCCCAGCATGGAGCCTGCTTCTCCCTCTGCCTGTGTCTCTGCCTCTCTCTCTCTCTCTCTGTGTCTCTCATGAATAAATAAATAAAATCTTAAAACACACACACACACACACACACACATGCACACAAAACTCCCTGTTGGCTGGTAATCAGGGCTACTGAAGACTGGTTATCCCCTCCAACCCCAATTCCCGAAGCCTGGCACACAGCTCCTCTCCTCCCGCTGCAGATCAGGCTTTATTTAGCAAGTATCTGAAATGCCCCATGTGCAGGAAGCCACCTGGACTTTCCTGACACCAGCAGCCTGCCTCTTCCCCATCCTACACAACCCGGTGGCTTGGGAGGAACCTTACAGATTATGCATCCATCCTATACATGAGGAAACCAAGGCCAGAGAAGGGAAGTGATTCATGTGATCACACAGCATGGAAGTGGCAAGACTGGGATCTTTGTCCCAGTCCATTTGACAGCTCACCAGTCCACCCATGTCGCTCCCAGGATTCTGAGGAGGCTCGTTTCCAAATGTGCCCGGGGACCTTTAGTGTCTGTAACATCGACACTAAACCTGCCTCAGCCGGATTTTGGCAGTTAGTTCACACCCTCTGGGGCCTCAAGTGTGCTCATTTTTGGTGTGTTCTTGTGTTATAGTTGTTTGTGAACTATGAGAGGCATGTGCCTAAGAGCAATGAAGTGTTTGCCGTCTGAGGGCTGCTGCGTGCCTGTATGAGTGTCTCTTTTCACGTCCAAGGACGTGTGTCGAACTGCGGTTTTGTGTCTACATACCTGTTTGGTGCCTAAGGATAATTTTTTTAAAATATATTTTTTTATTTACTCATGAGAGACACACAGAGAGAGAGGCAGAGACACAGGCAGAGGGAGAAGCAGGCTCCATGCAGGGAGCCCAACGCGGGACTCGATCCCACGACCTCAGGATCAGGCCCTGGGCTAAAGGCAGGCGCTAAAGCGCTGAGCCACCTGGGCTGCCCCAGTGCCTAAGGCTAATTAATTGTGATTCTGCGTGTGTCTGCACCTATGTAGGGATTAAGTGTCTACGGGCTGCTGTGTGCCTGGTGATGCGTCTCCTGCGCCGAAGGCGGTGCGCACCTGACCGCGGTGTGTCCGTGTGGACGCGTGCAGGCAGGCGGTGTGTCTGACCCCAGGTGCGTGCGTGCGAGCTGCGTGTCTGAAAGCTGCAGGGAAGTGTGTGCAGCCGCGTGCCCGACAGGAGCGTGGGGCGCTCGGTCGGCCTCGGTCCTCGCCCAGCCCCGGGAGTCACGGCCGCGGTCACGGCCCGGGCGCGCCGGCCCCCGGTCCCCCGGCGGGGCGGGGCCTAGGACGCCCCGCCCCCTCGACGCTCCGCCCCCTCGACGCCCCGCCCCCGGGCTCCAGCCCTCTCATTGGCCGCGCGCGGCGTGACGTCACGGGGATCGCAGCCCGAACCCCGGCGCCGGGCGAGCGGGAGGCAGTGCGGGTCCGCGGGGCTCTGCTGCGTCTCGGCCTCCCCTCCCGGCCGCGGGCGCGTCCCGCCGCCGCCGCCGCCGCCGCCGCCGCCGCCGCCATGGTGTCCCCGGTCACTGTGGTGAGTGAGCGAGCGAGCGAGCCGGTGTCCGGCGCGGCCGGCGCCCCCCGGCCTGGGGACCGGGCTGCGGCAGGCCAGGCCGCCGGGGCCGAGCAAGGGCGGGGGTCCCGGGCCGCGGCGCCCCTCCTCCTCCGCGCAGCGCCCGCGCCCCGGCGGGAGGGAGGAAAACAGTGGGCACGTGACTCGGAAGCGTGACTTTGTTGCTGTGTGTGTGACGCGGGCCGGCGGGGCGACAGCCGGGACCGCGCGGCCGACCCCGGGGCGGCGGGGGCCTCCCGGGGGCCTCCCGGGGACCGCTCCCCCCGGACCCGGATCCCCCTCGTAGAAGCAAGCCCGGGCCCGGGGGTGCCCCCGAGTGCGAGCAGGGGCCCTTCTCTGCCGACATCCCTTCCTCTTGAGACGTTCTGGCTGGATCCTGGGTCGGTCCGCGCACCCGTCCTCTCCTGGCGTCGGACGAGCCTCCCCGGTGCTGCTCCGGCCTGTTTCTCCTTATAGGAAACACGGGGCTGGGGAGGGGTGTGGAGCGGGCGCTGATGCTCCCGAGGCCTGGCAGGTGGCTGCTGGGAGGAGCCAGGGACTGTGGGGTCGCTGGTCTGGACCGGGCTGCCCCTGGGCCCCGGCCCCTGCCCCTGCCCCTGCCCCTGCCCCTGCCCTGCTGAGCCTGGATGGGGGAGGTCTCCGTAGGAAGGGACTTAGTCATCTTCTCTCCCTGCCCTCACCCCTGGCGGAGCAAGGGCAGGCTGGGATCCTGGACCTACCATCTGCCTCTTCCCAGCCTCCCTCCTCACCTGAGCAGCCCTCAGGTAACCGGCAGTGCGGGAGTCAGGGTGTCCCCGAGCCTCGTGCTGGACAGCTCACCCAGCCAGAGGCACAATCATTTAGGGCAGAGCGTGTGTATACAGGGAACCTCGGCAGTTCTGAATCGCCCGCAGAGACCCTGTGCCCAAAGCCCCAAGAAAGGAGCTCGGGGAGATCACAGATCCAGAGTATCTGCGCTAGCCCCCTCCCTCAGCTTGGAGAGGACCCAGAGTGGCCTGGGACACACCTTTCTGGAGCTGCCCTCCCCCCTAATGGGGCTGAGGCCGAGGCCGAGTCAGCTGCTCTGACTTCTCCCTCTCAGTTCCACATCTCCTCCCAGCCAGTCTGCTGGCTTCAGATCAAAAGCTGGAAAGAGAACCCCTCCCCTGCTTCCTGCCTCTCTTTTTGATGAGCTCTTGAGTTGCTCTTGTTCTCTGGGAAATGAGAGTGACCAACAGACAGCGCCCCCCTCCCCCAACTCCCCAATCCCTGAAGTCCTTCTTTCTCCAGCCAGCACTCCTGTCTCCTCTCCCTGCTCTTGATGGTACCTTTAGGCTGGTACCTTTAGGGGCAGCTGGAGTGGAGGCTGAGGAGCACACTGGCCCAGGAGAGAGCCCGTCGGGGCGGAGGACCCACCCTCACGCATTCCTGGCACTCTCAGGGTGTTGCCAGGGCCCTAAGCCTGTGCCCTGGCCCCACTGCGGAGGATCACGAGTTGGCTAGTTGTGGCGTCTCTGTGGTTTCCTGCTGACTGCACTCCATTCCAGACGGCTGGTGGCCTAGAGGGGTTAAAGGGGCTTTGGGGAAGGACAGGGAGGGGCCAGGAAGGCAGAAACATTGCCTGTAGGAGGGGACTTTATCCCAAGATCTGTTTTCTGCTCAGTGAGTGACTATTCTGGTCCTGCTTTGGGTCAAGAATGCGCACGGGCCAACCAACCGCAGGAACGGGGGAGCCCTCCCCCTTCCTAATCACTTAGGCCTCAGGGTGGTGATGGGAATGTTCATACTTCGCTGGGTGGTTGGGGCAGGCCAAACTGGGTTTCTCTGTGTGTGTCCTCTCTCCTCGGGAGGTGGGTCTGGCTCTGGGGTGTATGTCTGGGTTGAGGGTGCTGGCTCTGAACACCTTCGTGGGCTTCTGAGCTCCAAGTGCTGAGTGCT
Organism: Vulpes lagopus; assembly: GCF_018345385.1. Taxonomy (NCBI): domain Eukaryota; kingdom Metazoa; phylum Chordata; class Mammalia; order Carnivora; family Canidae; genus Vulpes; species Vulpes lagopus. The sequence goes on along the minus strand of NC_054838.1, from coordinate 8,809,086 downwards.
GCCCTTGTCCTGTGTCCTCCAGGTGAAGAGTGAGGGACCCAAGCTGGTGCCCTTCTTCAAGGCCACCTGCGTGTATTTTGTGCTCTGGCTGCCTTCGACCAGCCCATCGTGGGTCAGCGCCCTCATCAAGTGCCTGCCCATCTTCTGCCTCTGGCTCTTCCTTCTGGCCCATGGCCTAGGATTCCTGCTGGCCCACCCCAGTGCCACCCGCATCTTTGTGGGGCTCGTCTTCTCCGCTCTAGGTGATGCCTTCCTCATCTGGCAGGACCAGGGCTACTTTGTGCACGGTCAGTTGCCACAGTAGCTACCTGGGAGGAATCCTGGGGCTGGGTGCTTAGAGGGTCTTAGGTGGCAAGGATTTGGGAGAGGGAGCTTTGGAACAAGAACATGGAGAATCTGAGGGGTTCTGAGGCCGAAGACTGTGGGGCCCTGGTTGGAGGATTACCTTACAGATGGTCTGGTGATCAGTTCTGGAGTTCCTCAGGGGAAGGGGCGGGTATATCTTTGTGGGTTTCTTCCCACCCCCGATACTCCCCAGACAAAACTCCTGGGTTATCCCAAGCACTCCCCTCCTGCCCCCACCCCATGACTCACCTGAGCCTGCCCTCAGCATCCCTTCATCCCCTCTCACTCCCAGGTCTGCTGATGTTTGCCGTGACCCACATGCTCTACGCCTCGGCCTTTGGCATGCGGCCACTGGCTCTACGGACAGGTCTGGTGATGGCAGTGCTGTCCTGCCTGGCCTATGCTCTTCTCTACCCGTGCCTCTCAGATGCCTTCACTTATCTGGTGGGGGTCTATGTGGCCCTGATCGGCTTCATGGGCTGGCGGGCTATGGCAGGACTGCGGCTGGTCGGGGCAGCCTGGCGCTGGACTGAGCTGGCAGCAGGCAGTGGTGCGGTGCTCTTTATCATCTCAGACCTGACCATCGCCCTCAACAAGTTCTGCTTCCTCGTGCCCTACTCCCGGGCGCTCATCATGTCCACCTACTATGCTGCCCAGATGCTCATCGCCCTGTCAGCTGTTGAAAGCCGGGAGCCAATGGAAGACTACAGACTGAGCAAGGCCAACTGAGAGGCCAGGGTCTGGTTACCCCTGTCTTCTTCTGGGACGGGGGTCTAGAACCTGCAAGAACTGGGTCAGGATGGCTGTAGGTCTCACCTGCGGCAGCGAATACCACCCGGGAAACGTAGAAGTGAGGGGGTAAGCAGGAAAAGGATCTCTCTAGCAAAGCTGGTGGTCTGGAACAATTCTGAGAGCTGAAAAGAGCCAGCCTAATTCTCCTTCCTGGGGCCAGAATTAGACATCTCCCCACCTCTAACCCCATCGGGACTGTCAAAACCCCTCTGGAGGGTGATGGTGCTCAGTGTCTTGACCGCCTCCCACTTCTACTAGATGGAAGAGTCTGACTCACCCACTCCCACTCTTTGTAATCTGCACAGTTAAGGGAAGAGGGGAGAAATCTGAGCTGAGATGACCCAAGCCCAGGGCTTGAAGCCCCTTTTGCAGGCCCCTAGTTGGGAAGACTGGATGAGGATGGAATCTCCCTTTCCTTCATCTCTCCTTATTACTTGAACAATCTCAATTTCTAAGTGTTGGGTGGGAAGATGAAGGGGTGTCTGTCCGGGTAGGCAAGACTGGGGACTTCATTGGCCTGGGGGCTTGGGTTACCAAGGATTCAGGTTGGTCCCATCTCTCTCAGAGGCTAGCCCAGCATGCAGGCCCACTACCACTACCCTTAGGACCCTATCCCCAGGGCTAGGGTGAACCATGCCAAAGGAAGGGGCCAGCCTGTCTGTGTGTCTGTGCACGTGATTCTGTGTGTGTGTGGTCTGTCTCCCAGCCTGTCTATGTCTTGCTCTGCCATCTGTCTCTGTCCTGCTGTCTAAGTCTTATAGGGAGAGAGCCTCAGGGAGTTGCTGAGGGGGTGCTGAGGGGGTGCTGAGCCTGGCTTAGAGAGCTGGGACCCCGCCCTGCCTCCATCAGTGCTTTCCTCTCTGTCCCTTCTGCACTGAGAGTGAGAGGAGGGGCCTCCGATTACTTTCTAGGGTCATAAGACCTAAGGCACATTCAATGCAAAAGGAGCAAGGATGGGTGGGACAACTCTATCCTTTGCTGCTTATGTGAACAAAAAAATAAAAACCAAGGGCCATCGCTGGCCTGCTTATCTCCCTGTGTGGCATGTGCCTGTCCTGGAGAGGAGGGTATGGGGGCATGGTGCCAGGGCCCTGGATGTCCTTACAGCTTGGGTCACAGTGCTGGCCAGTGCGTCTTGGCGCCAGGCTGGCTCCCTGGCTCTGGTGACTTGGTCCCGGTTGGAATGGGCCTTCACTTCCTTGGTCACATGTATGGGTGAGGATGTAGTTCCGGAGGATGGGGGATGGGTAGTATTTGCCACCATCCAAGTTTCTCCTGGATGCATTGCCCTGTGCACGGGTGCCTGGCACCTTTGGGAATTCGTGGTTACTCAGTGGCCTTTACTGCTGCCCGCTAGAGTGATCCAGATTCCCTTCAAGCGTCTCCTCTCTCCTTGGACTCTGGGCTCAGTCAAACAGTGGGGAGGAGGGAGATTAGATTGGTTGATTTGCACTTTAGATGGGAAGCCCTTGGTGAAACAATGGAGTGGAGTCACTCCGCACCAGGGGCATTTGCATCTTAATGGGCAGTTGCCTGACCCAGAAGCAGAGAGGGAAGTCTTGGGTGGTGGAGAATGTGCCCTTAGCCGAGAGGGTGTAGAGTAGTGAGGACTGGATAGAGGAGACTTAGTCCCATTTCAGTGATGGGTGAATTCATGATTTTCAAATTAGGATTTTTAGAGACCTCTGGTTGGGGGGAGACAGTGAAAGAAGTAGAGGAGGGAGGCTCAGAGATCCCCCTATCCTTGTTTGAAGTCCAGTAGTTTCTTATGATTTTTTTTTTTTTTGTTAAAGAGAGAATTCTTCTGTAAAACCTAAATTTGAAACCTAGTGAGCTGGGTGACCAATCCCTTCTAGCTCTGAGATGCACTAATTCTGAAATAGTGGGAATCCTGGACACTAAAGAGGCAAGGCCCTGATGCCTTCAAACCCCAGAACTCTGATGACGACGACAACAACGACACACCTGGTGAAGAAAGGGGGGTGGGGGAAGGACCAGGACTAGGATAAAGCCTATTAGGACTTGTTTAACCTCGCCCCGAGGGGAGGGGAAGGTGCACTGGGGCTGCCGGGGAGGGGAAGGCAAGCCAAGGCCAGTCACTCTCAAGGTAAGTGTGTGACTTGGGGTCCATGCTCCGTGTGCCCCCATCCACTCCCAAGTCCATGTCCTTGGTCCCTGCACATCACCCTCAGGAACAGGCAGGGGTGAGCTTAGTCAGTTTATTGTCCCATGCCTTCATGGACTGTTTACACGGACAAGCGCCAGAGAGCAAACGGGGTCACCCTCACTGGGGCCACGCACAGAAGAGGCCCAGAAACAATAGGATAGGCCCTCACAATATCCTCCTGATGCTTGGCCTGGGCCGGAGCTCACATAAGGTACTTTGACTTCTGCAGACTTTCAGTGACTGATGCTAGAATTGACTTGTCATCTTTGTCTGAAAGAGCAAAACAAGTATTTGTCAGTGTTACCGTTGGTAGGGAGGCAGACTCCAAATTGCCGGAAGTTCAGTGAGGGCCCCAGTCTCCCAAGGTCAGCTGAGAGTGTGGGACGAAGAGTTCTCATTCTACACTTAATATTTGCCAAGCATCGCGCCAGGCACTTCTATCCACTATCTCATTTAAGCCTCCAAACAGCCCTAAGAAATGGATGAGAAAACAGGCTCAGAGTGGTTTGCCAAGGTCACACGGCTGGAGAGCAGTGGAGCCAGGGCCCTGGGCCCATGAGCTTACAACCAGCATTAAGTTGTCAGGGATTTCTCTAGCTGTGGAATGAAAGCTGGATGTCTCCCACCATGCCTTCCCTGGCCCAGTTCTGTCGCACAGTTCAGCAGCCGCTCTGGAGGCATCATCTCAGTGCCAGACACCTGGCTGGGTATTTGAGAGACAGAGCAACAGAACACGGTACTGTCCCCTAAAGAAAGGCACCTACCGCAGGACACCGTGGACTGCCACGGAGAGTTCAGCGAGTGGCAGAGGATGAGGCTGGAGAAGTAGATGTGGGGCGCAGGGGACAGTGTGGGGAGCCTTGCTGGCTGGGATTTTCTCAGGAGGATCATGGAAAAGTTGGGGAGTTTAAGCAAGAAGGGAGCAGGGCAGGTCAGCTTTGCAGTTAGACTTCATGTCACTAGCCGTGTAGTTGAGAAGATAGCGTGTAGGAAGAAATATAGGCACACACACTAGCAGAGGTGTGCCCTGTGCAGAGGAAGGGTCTCCACTAGGGTTCCCTTCGGTCCTTCCCCCATTTGTATTTCCCAACTATCCTTATCCGGCAGCTTTCAGGCTTGGTTCCCTATCAGAATCACCTGTAAAATACTGTAAACATAAAAATTCCTTCCAGAACCTTGCTGCAGAGATTGCAACTGGTGAGTCCGGTTTAGGCCTAATCACCAGTATCTTTTGCAAAGGCAAGTCTAGGCCCCCCAAGGGCTACAATCTGCCCAGGGATTGCAGACTCCCCACTCTGCAGGGGCCAGGCAGGTGCCTAACAAAGGACATCCAGAGGATGGGAGAGAGGTGCCCGTATCAGTGGGTGAGTGTTTACACCCCTGATGTTGGAGAAGATGGAAAAGCCGTGCCAGGAGCCGGCCGCCTGCGCGCACCCCCACCGCACCCCGGGCCGCCCCACGCGGGGCCCTCACCGTAGACCGTGAGCGCGCAGCTGCTGCGGTCCTTGCCCAGCTCGTTCTCCACCAGCACGCTGTACTCGCCGCTGTCCTTGAGCGTGCAGGTGGGGATGACGATCGTGCAGACGCCGCTGGTGGAGTTGTACCAGAACTTGGAGTTGGCCGTGATGTTGACGTCGCCCTTGTAGAGGGTCACCGTGGGCCGTGGGTTCCCGAGGAAGGCGCAGGTCATGGTGCAGTCCTGGCCGCGCAGCACCGTGTGCGGCTTGAGCGGGGTCACGAAGCGCGGCGCGTGGCGCCAGTCCTTCTGCTGGTAGGGCTTCAGCTTGGCGCTCAGGTCCTCGGCTGCACGGGCGGGACGCGGTGGCCGTGAGCGCGCCCCGCACCCCGGGCCCCGGACCCCGCACCCTGGAACCCCGCACCCCACACCCTGGACACCTGCACCCCGCACCCCGGACCCCGCACCCTGGAACCCCGCACCCTGCACCCCACACCCTGGACACCTGCACCCCGGACCTCTGCACCCCCGCACCCCGGGTCCTGCACCCCGGACCCACACACCCCGGACCCTCGCAGCCCGCACCCCACACCCCGGACCTCTGCACCCCCGCACCCTGGGCCCTGCACCCTGGGCCCCGCACCCCACACCCCGGACCTCTGCACCCCCGCACCCTGGGCCCCAGACCCCCACACCCCAGGCCCTGCACCCCACACCCTGGACACCTGCACCCCGCACCCTGGACCCCCACACCCCGGACCCCCAGGCCCCGGACCCCCGCCCCCCGGGCCCCGCACCCCACACCTCCCTCCCTGCACCCCGGACCCCCTCACCCCGTACCGTTGACCCCCGCACCCCGCACCGTGGAGCCCCACACCCCGGACCCCCCGCACCCCAGGCCGCGGCAGCCTGCGCCTTTACCCTGGTGCCTGGGGTTCCCGTTCCGCCCCCTCCCGGCCCTTGTCACTCCAGGGTCCGGGTCCAAAGCCAGGTGCGCGGGGTTTTCTTTTCCCCTTTTGCAGACCCAGGAGCCCTGACTTCTTTCCGGCTGCCAGCTTCTGGCCCATGGGCTGCCCCCCGCGTCGTCTCAGCCTCCTGGGCTGGGCACGGCCTCAGTTTCCCGACCCTGGCTCCACCCTTAACCCCTTCCCTCCCTGGACGTCCTCCTCGGAGACCCTCCAAAGTCCTCAGCCTGAGGGTCCCAGGGGCACCTCCTCCTCAGCCCCCCACCCCCTCAGAGCACCCACAAAGTATCTCCTCTGGGCTTCGGGAGTGCTGCTGCTTCTCTTCCCAGCATCCCTGACCTTGGCCTTTCCCCCTCCCTGGCTCTCCCATGGTACCTCAAATCTTTCCTCCCCCTGGCAAGGCCCATGTCATCCCTGCCAGCCAGGGGGTATCACCCTAATCCCCGAGTCCACCCCCCGCCCCCGGCCTCCACTCACTCTTGTCCTTGTTGACGTGCCAGGTATCCTTGGAGTCAAGGGGGTCGCTGTCACCAATTTCGTTCCGGGCCACCACTCGGAAGTAGTACTTCCTGCCGGGGAGCAACCCGGTCACCGTGTACTTGTTGCTGAACACGTGGTCGGCGGCCGTGAACCAGGTGGCGGTGCTGGCATCCCGCTTCAGGATCACGTAGTGGGCCTCGCTGTCCTCCTGCACGTCAGGGCTGTGGTTCCAGGTCAGGGTCACTGTGTTGGGGACCTCCTCAAACAGCTGTAGGTTTGTGGGCGGCCGTGGGAAATCTGGGAAGAGCCACAAGGTGCATCGGCCGCCCTTGGGGGCCTGAAGAATGTGCCCCGCCCCGGCCACCTGCCACACCCTATGGAGTGTGGGGTAGATAATGTCCCTTTAAGTTCAGGCCGCTGGTGTTTGGGAGGCAGCAGGAACTATTTCTGGGGTGTAGCGCTGCCGCCTACCAGCCCTGTGAACCTGGGCAAGTTACTTATCTTTTCTGAGACCCATTTCCCCATTTGCAAAATAGGGTTGACAAAAACTACCACAGGGACGTCGAGTAAAGTGCTTAGAAAAGTGGAAACAAACCTCCCCGTGAAGGCAAAGGCCAATCAAGTCTTGCTCTGTGGTGCCCGAGAAGCCTTCACCATCTCGAGGCATGACTCCGCAGGGCCAGGAACTCCAGCGGTGGGGAGCTATATTTTGCAAGTGTGTGTGTGCAAGCTGCCTCCCCGAGGCCTCCGCCTGCTGTCTTACCTGTCACACGCACGTGGATGTCATAGGATGCCTCTCCAAACTCGTTCTGCAGCAAGATGCGGTACACCCCTGAGTCGGAGCGCTTGGTGCTGTTGATGAGGAACTGGGAGTGGTTTTTGCTTTTGGTGATGGTTTCCCGGCCCTTGGTGGGGATGCCGTCCTTCTGCCAGATTACATTGGGTGGTGGTGAGCCCTGCGGGGGGACCGGAGATGGCACTGGGGTCAACCAGGTGCTATTTTGGCCGCCTTGGTTAAGCGGTGGGCATCTGGGGGCCAGGGTCTGGGACGACTCACAGAGAAGGCAGCGTGGATGCAGAGGGCTGTCCCAGCGCGCACCACCATGTGACTCTTCAGCCGGGCACTGAGGTCAAACTTGGGGGCAGCTGCGATGGGGACACAGAGGTGGGGCCATGGACCTCTCTCTTGGGAAGACTCAGCTTTAAACCTCCCCCCAGAGCCTTTCCCAACCTCTCCTCCAAGCTCTCACGACAGGCGGTATAGACAGCGGGCAGCCCCAGCGCTGCGAAGCATCTAGTTGTTCCTCATCTGTTTTCCCTTATTAGTATGTAAGACTCGAGGGCATGTCCTGTGTCTCATTTGTTTCTATATTTCTTTTTTTTAAAAAAAGATTTATTTATTTATTTATGATAGAAAGAGAGGCAGAGACACACACAGGAGGAGGGAGAAGCAGGCTCCACGCCGGGAGCCCAACGTGGGACTCCATCCCGGGACTCCAGGATCACGCCCTGGGCCAAAGGCAGGCGCTAAACCGCTGAGCCACCCAGGGATCCCTGTTTCTATATTTCTAACACCTCCCTTGGCACACAGTAGATACTACTTGGCATACAGTGAGTGGGTTGTTGGGGGTAGGGTGGGGACGGGTCACCCCTAGCTCTGTCCAGGTGCAGGTATGGATGACTTCTTGATCAGAGCATCACCCAGTTTTCCCCTGTGGCATGAGGTCCCAGGGAAGAAAATATGGGGCTAGGATGTTGGGGCCTAAACCCCAGCTCTCTCTGCATCCTCACCTGGTGGGGGCATGGCACGGACCCCCTCATCCAGCTCCACAGGCTCCCCGACCCCAGCCTCGTTCACAGCCCGGATTCGGAAGAAGTATTTCTGCCTCTCGGTGAGGCCTCCCACCGTGTAGCAGGTGCCCGAGATGGGGATCTTTGTGCACTTGGACCACTCCTTAGTGTCTTCTGCCCTCATCTCAAGGATGTAACCAGAGGGGGGGTCTCCCTCTGCAGGCTCCCGCCAGGCCAGGGAGATGCTGGAGTTGGAGGAATCAGACACGTGCAGACCCTGCACCAGGCCTGGGGGTTCTGGGTGGCACAGATATCCAGTTGGCCTTCCGACTCATCTGTACTCCATCCCATGCCCAGTTCCCACAGTCAGTAACCCCGAATCCTAACTTTCACCACTACTGCCTCCAACTCCCACTTTACACTTTGAGCACCAACCCTGAACACTCAATAACCGCCAGATTCAATTCTCTCACTGGCTCCAGCCCTTCATGCTTGAAGTTAATACCCTCCAAATCCAACACACCCTATACCCTCAATCCCCCTATGTTCTAAATTCCACCTTTTAGCCCAGCCATCTCCACCACATCCATTCATGTGTATTACCCCCATCTCACCTCCTAAGCTCGGCACTCTCCCAACCATCTACCCGATAGCCCTACCCAACCCTCAAACATGCCTCCACCACCTAAACCTAACCAGAAACGCTCAAAGTTTTATAACTTTTTTTTTCTACCCCGCCTCTTTCTTCACTGACTCTCAATCTTTATTTGCTGGCTTTCTTTTGTGTGTGAATCCTGTTCCTCTTGTTAGGCTGGCAGCTCCCAGAAAGTGGACACTGTGTGGAGGGGTCATCCTATTGGACTTTCCCAGAGAAGAATTCTGCTATCTACCTTGAATGGGCTAATTCTACTATATTGGGGCTTGGCACACCCCCTACTCACTGACAGGGTCCTTGGCTACCACTGAGTTGGATGCCATACTGGGCTGTCCGGGGCCTGCCTTATTCACAGCTATAACTCGGAATTCATATTCTGTGTCCTCCAGGAGACCATCCACGGTGCACTTGGTGTCTGAAATGGGAATTTGAGGGGTCATGAGGCAGGGGATCCATGAGATGGGAGACCAGAGAGTGAGAGGACATGGAAGAGGGGGTTATGAGTTGCTATTAAAAACCCCAAAGGAACTGGGGAATGGAATATGTTCAGGGTAGCAGGGGTACATAGGTCTGCCCAGCAAAGCCTCCCTTGGTCTTCCTGGGCCTCTCTCCCTAGGACTTCACCTTGGATGGGGTCCTTGTTGACTGGCACCCATAGGTTACTGCCTTTCTTTCTCCGCTCCACAATGTAGCCAAGCACTGGGGCTCCCCCGTCCTGGGTTGGGGCATTCCATGTAATGGTCATGGCCTCTTTGGTCACATCAGTCACTTGAGGCTGGGAGGCAAGACCAGGAGGCTCTGTGGGAGAAAGAGGGCAGAGGTCAGAAGGGAGAGCATGTGGACAGTTGCCCACCCCGTGCTGATCTTTGGCTCTCTCCTTAAAAAAAAAAAAAAAACCCAATGATTGATTCTTAACTCTTAACAAGTGGGGAGTTAAAAAAAAATACCATCACCAAAACCAATGGCTGGGTTTTACTTCCAGATAGTTTAGTTTATTTGGCCTGGGGTGGAGGCCAGGCATCGGCATGCTTTTCAAGACCTCAGGTGATTCTGCTGTGCGGCCAAGACTGAGAATCACCAACTCGCATCTTCCAACCTGAGTCATCCCCAATGCCACAGTGCCCCCCTTTCATTTTTCCAGCATCTTAAGGTACTTGATGCATGGAGACATGGAGACCAATCGGGAGGAGTGTTGCAAGTAGTTAATTAACATTCATAATTAAAATGCCAATGTTGTCAAGGGTTTTCTTTGAGAAAAAAAGGATAGATTCAAGTTTATCTCTAAAACAACATCACTTCCCTTCGCATTTGGGATGATTTCTGAAATGGAGAAACAAGTGGCGTCATTTCCCTGGAATTGAATGCAGTTCTGATTATACGCCCCGGAGTGTGCTGTGCATGTGATCGGAGAAAAGTCGAGAATTCCTGCCCGAGACGATGTTCTGCTATTAGTCTGGATTCTATCTGTCCCATAGGATAGCTAGAGAGGGGACCCCAGGGAACTGCCCCACAGACTGGCATTCCTCACTGTCTGAAGACCCCGTCCTGACCACTGAGCTTCCCACTGAGCAGGGGCTACATCACTGACCGATGGGATTTCCCGCAAACACTTCATCCGTCTCCAGCGGGTCGCTCACTCCTTCCGAATTAACCGCCAGGATACGAAACTGGTAGGCTTTCCCCTCTTCTATCTTGTTGGTGGAGAATTTCGTGAATTTGCTGTCCACCTCGCCTATCTTAATCCAGGACCTCTTGCCGACCATCCTCCGTTCTACTATGAACTGCGTCACAGGCCGCCCGCCGTTGTCCTTCGGGGCCTTCCACTTCATGTGCACACAGCTTCCCGAGAGTTCCAGGAACTCCACCCGGCCCTGGGGAGGCTTGGGACGGTCTGCGGAAGACGATAGCATCAGAATGGGAGCAAAGGATCAGAAAGGCTTTATGTCACCTGCCGGAGGTCCAGCCAAACTGGGGCATAGTTAGATCCGCTCACTAACTGAGGAGTTTTGCCACGAGCGGGCGGCGACCTTACCTGCCACGAATACCCAGGCTTTCCAGGAATCTCCAGGGAGCTTTCTGGATCCCTCACCCTGCTCTGTGTTCACTGCCCCTCCTGGTAAGACTTGCCCAAAGAGTTTGAGCCTTGGCCGCCTGAAACTCTCACTCGTCTAGGCATGAGTGGACTGGGGATCTGGGGGGCCCCTGCCTTAGCTGATACCCCCACCCTCCCCTTGTCTCCTTCCAGACAAGATCACCCCTCCTCTCAGCTTCCAGAACTCCAGTGCTTTCCGGTATTGATAGTTTATCTTACGTTATAACTTCACGTTGGCTAGTTTTCACCCCTTTTGGGTCGAGAGACTGCTGGGATACCTCCATCTCTGAGAACACAGAAGAAGGGCTCAGTCATCTGCTGAGTTGAACTGAAACCCAAACTTTCTCAGTCCACAGCTCGATGGTGTGGGGTGTGTGTGTTACATGTTGAATACGAGCTCAGTAAGGCCAGCCTCTCATCTCTTTCCTTAGCCTTATGTTCAGACCCATCTCAAATCCCATTCCTACCCCCTTTCATTTTTCTTTTTCTTTCTTTTTTTTTTTTTTGAAGACTTTATTTATTCATGAGAGACACACAGAGAGAGGGCAGAGACACAGGCAGAGGGAGAAGCAGGCTCCCTGCAAAGAGCCCGATGTGGGACTCGATTCCGGGACGAGGATCACACCCTGAGCCAAAGGCAGATGTTCAGCTGTTGAGCCACCCAGGCGGCCCCCCTTTCATTTTTCCAGCATCATTTTATCCTCAATCCTATATCACCTCCCATCATTCCATTTCACTTCAACCCCCAAAACTTCCCCACCAACTTCACTTCTATCCCTAAGCCCCACCTCTTTCACTTCATTTCTGTCTTCCAACCATGTCCTCATCTCCACGTCAATGACAACACTTAATACTGGAAGGTCTATTATGTGTTGTACACTGCTAAGTGCCTTAGATTCACTTGAAATAGATACAAAACAAAAAACAAACAAAAACCAAATCGTCCTGTTGCAGGTAAGAAGAAACCGAGGCTTCAGAAGGTGCCTTGAATTGCCCAGAGCCACAAAATCAGGAGTTGGAAAGTGGGCTTGTGGCGGCAAAGCCAGCACGCCAACCCCATTGTCAACCCCCTCTCCAGCTCTAGCCCCATGGGGAGCACTGAGCAGCAGGTCCCCCAGCCCAGCCCAGCCAGGGTCCTGCCCTCACCCAGCACGCTGAGGTGCAGAGAGGCTGTCGCTGTGCCGTGGTCATTCTTGAGCTTGAGCAGAACCAGGCCACTGTCCTCACGCACGCAGTTTGAAATGGTGAGCAGAGCCTGGTCTTCCCCGCGCTCCATTGACACACGCTCCTCCTCCGTCACCTCCACGCCGTCCTTGTACCACGTCACTTTGGGCAGCGGCTTCGCCCGGAAGGGCACCTTGATGTTGGCCGTGTGGCCCACCTTCACAGTCACGGGGTGCGCGGCCAGCGCCTCCAGCACGGACGGGTCGATGGTAGGAGGATCTGTAGGGGGTGGCGGGGCAGGCTGGCCCAGCAGGGATTGGGGGAGGTGGAGTGGGGCGACGAGGGGTGGAGGAGGACCCCGCGGGGGTCGGGGAAGAGCTCTGCGCTGGCTCGTGGGCCGGCCGGGCGTGGATGAGTTTGCCACGAGTGGACGGCGGCCTTACCTGCGATGAATACCGAGGCTTCGCTCTCTGCGCCCTTGGCCCGGAAAGTGTACTTGCCCTCGTGCTCCGGGCCCATATTGGGGAAGATGATTTTGTGCACTGCCCCCTGCTTCACGATCTGCACGCCCGGCAAGTCGGTGATCTGGGAGGCGGAGGGGGCGGGCCGGGCGTGAGTGCCAACGTTCGCGAGTCGACCCCTGGCCGCCTGGTCCCCTCCTCCAGCCCCTGCCTCGGACCTCCTTGCCGTCCTTCAGCCACACGCCCTCCACCTTCTCGTCGTTGAGCACTACGCACAGCTCAGCCGGGCTCCCAGTGGCCGCGTGCACATCGGACATCCCGCTCTTCACTGTGGCCAGACGCTCTGGGGAGAAGGGGTGCACGGGCTGGGTTAGGGTGCTGGGGGCGGGAAGGGACTCACAGAAAACGTCTGGTGGCCATGGCTAAGGGAAGAGGCAGGGGTGCCGTGTCTATCCAAGTAATTTAGGATTGGCAGAGGGTTTGGGAATGGTCAGTGAGCAGTTGGTGAATGGTCGGGTGGAGGGAGGAACTGGAGCAAGTAGGTGGGAGGTTGGGGAAAAGTCCTTTGCATTGGGAAATGGCCAACGGGGGGCTTATCATTGGAGGATGGTCAGTGGGGTCTTAGGATGCTTAGCTGAAGAAGGGGAATAGATGGTGGGGATGTGGGTAGTTAGGGGAGTTGGGATGGCTCCTTGTGGTCATGCTAGACTGTTTCTAGGAGTTGAGGGTGGTCAAGGTCAGTGGGGAGTGGCCAGGGCTAGTGAGTAGGGGCTGAGCAGGGTCAAGGAGTATAGGATGATCAGGGCTGCTAGGGCTGGTTAGAGCCTGGAAGTGAAGGATGGATAAAGTCGAGGGATTTTGGATAGAGTTCAAGAGATGAGGTATGATCAGGGTCTAGGAGGTAGAGATGGTCAGGGCCTGGGAGGTCATGGAGATGGTCAGAATTGGGAGATGGGGGTGGTCAGAGGGGGAGGTAGAAATTGATCATAGTCTGAGGAGGGTTGGAGTCAGTAGGGGGCTGATCAGTGTCCCTGACAGTAGGGAACTGTCGGGGTTGGGTGGGATTGGTCAGTGGGGACTGACAGGGTGGATGTGTACCCTCCACGGTGACCATGGCAGTACTGTAGTATTCAGTGGGGTCTCCATCCTGCATGGCCACCACGGTGTACTCGCCACTGTCACTGAGAAGTGCATCCTCAATGACCAGCTCTGCTCGCTTGCCCTCATGGCTCATGCTGTACTTGGTGCTGCGTTCCAGCAGCTGCCCATCCTTCTTCCAGTGCAGTGTCACATCCTTGGATGTCAGCTCACACTCGAGGCATGCGCGGCTTCTCTCTTTCACACGTACATTCTTGAGGGTTCTCACAAACTTGATGGGGATGCCTGCGGACAGGTAGGCTTGGATCTGCACCCAACCCCCAACTTCCCTTTTCTGCAGCTACATGCTACCTTGCTTCTCTTTTTGGTCCCAGAAACACAGGGACTTGTGACATGGGACGTGTGCAACATGTGATCTATAGAGGTAACTGGCAGGAAGAGTCCTAGCTCTGCCCCTTAACTTGCTAGCGGACTGTATGCAATGCATTCACTTTCTGAGTCTCAGTTTCCTCATATATAAAATGGGCTAACAACTCTCGCCTCCTCACAGCACGTCAGTCAATATCTCTAATGCCCCTTTGGAACTCCAGCCATGATTGCATTGTCTTTCTCGTGTCTGGGCCTTTACACATGCTGTTCTCTCTGTTGAGAGTTTCCTCTCTTCTTCCCCATTTGCAGAAAGCTGAACTCCTTTTTGTTCTTCTTGCTAAAGCTTGGACATCACCTCGTCACGTCTTTTCTGACATTACCAAGTAGTGCCCCTTCTTTGGGTTCCCACCACCTCTGTGTCTCCCTCCATCACAGCCATGACGATTCCATGTCACACGTGTCAAATGCGGTTCACATGTATGACATGCTTCTTGATGTACCCAGCATCATGGGTAGCTCTCTAAACTTGCTCTAATGTAAGAATGCAAGTGGTTAAGAGTGAAGGCTATAATATATGACATTAGAGCCAGAAAGGCTAATCATTTCTTGACCCACGATCCCCCAACTAGATCATAAGACTCTTTGCTTGAGAACTTAGGTTCTAATTCCATTTTCACACCTGCTTCCCCCACTACACTAGGAGTTAGTGGAGAAGAGAACCTCCTGTTTTTCTAGTACCCATTACAGGGCCTTGCAAAGAGATGGATGGATGGATGGATGGATGGATGGGAGGATAACTGCCCACATGGAGGTGACTGTGGCATGAGGCCCACCCCTAAAGCTCTGGTCCAACCACTCACGGTCAATAGTGAGCTGGGCCTTCTGTACCAGGTCCCCCGCTTCAGCAGAGAACTCGCCGGCATCACTGAGTCTGGCATCCTTAATCTTAAGTGTGTGAGTCAGACCATCCTCAGACACTGTGATTTCATACTTTTCGTCCCTCTTCAGCTCCTTCCCATTGAACTTCCACACAAAGTTAGGCACTTTCTTGGAGAGGCGGATCTCAAACACAGCTGTCTGGCGCTCTGTCACCTTCTCTGGCTTCATCTCTCCCAAGAACTTTAGTGGCTCATCTGTGGAAGAGTAGGAGGGGCAGTCACTGGGCTGCAGCCCGGTCTCTCCTGAGGGGTGGGGTCTTGAGGGGGCATGGAGATTCAAGGATCACTGGTCTCCTGTAGCCCACAACTGGAAAAGCATCCTTCCTTTCATTCTGCTTGTGAACCCCTCCCACGATGTCCGTATGGTCTCCTCCCCAGTAATGTTAACACAGCAATTTAAAAAAGTACTTACGTACTTTTAGATCTGTGCCAGGCACTATTCTAGCCAATTTGCACATATTAATGCATCCAATTCCCATGTAGGTAGATTTTACTATTATTCTCCATTTTACAGATGGGGAAACTGAGGCAAATAACAGTTAAATAGCTTGTCCCAGATCACAAGCTCATAATGACAGAAGCTGGGATTTGAACCCCAGTAATCTAACTCTGGAGACCGTGCACTTAACCACGATGCCACACTGCCCCATAGCACTTCCTGTCCATAGTCCTGTCCCCCACGTTTCCCACCTCCATTAATGTCCATCCTTATGCAGTCCTCTCTTGCATAGCCCCACAGTCTTCTCTCCCCAGCTATTCCTCCCTCAACCTGACTGTGTCCTCCTTGTTCCCCCCGATGCCCACATTCATACCCAGCACTGTGAGCTCTGCTGTCATCCGCTTGTCACCCACGACAAGGCTGTAGTTGCCTGCGTCATTCATATTCACGTTTGTAATAACCAGCATGTGCTTCGTGCCCATCTGCTTCACATCATACTTGCCTAGGGAGTACTGGATCCTCAGTGGTTCATTACCCTGCCTCATGAAACAGGTAGAAAAGCTGATGAGAGACTTTAGCAGGAGACTTCCAGAGGTCCCCATTCCCCAAGGCCAGCCTGAGCTGGGGGTGCCATGTGTACCTCTCTAAGATCCCCAGACACACCAGAGACCCTTGAGATCTCTTTAGCCTCATCATCTGGCACAGTGGAACCCAGGAGCCCTGCCTCCCCTGAGACCTGAACTCTTAATGTGACCTTCAGGACTACCTACTGCAGCCTTTCAGATGGGTAGACTGAGGCACAGAGAGAGGAAAGTAACTGTTGCAAACGAAAAAGCAAAATGATGGAACAGCTAAGAATAAAGCCCAGCTCTCAGCCAGTTTCAATCATACCAGCAGGCATCCTTTTGCTGGGTTGGAGGAAGGGACCTGGTTGATGGATAATGAAAGGGGGTCTGTGAAGGGAGGAGGTGAAGAGAGGAAATGATATTGCCGAGCAGGCCCTGCCTAGGTGCCCCCACACCACCTTCATCCATATCATCTTGACATTGGGATCCTTCAGCTCCATGATGCAGTCAAAGACCACAGTGGTGTCAATCTTGGTCTGTATGTCTTCCAGGGGCTTCAGAATCCGGATGGTCTGTGAGATTGTGATAATAAAATGGCAGGTGTCAGGGACATCTGGAGCCTGACCAGTCTGCTAACGCAATTCCGGAGGAACCCCCTAAAGGTCTGGGGAGAAATGATTCGGCTGATTAGGTAGCTATGCTTCCCCCCGACTTCCTGCCACTGAAAGCCTACAAGACTTAGGGGGAGACAGATATGTGATGCATGATGAGAATGAGCCACCATTCGTAGAACAGTCATTATGTACCTGGGCCCATTACGTAAGTTCTCTAAATCTGGTGTAGATGCTTAATAATTGTGAGTTGATGGAATGAATGAATGATGACAACGCAAAAACAAATGAAAGAGGAAAGCAGAATTTTCATTTTGCAAATGAGAAACTGAGGTTCAGAGAGATGCCCAAGTTCACATAGTTAATAAGGCAGCAGAGCTGGGATCTGAAATCCAGGTCTGTCTGACTCCGGAGTCCATGCAAAAGCACGTGAGGGGGTTGTGGAGAGAGAAGACGTAAAAGGAAGGCAAGTTCCTTTCCTGCTCTTGCCTTTGAGCATGTGTGTGCAGGGTGGAGAGGCCTTGCCACTGGGAGACACACAGGCACTAGCACTTTTGGAGAGACCCAGACCCCGGCCTGCAGACCCCTGCCCCACTATAGGCACTGACCTCCACCTCCACTTTCTTCATCTCTTTGAGCTTCTTGAGCAGGCCCCGGAAGTCGGTGAAGCCGTACTCCATGCAGACCTTCTCAAAGTCCTTCTTGGGCACCTTGGACAAAATCTCCAGCATCTCTTTCTCACCTATTCCCTTCTTCTGCTTCTTCTTGGGAGCAGGGGGTGCCCTGCAAGGAGGTGGGTACCAAGCTTGGACTCAGCACCTCCCTCTGAAGACAAAGGGAGC
Organism: Vulpes lagopus; assembly: GCF_018345385.1. NCBI lineage: Eukaryota > Metazoa > Chordata > Mammalia > Carnivora > Canidae > Vulpes > Vulpes lagopus. The sequence continues at coordinate 8,791,855 of NC_054838.1, read as the reverse complement.
CTCTCCTAACCTTGAGATTCCCCTCCCTACTTCATCGGTTCTTGGAGCCTGGGCCATTAACTCAGGGCCCTGCTGAAAGGCCTTCGAGAAGCTCTAGCCTGGATGGTAGAGGGACAGCACCCCAGGCAGAGGAGCTTCCCAGTCTCACCTCTTCTTCTTCTTCTTTTTTTTTTTTTTTTTTTGCAAACACACGAGGGTTTATTTACAAGCTCGAGCTTGGGTCCAAGTCTCACCTCTTCTTCAACATCTTTTTGAAATCCATTTTCTCTTGACCTGAGGACAGAGAGATGATCAGGGTCAGACAGGGGGAGTCTGGTCCCTGGGAGGAAAGGCCAGGAGGAGGGAGCTGGCTCACCTTCTGTCACCAGCAAGGACACAGTGTAGATGGCATCTGCATGGTCATTGCTTGCGATGCACTTGTAGTTGTCAGAGTCATCGGAGGTCAGTGGCTCCAGCTGTATCAGAGTCAGGCCATTAGTGAGGGAGGGGGGGACCCCAGGGAGACTTTCTGTGAGAAAGGAAAGGAGGAGGGCATGGGGGTGGGTGGGAGAGGAGCTGAGCGTTGGGTGTATGCTTCTGCATGGGATTCTCCTTCTAGGCTGTGAGCTGGAAGATAGGGACTAACTCTGAGTTGTAACTAGGAGCAGTTTCTGCCACTGGCATGAGTATTCCTTCCTTTCACACAGAAGTACTCCTCTGTACGAGGCACCGGGCCGAGCCTGAGCAAACTGGTGAATTAGGCTGCCTTGGCACCTGCCCGGATGGCACTTACAGCCCAGTGGGGCCTCGGAAGGTGCTCGCTGAATGAATTCGTGTAAGGGGTGGCCGGTAGGGGACTCGGCAGCTTGTGTGCACTCTGTGGGGCTCAGAGTCCAGTAATAGGACCATGGGAGGGGAAGGAACCGAGTTCTGTCTGTGGGGGAGAGGGGAGGCTCTTTGCCCTTCACAAGGGTATATCCTGGCAGGACCAAATGGGAGTCTCCCCGGACTTATCCCTCCTTTCCCTCAAGGGAGCCAGAGGTTGCAGAAGCTGGTTAGATCTAAAGATGATCAACCCTTGGTGAGCGTCTTCTGGAAGGCTCCCCTGAAGGGCCCAGGACCTCTGAGCCTCACCCCTACACTATGCTCAGCTCCTCCCCCTGTCCCTGTCAGCCCCAATTTAGTCTGCCCTCCTCCCACCACGGCCCTGCCCTGTCTAGTCATGCCCACACGCTTGGCCTCATTTTCCCTTTGGCTCTCACCTCTGGAACAGCTGGATCTCTTCCTGGTGGGCCTGCCCCTCCTGGGCTTTGCCCAGCTCTCCTTCGCCGCGCCCCTGACTTTGGCCCTGACTTTGGTCCCCTACCCTACTCACTCTAGCAAGGCCCCAGCTCCCCACCTGGCTTCTCTTACCCTCCCCTCCTCTCGGCCAGTGACAGCCTCATGTCCCATGGCCCGGTTCTGGGGCCGCCCCGTGGCCCTCTGATCCACCAGGGGGCTGCGGCATGCCCTGGGTCCCTGCCTCTGGCCTCATCCCTAACTGCGTCTCAGGCTGGGGTCCCCGCACCTTCAGCACGTGCTCCTTGTTAATGCTGTCGTAGAATATCTTGGCCGACTCCTTGATGGGGATGCCACTCTCTCTCTTCCAGGAGATGTTGGGTTTGGGGTTTCCCTGCACCCGGGCTCGGAACACGGCTTTATCCCCTGCAGTGGGCGCGGGACGCAAGTTCACCTCCAGGCCAACCTCCTGCCTGCACCCTGCCTCCGCCCTGGGCAGGGAGGGACCCTCAGCCTGGCGCAGCCCGGTGGTGGGGTCCAGGGGTGGGGGTTGGGAGGGTGCTGGTGGGGCCCAGGGGTGGGGCGGTGCTGGTGGGGCCCAGGGGTGGAGGTTGGTGGGGCCCAGGAGTGGGGGTTGGTGGGGGGGGTGCTGGTGGGGCCCAGGGGTGGGGGTTGGTGCGGGGGGTTGCTGGTGGGGCCCAGGGGTGGGGGTTGGTGGGGCGGGTGCTGGTGGGGCCCAGGGGTGGGGGTTGGTGGTTGGGGGTGCTGGTGGGGGCACTGGGAGACGAACGGGAAGCACTTAGGGGTGTGGGGGCGACACGGGGAGTGCGCACCCTCGGACGCGGTGACCGGGTGGGGTTTCTCCACGAACTCTGGGACGCTCTCGCCCGGAGGGATGTCAGAACTCCGAGTGACCAAGCTGAAGAACTCCACGGTGCTCGAGGACTTGCTTGTCACGACTTCCTCTGTGGTGGCAGGTGAGAGGTCAGAATGGGCCCCAGGCGGAGCTCGGCCGCGCTCAGAGGGCCCATCTCTGCTGCCGGCCCTGTCGGAGGCCAGCGCAGGAGCCTTGGGCCCGGAAAGGACTGGAGTCAGGGGCCCTTGTGTTAGGGCAAATTCCAAGCACCAGGGGGAGCCAACCCCTCTTACCTTTATTGGACCACATTATTGGGTCCTTTTTTTTTCTTTTTTAAGATTTTATTATTTATTTGAAAGAGAGAGAGCACAAGCAAGGGGAAGAGGGAGAAGCAGACTCCCTGCTGCGCAGGGAGCCCCTGGCGAGGCTCGATCCCAGGACCCTGGAATCATGACCCTAGCTGAAGGCAGACACCTAAACCACTGAGCCAACCAGGTGCCCCGTAATTTTTTTAAAAAGAGACTTATTGTTTTTGGCGGGGGGGTTTCTTGATCTCTTGGGCTTCTCTCCTAGAAGGTCTGGTCCCCCAGTAGTGTTAAGAGGGGGAGACCCCTCTGTTCGGGAGGCCTGATAGTTTACTTGAGCTCTGCTGTAGGGCCTCCCCCCTTGCCCTTCTGTGGTTCTGCAGATTGCAATGGGAGTAGTAATGATTCTTGAGCGAGGAACAGGACACATTCCCACTCCAGGGGGGCCATAGTGGGAATCTCCTTATCTGCGAGAGCGTATTCAATGTGGGAAGGTCACTCTGTATTTGGAAAATGAAAAGTTGTATTTGCTATATACACTACGAAAAATCTTGTTGGCCCGTGAGCTGACAGTTAAAAACAATTGCTCTGATTCACAGAGTACTTTTCTTGTGTTAGGAACTGTGCTAAACACATGACAGAGGTTATTTTATTTAATCCTCACAATACCCCAGTGAAGTAGGTGCCTCTATTATCACGACTAATCTGAAGGACTGAGATGCAAAAAATGTCTTCAGAAGCCCTGCTTTTAGCCCTCAGTGGTTGAGCATCTGTCTTCAGCTCAGGTCCTGATCCCAGGGTGCTGGGATTGATCCCACATCAGGCTTCCCACAGGGAGCCTGCTTCTCCCTCTGCCTGTGTCTCTGCCTCTCTCTGTGTATCTCTCATGAATAAATAAATAAAATCTTAAAAAAAAAAAAAAAAAGAAGCGCGCTTTTAAATAGCAAGCAGGAAGCAGTGTGCAGGATGCACCTGACCTGCAGATGTGTTTTATTTGATCTCTTCGACGGTTAAACAAAAGTAGCCCTATATCTAAAAATTAAGAGATTTCACATAAAAAGGTTTCTGGATTCTCATCACTGAGCTCATAATCCCTATATGACAACAGTCAGTGGGTGGTGAATAGTGGGGGCCTCTGTGGGTGGGGCATGTCCTCTGTGGTTCCCTTAGTCTTGTTTCTGCATTTACATTCCCTGCCTGGACCTGGCTGGCCAGTGGTTTTAAACTCTGGCTGAGTGTTAGAATCTTTGGAGAGCTGGAAACACACACACACACACACACCCCAGACTTATGTATTGCTATTTTTTCATTCCCCTTCCTCTCTCCCTGCTGCACTAAGATAATTCTACTGTGCAGCCAGGGCTCAGAATCACTGCTATAATCACTTGAGTTTGCAACTTCTGGTCTTGAGTCCCAGCTGTTGCACTTGCCCTGGCTTGCTGTCCGGGAGGAGTTGGTATAGAGCGTTCATCTGGCCCTGACCCCTGTGCACACAGCAGTTTGAGGGACTCGGCCCCTCCAGGACTTTGAGGGAGGGGCAGTGACCAGGGAGGAGATATTGGATATCCTGGCCCCTGGCCATCTTTTAATCACTTTCCACTAGAGACATGACTAAAACAATCTGTTCTGCTCTGAGACCATTTCTCAGCTTTCCCTTGGATCTGCTCTCCCCCAAGCCTGGTCCCCAAGGGTTGACAGCCTGGAAGCTTAGGTCACTTGTTTATGTGTTCATTCTCTCTGCACTGGCAGCTCCAAATCTCCTGTTTCTTAAGTGGAGCAGGGTCAGCATTACTCATACCTAGGACGGTAGCTACTTCCCTAGCTTCCTCTGTGCCCGAAAGTTGGCCATCGGAGATACATCCATTAGCCTACGGCTCTGATCTCCTCAAGCAACGAAGCTCCTCCGTCGCTCATACACATTCACGTGATTGGCTTTTCCTAAGCTGTTTCTCAGAAGATCTGATCTGTGGGTGAACATCCCAGGGGCTGAAGCTTTATCAAAGCACAGGTTAGGGGAGGGCTGCTCTTTGTACCTTGGGCTCCTGAGGGGCCCAGTACTCACAGAGACTGAGGCCACCCCCAGGGGGTGGATGCAGAGGAAGAAAGGCTGCCCTTTCCCGATCCCCCCTCCCGCCCAGTCTACTTGCCTCCTACGATCTTGGTTGTCTGGGAGAAGGTCTGCACGTGGGTGGTGGAGCTTGAGAACTCCATGGACACGTGCTCCTGCAGCAGCTGCTGGTGGTGAATGGTCGTCATGGTGACAGCAGGCGTGGGCACTCACCTGGAGGACCAGGGAGAGAATGAGGTCATGAAGGACAAGGAAGGGAATAGGAGAGAGATCCAGAGGTGTGTGTGTGTGTGTGTGTGTGTGTGTGTGTGTGTGAAGGGACAGGGCATGCGGACACAAGGGGAGGGTGAGGGGAAGTAGGGCAGCAAGCCTCTTCTCTCTGGCCTCTCTTTTCTTCCCTTTGTAAATCTCACCTTCCCAGGATGGTTTGGAGGACTGGTGGGCCTGTCACCCACCAAGTAACCCCAAACCATTCCAACTCTCAGGGGGAGAGAATGTAGGGCTTAGATTTACCCAGGGATCCAAGGGGTAAGGCCCAGGGGGAGCTGAGGATACAGAGTGATAGCTACATGGAACTAGAGAGGCAGTGCCCAATATTTCGTCAGGAGGGAATGAAGTCAGACCTAAGAAGGGACTTCCTGACTAAGCCATACTACAGTGGGCCTTAGAAGGAAGCAGGCATCTTCCTCCTGGGCCCTGGGGACCCCTGGCATTGGGGGAATGCTAAGACAGATGATAGCATGTTTCCATAGTTCTGCTTTCATTTGTGACTGGGAAAGGACAGAGGTTGAGCTTTCATTTTTTTTTTTCATTTCTTATACTTAAAAAAAATCAGTAATTCAGTCTCATAATTAATAAAACAATATAAACATCTATATGAAGAGGCTCCCTCCCACTCCTGAGCTCCCATCTCCCAATCATCCCCCCACATGTAAGCACTTGTGGCCTCTCGGCTCCTTCCCAGGCTCCTTCATGCAAATACAAGTATATTTTTATCCTCGTCCTCTTTTTGCACTTCAGGTATCCCTATTCCGCCCTTTCTTTTTCACTTAATACGTCTTGGAGAGCTCTCCATCCCAGTTCATAAAGATTTTCTGCATTCTTGCTAACAGCCACAGAGCATTTTGATGAATGGATGTTCCATTTTTGTTTAACCAGCATGGCACTTTTTCCACCCACACTTTGTATATGAGGAAACTGATGTCTGAGAGAAATCACCTGCTCGAGGTCACTCAGACTAGAATCCTGGCCTCTTGACCTCCAGCCCACTTCCCTGGAGGGATCCAAAAGCCAGGCAGTTCGAGGCTCACCTTCCATCTCACCTTCCATCTCACCTGCCATGACATATCTCTGCCTGCTTCCACTCCTGAGTTCTGAGACTGTCACCAGCTAGACCCCAAGAGCTGACTTTTACTCCTCACCGCTTGTACCCACTGAAACTTTGTCTATCAAAACTTTGTCCCACATTCTCCTTTAAGCTCTTCTTCCCAGCTCATCTCTTCACTCAGGCAAAAGACCCGAGGGGCCTAATATCCTGTGATGGAAACCAAAACTACCCCTCCAGCAGTAAGGACTGCCTGGACAGGAGCTTGGGCGGCCCAGACCACCCAGACCAGTTTGAGCTCAACTCCCGACTCAGACCTGTGCAGATGGACTGTGGAGCAACCAGTTACCTGCACCCTATTATCATACTAAAATCTCCAGCCAAGGAGCGGCACAAGCCTCCTTTACATAACATACAACGTTACAGATGAGCAGGTTTCCTCAGGGCACACGTGCAACCTTATGCCCACCTCTACAAGCCACGACAAGGCTCTCCTATCTAAATATGCATCCTGACTGTAAAAAAAAGAAACCCACTCGCCCTGCTCCGGGAGTCACAGCTTTGGAAATGTTTCCCGTGATCTCCTTATCTGCTGCAAATAAGGTCTCCCTTGTGCGACAGCTCACCTGGGGTAGCTCCTACCTGCGACCCCCCAAGGAGCGCACTAACGCTATTTGGGTTACTCTGGCTGTCCTGCTCTGGGCTCTGAAGACAGCTGGCTCTGTCCCCTTCTTGAGGAAAGAGGGGAGCCTTACCTTTGTGTGACTAGTTCCTCCTAACCCCTGAATGCTGTGTCCACGGCCTTGGGGGTGCAGTTATGCCTGGGCTATCGGCGGGCGGTCTCCTTCTTTTGCCCCAACAGTGGAGCCACCAGGAGTCACGGGTTCCTTAAATGTCTGGCCCCTTGGGGGCGATCCCTTACTGGACCTCCACAGCTGCCCCAGCTAGATTGGCGCACTGCTCTGGGGGGAGGGGCTGTGGGGGAAGTGTGGCTGGAGCCAGGGCTGCAGGGACTGCCCGGGACCAGACGTGGGGGCAGGAGTCTGAGGGTGGTGGTCCTGTTGGCAGAGATTTGGGTTCTCACTGCTGGTGGGTGGGGCCCATCTGAGCTGAGGGGCTCCGGGTAGTGTGTGTGTGTGTGTGTGTGTGTGTGTGCGCGTGCGTATGCGTGCATGCATGCACATACACATGCATGAGTACATGGGCCCACAGGCCAGTGGGGCCAGGGTCAAGGAAGTCTGCCATTTTGCAGAAATCCAGGGGACACCATTCACGTTGTACTCCGTGTGCGGTGTCTGCACAGCTTGAGTGGCCTCCCAGGGCCACCCTGGGGGAGGAGATAGAAATCTTAGCTCCCCTCCCCTTTCCCCCTCCTACAGCTCTATCCTTCTCATCTGGTGGAGGGTGGGAGGGCCCAGCTTCCTGCTGGAGGATGGCTGGAGAGCATGCCGCCCTGCTCTGGGACCTGCATCCCGGCTCTTTGAGCGCCTCCCGGGTGTTTCCTCATTGTAGTATACCCACATACCCTCGACCAACCCACATGGAGTTCTGATATCCTTTTAAGGACCTACTGGTTGGTCAGCAGTCCTGCCCTGGAGTGACCCCACCTGCCAGCAGCAGCATCACCACAGCTACTTTTGCTGCATCCCTGAGGGCAGGGGTAAGAATAGAGCAGGGTGTCAGGGATGGCTCAGGTTCTGAGCCGTGGGCCAGAGTCTCCGGGCCCCTTGGGAGAGGCCACTCTCAGCCCAGGCCTTACAAGGGAAATTTCCAGGTTGCAGCTGCTGTTGGGACATGTAAGGCTCATGGGATAAGTGGGTGGGCCAACAGGGAGGGGCCTGGGTGTGACCTAAATGTCTCTCTGCCCTAGCTTTGGCCTCTCTGGCCCATCTGTCAGAGCTGGTGGCTGGCCAGATGCTTTGTTTTCTCTGGAAGCCTCCTACACCTGTCCTTGAGGCCCCCCTGGTCCAGGGCTCCTGGATGAGTTGGGGGTGATGATGCAGGAGAAGCCTGTCCAAATCAGTTTGGTGCACACTTCCAATCTCCACAGGCACCAGGGAGGGTGTGTGTGTGTGTGTGTGTGTGTGTGTGTGTGTAGAGGGTGTACACAAATACCAGCTTACAGGGAGGCAGCGAGGGGAGAGGCAATCACACAGACCCGGGGGGCTAGTTTTGCTCAAAATGCTCCGTTTATTGCTCTATTCAATGACCACGAGCAAATTATAAAAAGACACCAAATGTCTCTGTCTGCCGTGGAATAAATATTTAAAGTCAGCAATAAAAACACGTGGCTCCAAGGTAACACAAGTTGCCAAGAGTCATGCATGCCCTGCTGCCGGGCTCTCAACACACGCGTTAACACAGGAACACACGCAGAGCTACACGCAGCGAGACTTCTGGGAAGGCTTTCCCACAGTGACACAGAAAAATGTTTCACACAGATCTGGGGCCCAGACCCCACCCCCCCAGAGCTCCCCCTTCTCCCCACCCCCACCAGGGCCCAGGTCCTCTGGGTTCACAGCCCCTCTCTCCCCTTTCCTCCCCAGCACATCACAGGCTGGTCACTGCCTCCTGAGGGCATCTGACACCAGGAGGTCACCCCTGCTCTGATAATACTCCTCCTCCCTCCCAACCCAGAGACCTCTCCCCCTCGCTGAGATCTCTCTGTCAACTCCTCAGGAGCACCCCATCCTGGTCCCAATAACCCGGGCAAAATGCCACCTGTCGGGTGGGACGTGGGGGTGGGGGCCTGAGGCAGGCACCTCTGCCGGGCTGCTTTGGGGCTGGAGCTCATTACCCCTTTCCCCGGGCCGAGGAGACACAGTGTCCGGTACAGACAGCAGAGATGGATGGACGGACAGACACGCTGCGGCAGGACATTTGGAGTGCGGCACAGAAACGTTTTGGATCAAGTAGCAATGGAACCGTCATTAAAAACTGAGGCCCCAGGTCTGCGTGGCATGGGTCAGGCCCTGGGGCCCCAGGCCTGGCCTGGCACGTCCCTCCCCCACCCCGCCCCACTCCCCAGTATGTACAGTAGGAAGAGCTATGTTGGGGAGCAGGAGCCAGGCCAAGGCTGACGGAGGAGGGAAGGGAGGAGAGAGGGTACAGACCAAAGAGGAGGAAGCAGGGGGGTCAGGGAGCGGGGCAGGCCAGGACCCGAGGCAGGGCTCTGCTTGTGGCCAGGGTGAGGGCCCCGACTCAGGCTGGGTGGTGCCCAGAGGACCTCAGGGCAGGAGTGCAGTCACTCTGGGGACGGGCGGGACAGCTGCTTCTCGTAGAGGCTCATGACATGGTGCACAAACTGGTATTGCTCGCACGTCTGGATCATGCCGCCCCTGCGGGTAGAGACACGCGGTGCAGACGGGGTTGCTGGGCTCTGGGAGGGGATCCCCAAGCCCACGACCACCAAGCATTTGTGGGGGGCCTTGTCTTTGTGCTGAGTGGAGGGGCCAGTCCTTGGCAGCCACTCCCCTCTGCCCCTTGCTGCCCCTCCCAGCTCGGCCCGAAAGCAGGGACAGAGAGGACATGCCCCTCCACCCCTAGCCCCTGTCCTGCTCAGCAGCTGTCCCTTTCCCCTCCTCCAGCCCCCAGCTGTCTGGACCCAGCTCCCGCTCTACTCATCTGTCCTCTCTACTTGCTGCCGGCCAGTCCACGGGCAGCGCGTCCTCGGGCCCCTTGCCCCATGCATGCATCAGGCTCCCCCAGCTGCCCCTGGGACTCAAGCTGTGCCCCCACCCCTGCACACCGGCTGACCTGTCCTGACGGAGCTGGCACGTGGTCTTAAGGATGTCCACCACTCCCTCATGCCGTAGCTGCTGGCAGCAGATGCTGGTGGCAATGAAGCAGCCTGTCCTGCCAATCCCTGCACTGAGGGCACAGGGGGCGCGGGGGGTAAGCAACGGGGCAGCATCGGGGGTAGGGAGGCCGCCCTGCCCAGGCAGCCGGTGGGGAGGACCCACCTGCAGTGGACGATGATGGGGGCACAGCGCGGCCCCTCCTGCTGGGCTGCCTCCTCCACCTCCCGGACCAGGTGCAGGAGTGGGGGAGCCCGGTCTGGGGTCTTCTGGTCGGGCCAGGACGTGAACCAGTAATGCTTCAGGCCTCGCTCTTCGGTCCCGTTCTGTCCGGGCGACAGAGACCCGCCCCAGATACACGTGAACTCGCAGCACCCACCAGCCGGCGCAAAGATGGGGTGGGGGCAGCAAGAGCGTGGCGAGGGGGCCCAGGGAGTGGGGCCTGTGGTGTTTGCCACCTGCAGCATGGGGCACCGGACAGAGGCTGGCAGCAGCGTGGTAGTGGGAGCTGGCCGGGGTCGCTGGCCCTCATCCTCCCCGTCCTCCTCATCGGTTCTACCCCACAGCTGCAGGCCCGTCCGAGAGAGGCGGAGTCCCTCTCCCAACCCGTGTCCTCTGGTTCTTTATCCTAAGGCACAGCCCAGTCATGCGGGAGTCCCAGGTCGCAGAGCCCGGCCTCTGGTCTCCCGTCAGTCACCCCTCTTCTCCGCCTGCCCTCCCCCGGCCCGTCTCCCAGTCTCGTCTGTTCTCTCTCCTCCCCGCCAGCACCGCCTCCACTTGGGCCTTTCTCATCTCTCCAGTGTGGCAGTCCTCCGAGTCCTCCCTGACCGCTCATCCGCACAGCGGCCCAGCACGTCCGTCTGAGGCGCCAATCTGGGCACGCTGCTCTCCCGCTCAGAACGCTCCCGCGGCTCCTGCTCGCTCCCAGTAAAACCCATTCTTCTTACTCTTCAGTCTGGCCAATAAGACAAGGTACAGGGTCCAGCGCTCCAGGCCCTTCTCCTGGCCCTGTCTACTCCTTCTCAGTGCTCCTGCATTCCAAAGGCTTTGTAGACAAATCCTCTGCTACACACACACACAGATGCACACACACACACACGCACATACACACACACACAGAGCTAGTCCATCTTCCATGCCTTTCTTTTTTTCTCTGCCTGGAATGGTCTTCCCACTTGTTTGTCCCTTCTACCCCCGAGTCAATCCTACTCATCCTGCAAAACCCCATTCAGTACCACCACTTCCAGGAGGCCCTCCCCGAGCACCCTGGCTAACAGAGTGCCCTTCTGTTTTCTTGCCTATCTCTAGCTTGGTACTTATCATCTCTGGGTGCTCCTTTACGGGAGTCCAGGCTTTGGACAGCTCTGTGTTCCCACCCAATACCCAACCCAGAATCAGGCTTAAGGCAGGTGCTTGTAAAGACTCACAGACAAAAGTAAATACCCCCAAGCTGTCCCAGGGCACTGAGACAGTGAGGCAGCCCTCACCTGGCTTCAGCCTCTTTCTAGGAAGCAGAAAGCTGGCTCCTTGGGCCCCCAGCTTATCTGGTGTGACAGCTATCAGAGCCTCTGCCCCCGCCTCCTGCCCTTTCCTGCCCTCCAGTAAGGCCTAGATCTTGGAGCCTGCTCAGGTGGGCACTGCCGTTTGGGGTCTGAGTGCTCCCTGACACCCCACCTTCTCCCTTCTCTGGTGGGAGACGGCAGTTCAGAGGGACAAGTCTCAGGCCTTGGGTCCGACCCTGTGGCTGCCAGCGCCAGTAGACCTCGGTTTCTACATAGAGCCTCAGCTTCCTGGTGCTTGGCTCACCTCTTCCAACCTGTGGGGTTATTACATTGGGCTCCACCGTCCCCAAATATGAGTTTTCCTTCTCAAAAACAGAACCCCATGAATCGTCCTGATTCCAAGGCAACAATCTCCTCTCTTATGCTGAACCTGGAAGAAGCAGGACCTCAGGGTGGGAGGATACCTCCCCCCACTCTTTCTGTATCGCTCATATACTACAGATCTTCCCTGGTGAAACCCAAATGCAGCGAGGAGTGCCTGCCCTCTGGTGGACACACTGCACACCGTAGGATCTCAAAGTTACAACAGACCTTCCCTCATCAGGACAGCACCGGGTGGGGCAGGGGGCTGCTGGGGATCCCTTACCCAGGCAGTCCCGGACGTGAATGCATCTGGAGCAGACTTGGAAGGCATTGACAAGGACAGTACAGACACAGGGAGACTCCGAGAGCGTAAAATGCAACTGAGGTTTGCTCCTGCCTCTGGCCCCCAAGTCATCCACCCCTCCTCCCTCCTCCCTGCTACATCCTGAGAGTGACACAGGCCTGGATTTCAGCCGTAGTGCACTCCTGGACCCTGTTATCTGGGCCCTGTCCCCCCATCCACCCGGCCCGGCCCCTGGCCTCACCCTGAGGGAGATGACTCGCAGCCGGTAATCCTCAGTATGAATGACCTTCTGCACGATGATCTCCACACCGTCGTACACCACCTGCTCCTCCGGCCAATACTCAGTGCACTTCTGCGGGGGCCCAGACCAGGCTTCGTACACTCACAGTCCTACCACTCCCCGCGCCCCCGCCCTGCTCCCCGCCGCCACCGCCAGCCCCTCCTCTCCAGGACCAGCAGGGCAAGACATAAAAGGGCAACAGGACTGCGGTTAGAGAGCGCTGGGTTCAAATCTCAGCTTCCTAACCTGTAAATTTTCTTTTTTGAGCATCAGTTGCCTAATCTGGAAATTGGAAGTAACACCTACTTTGAAGGACTCTTCTGGGGATTCAATGAAATGGGTTGATATGGGTACAGACACAGGCAGAGTGAGCCCTGGCTGGAGCCGGGCTGGGGCAGGGGGGCCTGTTTCAGGTCACAGACAGCGGGGGTGGAGAGGCCGGCTCCAGGCTCTGCCCACCTACGTGGCCCTGAGCAAATGGCCTAACCTTGCCCGGCCTCCCATTCCCTCACCTTGGCAGCAGGCTACCAACCTCAGCATTGTTCTAGAGATTAACATGGAAAGGACAGACCCCTGCTAACAGCGCAGGGGTGCCTACCTCGTTCATCTCCTCGATGTTGGTGATCATGACGATGATGGGCGTGTGCTCCTGCCACACCATGCGCCAGAAGTCACCGACCGTGCTGACGATGGGTCCCTGAGTGGCGATGTACACCTTCTCCTCCCCACCATAGCCCTGCGGCCAGTCAAGTTCAGGCCGTCAGGGTCCGATGCGGTGCAATCTGGGCCCAGTCCTCACCCTCGGGCCCTCCCCCGGGGAGCGAGGGGGTGGCAGGAGCCCCTGCTGGCTTAGGGACAAGCCTGGAGGACGGATCCTGTTGGCTTGGGCCTCCCTTTCGGGGGGGGGGGGGTGTCACTGGGATAGGGCTACATACCCGGATGTAGTTGGCGTTGATGTAGGAACTCAGAGGGTCATCAGGGTCTGGTGAGGTCAGACACACTCTGCTGTGGGGGTCTGGGGTGGGGGGAGATAGGTGAGGCTGGCATGTGACAGGTGCGACAACCCCTCTAGCGCGGGGCCCATCCCATCTGGCTCACTGCAGGGCACCCACATCTCTCCCGGGGCTCCTGAAGTTCCTCCTTCCCCTGCCTGCGAGCAAAACCCTGGCCTATCTCCGTGGCCCTGGGTGTCTACCTGCACAGCAGGAGTGCCGGCCCCTTACCTGGGTCCCTCAAGCTGCCCCGGGCTCCCTGGGCCTCATGTTCTGGAGAGGACAGAGCTAAGTCAAGAAAAGGATGACCCAGGGGACACATCCCAGTCAGCGGGGGCAGCGAGGGTTTGGCGCACACAGTCACTGACGGGCTGGGTCCACCTGAACGGCACACGGCCTTCCTTCCCAAGCCTCAACTGTCCCGTCTGAAATACAGGGGTAAAGCTGCCTACTTCCTAGGGTTGTCGGGAAGATAAATGAGAAAACAGCTGGGAAGGTGCGATGTAAACCGTCAAGTGCTTTACAAATATATAGGGCTGTTGAGATTTGGGGGTAGAAAGCTGAGGGAGAGCCGAAGGATGGAGAGAGCCGAGCCTCCCGCGCCTGCCATGCAATGGCAGGGTCTCTGCAACAGACGCACACACGTGCACGAAGGGTTTTTGTTTTTCGTTTTCTTTTTTCTCCATCGACTGACATGTCCAATCCCACAGTTACAGATTCTTACAACCTCCTGCTCCTCTTCCTGGAACGGATTCCGTTTTGTGCCAGCGAGAGCCTCCCTGAACTGCCTCTTCAGTCAGGCCGCAGAGGCTGGGCCTAGAGATGGGGAGGGTGCGTGGGGTGGGCAGGGACTTCGTGGGGTGGGGGGAACGGGGCCCTGGCTTCTGCCCTGGCTCTGTCACCAGCCCACGGTCCTATCCCTTCTCTGGGTTTCCCTTTCTTTCCTAAATAGGGAGGGCTGAACTGAAGGAGCTTCCAGCACACAGCCGGGGGCTCTCTGAGACAGTACGGGGAGCCAGAGGGCTGGGTTCGAGTCCTGATGCTGTGGCTTGCTAGCAGTGTGCACCATTGACTTAATTTCCCTGTGTGGGTCTGTGAACTGGAGACATCCCTTCCGTCACAGCCCCACTCGTCTTGTAAGGATGAAAGGAGGGAATGGTAGCTTGGCCTTAGACCAGTATCTTAGCCCGGCACACACCATATGGCACAGAGCTTCCCTAGAAGTTAACAGGTAGAGAGGATCCCAAACCGGGTAGGACAAACAGGTGACACTCACAGGCCTCTACCCTCCGGCCCTTTTATGCCCAGCCCCATGGTGGGGCTGCCCCGTGGATGGGGGCACAGAGGGGTGTTAGGAGGGCAGAGGGAGGGAGGGTGAGTGGAGGGGATGCTGCGTGGTCAGTGGAAGGAAGGAGCAGGGCGTGCTGAGGGGCCATCTCCCTTCTTGGCGGTGCCTGCCCAGATTAGGTGTCAGAAGTGGGCACAGCACCCTCGGACCAGACACCAGGAGGGCCTGTGGCACTAAAGAACCACTGTGGGAATGATGACCCCATTGGGCGCGGTCTCTGTGCCTGGCGCGGGGCTTGAGGGTAGGGACTCCTCAGCGAACGAGACACATCCTTGCCCCTGAGTATGGGGCAGGCGGGCAGGCAGGTAGGCTGTGTGGGGTCTGACAGCAGGAGAGGAGTAAGGAACAGCAGCACCCTGTGTGATTGATTCCAGGGCACAGGGCACAGGGCAGGGGGGTGGGGGGGGCAGAGACATGGCCTGGAGAGGGACCAACAGAGTGTCTTATAAATCAAGGCTAGGCCAAAACCCGAGGACTACAAGGGGGATGGTGACAATGTTTAAGGAAGAGGATGACATGACTGGATTTCTGCTTTCTACCATTTCTGTGCTAACGGTAGCCGAAGGACAGGAGGGGAGAGTGTGGGCCTTGGCAGGGCAGTCAGGAGACGACTGCCTGGCACAACTCCAGGGGTGGTATGGGACTGGGCAACAGACAAGCCCTGGCCCCTGAAAAGTCACCCGGCAGTGAGGATGGAGAGGCTGAGCTGACCTGAGAGACATTCATTCATTCATTCCCTCCTTCCCTCCCTCACTCAAATAGGAGCAGACTGTCTACGAGGTGCCAGGCACTATTTTGGCACTTGGGACATGGTGACAAAAAGCACAGAAATCGCTCCCCTGTTATTTTGCCTTCAGTGCTGCCAGCTGGGTCACTGGTCACTCTGTCCTACTCACTGTCCATGGGTCTGTTTCCCCCATGAGACCATGAAGTCCCCGTGGCTCATTCATGCCTGAAGTCTCAGGCCCTGGGGCAGAGTTCAGGAAACTGGTGCCAAATGAACGAGAAACCAAGCCTCAGGGTGTCCTGGATCCAGCAGGCCTGTGCCAAGCCTGACACGTCCTCCTTGTCACACACACAACCCCTGGCCGGTCCCAGTCTCTGAGGCACAGGGACAATTCTTGCTGGCCACAGAGGATGCTCGCTTGAGCTCCAGGCCCTCGCGGGCTCAGCGCATCGTTGAAGCGGCTCAGGACCTCTCAGCCGTCCAGGGGGAGCCAGGTGAGGGGTGGTCTGGCTCCCACCCTCTCCCCCACCATTCCGAGTGACCAGCCAAGCCCTAGGTTCTGGGGTGCCTGAGCCCCTCCAGGTGGGGCTGGGTGGTTGGAGGGTGACAAGATGAGGAAGGAGGTGAGCAGCCCTGAAGAACGCATCCTGGCCTTAAATGGTGCTTTGTTTAACCGGAACTACCTAGAGACTGTGTAACCATGGCAACCACAAGTCGATATTTTAAAAGTTAAAAATAAGTCATGACATCTTACATGTTGTTGGAGATGCTGATGGCAAAACTGCTTTTTTAAAGCCTCGTTACTCCACAAACTGAGTGGAGTAGGTTGGTGAGGATTCGCTTTCAACAAGTCACCCCCTAAGCCAGCCCGGGGGGGCCTGGGGCCAGAACTTGGCAGGGGTGACAGGCAGATAGGGGCCTGATGAAAGTTAGCTGAAAATGACACCCCAGGGCTGAAAGAGGAACGTTAGGTCACCTGGTCTGACTGCCCTCAAAGAGGGAAAAAAATCCCTCTCAGATCTGCCAGGGGATTGATCATGCAGCTTCACTTGAACACCTTGAGTGACGGGGAGCTCACTAGCTGACCGGCACCTCATGCCCTGTGGGGTGGCTCTTCCTGTCAGAGGACTCCCAGTCTGAGCAAACTCCACTCAAGGTACACAGAAGAGCCCGATTCCAGGGTCAAAGAGGCCCAGGGTGAGACTCAGCTCTGTCCTTCCTAGCCGTGTGACTCTACCTCTCTGAGCCTCATTTTCCCCTCTTAGCCGCCTGCCCACTCTGCAGGGAGAAAGAGCGTGAAAACACTCTGGGGTCACCGGGCACTGTCTGGGAGCTGCTACTGTCGTCATTCTTTCTCTCCGGGTTTCCAGAGCCAAGCACAGCCAGGGAGGGCAAGGGTGAAGCTGTGAGCTCAGCTCTGCCCTCACCACGGGGGCCTATCCCCTTCCCCGGGTGCCCCCAGCCATCCTTCCCTTCTCCTCGTGACCTCGAGGCCTAGCTCCGGGGTTGAGGTCTTCCTCAGGGCGAGGGGCTCCCAGGGGAGGTGCACCCCACGCCCCGGGGGCAGTGAGTACTCACTGGGCAGGATGGTTTTGTACCGGTTCTTGCGCACCAGCCCGGGGATGTCATACTCCTTCGGATCCACAAAGTTCATGGGGATTTCCTGCCAGAGGAGGACATGGGGGCGTTAGCCGCGGTGGGCCGGCTCTCACAGGCGTCGGGATCCAGGCACTGGTGTGCCTCTAACCTCTAGTCCAGGCGTGTGCTTGAGTGCACGCACTCAGTGAACATGTACTATTAAACCAGTCAGTGCACAGGAAAAGCATTAAGAATAGTGCCTGGCACCTAGTGAGTGCATAATAAATGCCGTTATTACGACTGTTGCCCCGGGGCCAGCCTGGCACCTCGTAGATGCTCCATAAACGGCTGATGAACAGGGAACAAGAGAAAAAGTGACCTGGCCAATCACTGCCTTCCATCCCCCTCCCCTCGAGGCTGACCTGGGTTCCGGCCTCAGGGGCTCGGGCTGTGCTGCTCCCTTTGTGGAAACATCCACCCCATCCTCCGCTTCCTCTGTCCTGTCCACCTTAAGCACCGTCTCCTCCAAGAAGCCCTCCCTCGTTCTCCAGCAGGAAAGGAGCCTCCTTCTGAGCCCCTCAAGGATGGGCTTGTGCCTTCCAATCACAACTCTGTGTCAAAAGCCCCAAATCCAATCCACTCTGCCTGGCCATGTGATGTCGCCTTGGATCTGGTCTTTGTTCACCGTGGGCTGCTCTCTGGTTACAGGCCAGTCTCTTCCCCGGCCACCCTGCCTCCTGGTCTGAGCTCCCGGCACTCCTTCTGACCCTCTGCTGGTCGGGAGCGCTGGTCCCACCCTTTTCCATCTCTCCAAACAGTTCCCAGCTTTTAAGTTCACCTCTTGCCCCCTCCCTACTCCTCATGGGGGTGACTCCCCAGTGCCTCTGGCCTCTCCCCCCTTCCACCTGTCCCCATCGCTCAGCACCTGACTCCAGTTTCACAACGTCCACAGTTTTTGGACATAGTTAAGTATGGGCGTTAAGGATCACTACACTTAATTTTCTAGGGTTATTATGAGAATCCAAAAAACTCCCACAAAAAACCCCTAACCCTCTCATTCCCCAAAAGGCAATGTGTACAAAAGTGCCCATGGAGTGAGGGCGCAGGCTGTGTTCCTTGGTCTCTGGGCAAAATCAACAATCCGCTATTGAATAGGAAACACCAGGGAGGTGAGGGTGGTGGGAACACGCAGCGAAGCTGAGGCTGGGGGGGTTGAAAAAGGCTTTCTGGAAGCATCCAGCAGGGTAGGGGTAGGGGGGATGTGAGTAGAGGTGGGGAAGAGAAAGGCCTGGGGGTGGAGGGAGGTGGTAGTCCAGTTTGAAGTGGACAGTCCCTGTAGGGGAGGGGGCACAGGGCTGAAAAAGGAGGCTCGGCTAGCCCAGCTCGGGCGAGACAGACCATGCCCAGCCCTGAGAATGTGGAGCGGTGGGTCGGAGGGCGGCAGAGGTTTTCTCAGAGGAAACAGCCATCCGGGCCAGGTGGGAGGCCAGGTGGCCTGGGTAAGGGAAGCCGAGGGAAGCACATGGCTTCCCCATCCCCCTGGCTTCTCCCAGGAGGGGACTGTCCCCAAATACTCATGGCCTCTTGCCCTCTCCCACCCAGACTGGTGGCAGATGGTGAGATGGAGGGAGGAGCACTCTTGGGCCCAAACCCCTTCCTTCCTTCCTCCTCCTTTGGGGACCCTCCTGCAGAGAAAGAAATACAGGGATGCCCTCAGGGGGCAAGTGGTGCACCCCCTGCGGTGGTCAGAAAACTTGTGGATTCTTGGGGTCAGTATTAGGAAGCTCACTCTTGCTACGCACCTGGGCCTCACTTCAAAATTAGCCTTTACCAACAAAAATAAAGGTGACACTGTCATCTCCTACATCCTAGCTAATCACTGGTTGGGTGCTCAGGCAGGTAAAGCAGGTAGGTCATTTACGGGGCCCCTCAAAGTCCAACAGGAGGCAGCTGGAGGCTCTCGCGGGGAGTTCTGGTGGGGAGGTGACTGGAGAGATGTCAGAGGAGGAGCAAAATTTCGGAGATAGCAGAGATAGCGGGCAGGAGGAGGGAGGGAAAAGAGGAGAGTCGGAGGAAGGCTTTCTACCACTCCCAAAGCCCAGTGCTGGGCAGTAAGGGCGCGGGGAGGCCACCAGATTCCTATCACCTGGCTGTGTCCCCTGCACACCTCAGCCGTATCTTTAATCCTTGCAACATTCCAATGATTTTTATCCCCATTTTCCGTATGAGGAACCTGGAAAGAGCCCCTCTGAGCTTCAGGAGGGGAGCAGCTTGCCCAAGATGGTGGGAGAGCTGGTAAGGAAGCGACGTCAGTCACTCGGGTGCTGGGTGCTGGGCACCCCACACCGCTGCCCCGCTAGTGCATGATCGACGTGAGCAGCAAGGTCTGCCCACTGTGGGTGGCTGGCCCCGGGGGGGGACTCACAAAGAACTCTGCCTGCAGCAGGAAGGGGTCCAGGGCCTTCTCGTGAAGCTCCTCGGCCTGCAGGACCCGGGAGGCGCTGAGCAGGTACTCGCGGGCCGACTCCTCACGCGGGGACATGAGGTAGCCAAAGCCCTCCTCACCGCAGCCTGGCGTGCACATGTCCAGGGTCAGGGAGACGTTGGAGCCCCTCCTGGAAGGACCGGGAGAGGGGAGCGAGTCTCAGAGGTGGGGGCGTGAGGAGGGAGGGGTCAAGAGTGGGAGCAGGGTGGCACCCAGAGGAGCAGTGGGCCCGACTGACTCCCCAATTCCTGGCCCCTGCAGCGGAGTCACTAACTGAGGGGGGCCTGGGGCCCCAGTTCCAGTGGTTCCATCCAAGGCAATCTCAACACAGCCCTCCCTGGCCTGTCCTCTGTCACTGCTGGAGGCACTTCCCAGCCCCGGGGGCCCCAGCGGGGGTGGGGGGGAGGCACCTGCGCGGAGCAGAGAAGCAGGGCTCTAACCCTCTGCACCCAGCCTTGGTCCCACCCACCGGTCCTGGATGGGGCTGCCGATGAGTCCATCTCACCGGGGAGAGGCCAGGCCTCTCGGCTGCCAGGGGAAGGGGGGGTCCTGGGGGAATCCTGGGGCAGCATAGCCGTGGCGGGTGTCTGCGCAAGACAAGCTCCACCATGTCCAGTGACTAAAGACACAGAACAGCTGAAAAGCCCCTCACTGTATAGAAAGGGAAACGGAGTCCCAGACAGAGGACAAGAATTGCCCAAGCTCACACAGTAAGGGGATGGGAGAGCTGAAACAGAAAGCTAGGTTTTCTGACTCCTCATCCAGTGCTTCTTCCACGACATCGTGGGAATAACGCAAACCTGGTGCGTCTGGTTTACCCAGCGAGGCTCCAAGGAGAAGGTGCTGACGCCTCCCAATGTACGCTCTAGGGAACACTATGGGACACTTTCTAAAAGTAAGGGTCTGTGTCAACACTTTGAGGAATGCCACATGCTACCCCCTTGCTGATTTACGATGAACACAGTATGTTAAAGGCCCTGACAAGTCCTGTAACACAGGAACCTACCCAAACTTAGTTGGGTATAGGAGTTAACGTGTGAGTACATACACATGTGCATGCCTGTGGGCTCGCGTGCAGTAACAGCATTTACCCTCCCTGGGGCATTCTGATCTATGTGAATCCGACCTGAGGAGCATGTGTCTGTCTACACTGGCTAAACCATGAGGCCAGCTCTGTCCTGGCCACTGGGAGTCAGAGTCAGGCACCTGCCCTTCTGCTGGGGAGCTGAAAGCTCAGGAGCCCACAGAGCCCACCCCTCCTCCACCCTCTCACCTTTCCTGTAGACCCATGGACTTGACGGTCAGTGAGGCAGGGTCAGCCTCAGGCTTGATGTCCATCACGCAGTCAAACACAGGAGTCTCAGGGACAGGGTCCAGGTCCAGGAAGTCATCCTCCACCTTCTCTTCCATCCACTCTGAGTAGGTGAAGGAGGGCTGACGGCTCACTGACTGGCGCCTATCCTCAGGGGGCAGTGGGGTGGATGGCTCTGGGGGAGCCCTCAGGAGGTGCCACACCTAGTTGGGGAGATATAGTATCATGGACCTGGCATCTGCTGGCTGGTCCCCGGGTGATGGGGTGTCCATGACATTGAGCCCCCTCACTCTAGAGCAGCCCTGCTCCCCTGGGAGCTGCCTGCATGCCACTGCCCTTCACCTGGGTGGGAGGTTCCAGCCTCTACCTTCCCCCCTGCCCCCTCCTCCCAACCCTCAGTTTCGTGTGGATTGAGGTCTTTTTGGTGGGATGTGGGGCTGCTACGGGAGTCTTCAACAGCCTAGGACACCACAAACCCATTTTCAAGAAGAAGGTGCCCCTCATCCCAGGCTGTGAGCACACTGGTGGAAGGAGACAGACAGCCTGTCCCTGCCCCGACCTGAAACATCTAGTGGGGGGATCAAATGGGAGCTGGTGGGCACCGGGACTCCCTTCCCAGAGGAGGGGAGCACTGAGGTCAGGTCAGGGGGCACCTTACCAGGGTGGTAATGAGGATCACAGACAGAGTAACCAGCAGCAGATTGGGGACCTCCCAGGTCCCAGCGCCCAGCCGGGCCTGGAGAACATGAGACAAACAGGTCAGGGTGGTGGTGTGGTGGGGACATAGTTCTCATCCATTCCTACGGTGACAAACCAGGCTCTGAAAGCTGCCGACCAGGTGTGCGTGGGGAGCAGGGTGAGGGGTTTCAGGGGCGTGGATGTATCTTCTGAACTCAGACGAGCCCCACCCAGGGGCTGGTGGGCCTGGAGGGGTCCCGTCGTTCCCTCCTACCTTGGCGCTCCCTGGCGCTTACTCACCATGGGTCCCAGCTGTTCCAGGAGTGTGAGCGAGGAGGAGAGGAGGTCTGCGGCATTCTGTGACCAGATGGGGCCGTAGCCGCTGAGCCAGAGGACCCCGCAGGCAAGCTGGGCAGCCGGGGGGGGGACGGACTGAGTCTGGAGCTTGGGCTCCTGGCCCCCATCCTCCCCCTGCAGCCTCAACTTGCCCCCAACCCCCCCAAGGTCCAGACTGCACAGCTGAGGGAAGAGCCCGGGGAACTCTGGGTGCAGAGGAGGCCTCAGGACTCTCCCTGGAGAGGAGCTGACCCGAGGGAGCCAAGATAAAGCCCTTCCCAGAGGGGACCCCCCTGCCCACCAGGCCAAGTTTCCCAGAGATCTCTCCCTAGACGGCCCGCAGGCCGGCCGCTGGGGAGGTGCAGGGCCCCCGTCTTGGGCTGGGGAAGGCGGCCCGAGGGTCTCAGCTCCGAGTCACGGAGGGACACCTGGACCTCACCCCCGCCGTCCCCAGGGGGCCATCTTGGGGCGACCGGAAGGGCTGTCCCCGCGCCTGCCCTCGCCTTACCAGGAGCTGAGAGGCAGCCAACAGGCACAGGCCGCTCCTGCCGCTGAGGGAGTGGCTCCCGGCGCCTCGGGGTGGCGGCGAGGGCGGCGGGGGCGGCGGCATCTCTCGCTGCGGGGCCCCGAGCCCTTCGGCCTGGTCCAGCGTCGCCATCACTGCCGGCTGGGGCAGCCCTGCGGGAGGCGGACAGGCGCCCGGTGACTGGGGCCCCGCGCCCGGGCGGCCGCTCCTCTCAGTCCGGGATCAGTCAGCGCGGCTCCGGCTCCACTTCCAGCCGTCACCCTCGATTAGCAAAGCAACATTCACCTACCTTCGTCAGAAAGAGCTAAGTGTGGGTGGACAAATTATTTCTCTTTTATTTCTCCAGTAACAGAGTTAAAATGGCAGGAGGCTTTTCAGGGAGTTAACACCGCCGTGTTTACGCAGTTTCATTCTTTCCCGGTTCTTAAGGAAACAAAAAACAACCACCTCAAACTCAATTAAAAGAGAGAGAGAGGAGAAAAAGGCGCGGCGTAACCAGGCCGTGACCCCCAACAGCCCTCCCACGCCTGCCTTCCAGATTTTTGTCTCGTGGGGTCTGTACCCTGCCTGGGGCCGGAGGCCGGACCCCGGACAAGATCCCGGCCGTGCGCCCCTCCCCACGTCAAGGCCCCCACGCCGTGGGGCGGGTAGGGCGGCGGGGAGGGAAACCCTGGTGTAGCAGAATCGGTATCGGAGGTCTCCGGTCTAGTTCTGGGTGTGTCCCTAGTGGTGGGACCCTGGGAGAGTCACCCCCTCTCTGGGCTTCCGTTTCCATACCCGGGAAATAGAGGTTCAGCTCAACCCTTGGTTTCCTTACTATTCTACAGAGCCCTGCTGTTTCTCAGGTGCACCCGGTGTTGCCAAGCGCTCAGGGACCTCGGTGTGGAAGCTCTGCTTGTCCCCATGCCGTGCCCTGGGTTCCCTCTGAGATGATTCCAACATGGGATCAGTTTCCACTATGAAAACTGTGTGAACACCACTGGCTTAGATCTGGGGCCCTGGCCTTAGCGATTCTATCAGCATCCACTTTGATGAGGCCCAGAAGCTGGAGGTCCCCACCGGAGCCCAGATGCTAGAGGTTCTTATTGGAGCCCAGATGCTGGAGGTCCCCATCGGAGCCCAGATGCTGGAGGTCCCCATCGGAGCCCAGATGCTGGAGGTCCCCATCAGAGCCCAGATGCTGGAGGTCCCCACTGGAGCCCAGGTGCTGGAGGTCCCCACTGGAGCCCAGGTGCTGGAGGTCCCCACTGGAGCCCACACAGCTGACTGTTGCCAAGAAGAGAGGGACTAGCAAAATGGATGTGCAAACAGCTTGACAGTGAGGATGGGGCGGTCTGCACCGCTCTGTGTAAACGGAACAATGGACTCTTTTTGTTCTAGTTGGGTGACAACAGGATGCTCAGAGCCGAGAGTTTTTTCTCCACTTGTTTGCCTTCTGGACATTTAGGGAGCATCTTACTGAGCCTGGATCACCACTGTGGTGCAATGGGCCCAGGTCCTGGTGACATTGACACCTGTATCCTCCTAGATGCTGACCTGCTACAGCTCCCCATGTGACGTAATCCAGCCACACTCCTTGCAGTTCCCCAGGTGAGCTCCCCTACTTGCTCTGCACCGCCTGCCCGCCTCCTTCCCCCCCAAGCTTTGCACCTGCTATTCCCTCTGCCTGGAACATCCCTCCAACCTCCTGCTCCCCTCCCCTGCCCATTCCCCCCAACTCTGTCAAGCTAACTCCTCTTCACCTTATGGAACTCAAGTCAGAAGTCACCTGAAGTCCATCCTCCCCTGTCATATTCACCTAGCACTGCCTGCCTCCCCGTACCACCGGCAGCAATAATACATCTGGAATGTCCGAAGCCCTGCTTTGAGTGTTTTCTATACTTGAATGTCTTCACTCTTCACGGTACTCCTACGGAATCAGCACGATGATTACCATCATTCGATAGAAGAGGAAAATGAGATGCAGGGAGGGTACAAGACTCTCCCCAGGTCAGCTAGCTAACGAGTCATCGAGGCGCGTTCAAACTGAGGCAGGGAGATGGGCTCGGGGCTACATTACATGGGCTGTGGTTTGTAAAATTATTTGCTGAGTATCATCTCTCCCACTTGTCTGTAAGTTCCATGAGGGCAGGAGTGGAGTCAGTTTTGTTCATCACAACTGTCCACAGCATCTAGCAAAGTCCTGACGTGTAAGTCTGCAATAAATACTGATACCAAATGAGTGCCTGACGGTAGGCCAGTGCTAACCTGCCATCAGCTTTCTTACCAAATGGCGATGATCATACATTCCGACTGTAAATTCTATCAATAAAAAACACTCAGCATGGTACCTGGAGTCTAGCAGGTGCTCAGTAAATGTCCGATTATAATGTTAGCACGTAATTCCTGCCTTCAAAAGGCTCCCAGTCTCATGGGTAAGACAGACCAGTGGATACATGCTCATAATCCAGCGCATTCAGTGGAAAATCCAAGTGCTGGTGGAGTCACTTTTTAGGGTTACCCATTCTTGCCCATGTAGGGCCCCATTACTGACATGAAGAGACAGCTCAGATCCTGGCCAGCCAGGTGAAAAAGGAAAAGCTGCTAAGGATGGATCATGCAGGAAGCCTGGAGTTTCCGTGATCGATACGCGGAGGCTTGATTGCTCAAGTGGCAAGGTCTCCACCCACACCCTCAGAAAAAGCAGTCCAAGGGCGATGACAAATTTGGAAGGGTGGGAGGGGTCCAGGGCCCAGAGGTCACCTGGTGTGGCTCCGGACTGCATGCACTGTGGACCTTAGGCAATCCCGCCTTCTCCCTGCATCTCAGTTTCCTTATCTGTAGAAAGAGGGGTTTGAACTAGAACTTGGTACCTCTGAAGCTCTAGTTCTTCCATCTTCAGAGGAGAGGGGACGTGGGTCTTTGGGGATTAGCAGCAAGCTCACACGATTTTGGACTTCTCTGCTTTGTTTTAAAATTCATGGGTGCTCTCTGTTCTATGCTGTGGTGTATCTGTCCTCGTTTTGATATTAAAATAATGGGCTTTCTCCCCTCCCAAAGCTTCGAATCAGATTTCTCCCTCAGGAAAATGTGATACGATTTATCCTGTGACTTTGCCCTCAGGGGTACACGCACCCCAGTCTAAGGAGCGTGGAACCTGCCTGCAATAAAACATCATGCTGCTTTTATAAAAGACTCTGTAAATGAATATTTAATATTATGGAAGGAAATTCTGATGGTATGGAGAAAGGCAAGGTGACAAAACAGTACAATCTTCTTGGCCTTAAAAATTAAGAAAGTATAAATGTGCATATGATAAGGTGACAAATACCCAGTGTAGGATGAGAAGTTAATGTCAGATAGTATTGGGAGATATGCAGCACAGCAAACTCCTGGCACACGGTAAGTGCTCGATAAATGTTGTACATGGTACACGGGAAGAACAGAAGCCAGGTGTTAACAGTAGTTCCTTGGAGGTAGGGGAGATGAGAACCGATTTTTTTCACTATTTATATATTAAAAATTTTCTCCAATAGACATATACATACATATGTATGATGATAAGCAGATGCATAAACACGTGTCTACACACACACACACACATATATACACACATACACACGTACTTATTTACAGTAAAAATATATTAAAAAGAAGGGATCGTTGCTCTGAGTTCAGACACCATGAGACCTCGTTAATACTCCTAGATTTCTAGGCTCTGACTACCACACGTGTCACACCTAAATGCACAAGGGGGGAATGGGGAGAGTGAGACAGTGTACACAGCTCTGTGACCCCCCCACCACAGTGTAACAGCCACTCTGAAGACGGGCCCCCTGATGATGCGTGATCATCAGCCTTCTGTAGGAAAGATGGCATTGTCAATGGCTGGGGACCTTCTGGGGGTTGAAGAAAAACTGCAGGCTGGTAGGCCCTGTGTGCACATCTCAGGGAGAATGGTTGTTTTGTTTTGTTTTGTTTTGTTTTGTTTTGAAATCCACAGGGCACCTGGCAGCCCTGGGGGCCAGATGAATCCAAGGGATGTGCGTATTCACTGAGCACCTGGGAGATGCTTTATCTTTCAGAGCAGGGTGTACTGAAAAATTTTTTAAAAAGTTTTTTAAAAATTTATGTATTCAGAGAGAGAGAGAGAGAGAGACAGAGACAGAGACAGAGACACAGGCAGAGGGAGAAGCAGGCTCCACGCAGGGAGCCTGACACGGGACTTGATCCCGGATCTCCAGGATCACACCCTGGGCTGCAGGCGGCGCTAAACCGCTGTGCCACTGGGGCTGCCCTGAAAAATTTTTCTGGGCAGAGAGCTGAAGTTCAGTTCAGGAAGACACATCTTCAGAAGCATACTACATTCTGCTTAAAATTTTGGAGGGGATCCACAGACTTCCAGTTAAGCACCTCTGACCTCGGGGGTGGGGAGTAGAGCTCTGTGATAGAATGTCATGGAAGCAGGGGGTGTGGAGAACAGGCCTGGGAACGGTCTCGCTTTTAGTCTCTGTTCGCTCAGGCATGAGTCCAACACACACTTATTGAGCACCAGCGATATACATTGCCGAGTCCTGGGCCAGGCTCTGGGGACACAAGAGTGAACAAAACCAGTCTCCACCTGCAGACACCACCGAGGTCCTGGCCCCATTCAGTCCCTTCGGCTTCCGGGCCCGCTCCCAGAGATTATCTCAGCTCTCAGCCTTGCCCTGCCCACCCTGCCACTTGCTATCATGTTCTGGGAGTGACAGCACCACCTCACCGGGCAGGCTCCGTGCAGTTCCCGAAGTGCTTCTGCACACGCAGTTGCATTTGCTTCCCTCGGCAGCCCTGTGAGGTAGACATTATCATCATCAGCCCCGTTTTGTCGGTGAGAGGCGGCTGCTTGTGTCAAAGGCTGGCTTTTCAATAGTTCACAGCGAGGTAGCTGCTTTGCCACGCATGAAACCCTGACTCAGAGGCAGCTTGCTGACAACGATTTAACACAGGGCTCCTCCTGGGCTTGCCTCTTGCGCAGGGTGAAGGGGATTTTCCAGGCCTGGAAATGGAGGCTTCGAGAGTCCAGTGGCTGGCCCAAGGAAGGGAAGACCTGAGATTCAAACCCAAGGCTTCCTGACACCGAGTGATCTTTCCATTTTACCACACCGCTTATCAGGAAGGGTCGCTGCAGCAGAGGAGGCAGGTGGTGAGAGCCTGGGAGGGAGGCCCTGTACCTGGGGGGGAAATCCTGAACCCTAACCAGCTGCATGGGGGTGGGGGTGGCGCAGCATTTGTGCCCCCGCCCCGGCTGATGGCTCCTCAAAGACTACACAGTGTGGAGGGAGGAAGCAGTGGAAAGCAGGTGCTCGGTATTCCCGGCCAAAGCTCTAGGGACCCCAGGTAAGGCCTGCAAGCGGATAGCCTTCAGATTTTACCCGGGGCATGTGGAAGCACTGTGATCCCTCTCCTGTCACCTAGCACCTGAATCCCACCACTAAACTCTGCAGCTGCTGTGTGCCCCGGGGCTGGCGCCGCCTGAGCTCAAGAACCCGCGGCTGCTCCTGCCGGTGACTCATCCTTGGAGCTCACAGGCTGCCAGCCCACCGGAACTGGAGCAGAAGGCTGGCTCAGCCTGTTCCTGTTTACATGACCAAGGAGGCTCTGTCCCATTCAGCTCTTCTTCCTTTCCCAAACATGGCCAGGAGTGACCGCCCAGCCATGCCCACAGGGTCACAGGGGGCCTTGACCAACAGAACATCACACTTGGTCCTGACCAGGCTTTTCAAACCATGGACAGTCAGAGCCTGACAGGCCCCGAGGGGCATCTGGTCTAGCCTGCTAATCTCAGAGAGGGAAGCTCAGGACCAGAGGGCCAGAAGTGACTCAGGGTCACAGAGCCAGGAAGCAGTAGAACTAGGATCTGAACCCATGTCTATGGGCCTCTGCTATTCCACAGAAAGATCTGGAAACCCACGAGGGGATAAGGCAGGGGCAGGCCAATCGGGCCTATTCTGAGGTTTTGCTTGGGTCAGCCCTGAATGTAGAACCACAGGAGGCAGGTGCTCCCAGGGGAACCAAGAAGGGGTGAAAAAGTCTAGAAGGAAGAGGCCCAATCAGCCATTTCTGCCACCACAATGATCACACTCCTCAGCAGACTGCCTGGCTTCGATGGGCACAGGTACTGCGGTGGACTCTGTCCTCCCTGAGAGAGGCTAGCGTGGAGGTCTCCGTTTTCTGCTCCCTTTTGGGAGGCGTGCAGCAGGTAAACTAGGAGTCAGAGGAGATGTGTTGGGGGGGGGTTAGAAGATTCCCCCAAAACAACGTTTTCATTTGACAAACGTTCACCAAGCAGCTGTTCTAGGCTCTCATGTTTTGTGTCTCGGTCCTAATGCTGACCAGCAGGACTCCTTGGCATGACAACAGCCCTGGCAAAAACAGAACAAAACAAAACAAAACAAAAAGTCTAGCCCCTCTGAGCAAAGGCAAACTGAGGGTGGGTGTGTGGTTCTGGAGGTTTGCAGTGGCTCCCTCCCAGCCCTCCACCTTGTCAGTCCTGCTAATCAGCAAGCAAGGCTGACACACCCACAGAAAGAGGAGTGAGATGGCGGGAACTGGGCTGGCAGCGAGCACCTGCTCTCGGATGGTAAGCTGGCCGAGGGGAAGGTGCAAGTCTCACTGCTGATTCCCCAGGCAGGACAGCCTGGGAAAGGAAGCTGACCTTGGCAGAAGAAGGTTCTGGACTAGAACACGGGTGCTCACCATTTATTAGCTACATGACTTAGGTAGACTGCCTAAACTCTGAGTGACTTGATTCCTACAGTGGTTTTCAAATGTGTCTGTGAATTCCAGAACATTCCTCTCATCGATGGGGCGGTAGAGCAAATGTCCCCTCCCCTTGGACTGGGTGACGGCCTTAAAGACGGGGAATGTGGCAAAAGATGACGTCTGACCCTTGACACTAGGTTCGAAAAGTCCATCTAGCGTCTGCAGTTTCTCTCTGGATGCTTGCTCTGGAAACCTCCGGCAGTCATTTAAGAAACTCCAGCTGCCCTGAGGCCGCCTTGTGGACAGAGACTGCAAGAGGGGAGAGAGTGGAGAGCGAGCGAGATTGAGAGTGAATACACTAGACGTAGCAGGTGCTCAGGAAAATCTGAAGGCTGAAAAGCAGCCCCCGTCAACCCTGACATTCAGCACACAGGCCAATGCAGTGGGAGGCGGCGGGGGACCTGACCTCAGGCCCCATGGGACAACTGAACTATCACACGTGTGGGGCTTCTGTGCTTAAGGATGATGTTCTGGGAGCTCACGTGTGCCAGGTGAGAAATTTGTGCCACAGAAGAGGGAGTGGGCGGGTCTACTATGCTCCTTTCTGTCTGATGCAGAATTCTCCAGAACTTTTCTCAGTGATCTGCTTCAAGCTCGGGACTCTGGTTCTCTGACTGATGCAGAGTGCGAGCCTGTGTGCGTGAGGCTTAGGCTACACAAGCTCTGCTTCCTCCAAGTCACAGAATTCGATTTCTTTTTTTTCTTAACCAGCCTAAGAGGCACGGTGCCATGCACCCTTGTGACTGCTTTACCCATACCCACTCATTCAGGCCTTGTAACCCCCGTGGGGGGCTAGGTAAGGGGCCTGTTCCCTTTTACAGACTGGAAAACAGGAGCTTAGGAGGTTAAGTGACTTGCCCAAGGCCATCATGGCTCGTGGAAGGCACAGTGAGGCCCCAGACCCAGGCAGCTGGGCTCCAGCATCTGTCTTCCTCACCAGACCCCGTGCTGCCCACCCCTGCCTGGGTCTCCACGGCTTCCTCCTCCTGCCTGTGGCGGGGGGACTGAGCTTGGGAAAGAGCTTCAGCCCATTCTAGGACAGGGGGCGAGCCTGCAATGGAGGGCACAGGCCTTCTCCTATCACACCCCGGCATGGGGGCAGGGTAGGGGGCGTGTTCTGCTAAGGCCACGGTGGGCAGAGAAAAGCAGGATTGGGTTGAAGGTGAGAAGAAGCAGTCTGGGAACTCAGGTCTCCGACGTTCAGTCTGGAGAGGACGAGGCAGGGGTGGAGTGGGCAGGGAGTGCTGGAGACAGCGGAGAGGCTAGGGGAGGGGGCATGGCGAGAGGCAAGAACGGAGCCAGGAGTGAATGCTCTCAGGAGGCAGACTGAAGTGACAAGAACTATCCCCAGGACCTGTCGCCTGTGTGCCATTCTGCAACTCTTCCTACCCACCGCTACCCACCCCAGGTGGCTTTGTCTCCAGGGAGGTAGCCTTTGGTAGTGGCTTGTGGCAGAAGTTTAAGAGCCACACAAACTGAGGTTTGAGGCCTGACTTTGCTGTGACCTTGGGTGAGTGACTTCATCTCTCCTCCAGACAACAGACATAATAGGACTCGTCTGCTGGATTTTGAGGATACCCTAAGGTAAAACATGCAAGGTGCTCAGTCTGCAGCCCGGCACATGTGAGCGCTCAATAACAGGGGCATCGTTTAGAGAGGAGGAGGAAGAGGGGAAGGGAGGGGTGAGGGGGAGAGGGAGAGGCAGCAGGAAGGACTTCCCCTTCATCTGCCAGGCGAGCCCCTCAGGAGGACAGCGGATGCCCTGACCCCACGTGGGCAGAGGCTGTGGGGCTGTAGGCTGGCAACTGGGGTCGGTGGATGGCGTGGGCATGGGCTGCAGGTGGCAGGAGGCTGTCTCTGCCAGTTAATTAAATCCAGACTGCTAACAAGCTTTCAAGACAAAACACGACTCGAGTAATCTTTAGATGGGATATAATAAAATGGTTCTATGTGAAATTGCAAACAGCTTTGTTGCGGCAAACAATGGCTTCGTTCTTTGTGCCCCTCTGGAGCGGAGGCCCAGAAGTACAAGGGTGAAAAGGGTCAATGAAACTCTGAGGGTGCGGCCCGCTCCCTCCCAGCTGCCCACGCTGAGAACTAAAAGAACCACCAGAGAGGCCCTGCGGGGAGGGGGAACCAGAGGTCCTAAGTGCTTGAGACTTCAGCACAGACTCATGGGGAGGAAGGGACGGACTGCAGGGAACGGCTGGTCTACCCGTTCATTTCGCAGATGAGGAAACTGAGGTTCAGACAGCAAGAGGCAGAACCAGGATGGGCACGTGTGTCTTTAACCCTCTAATTCAGTTCTCGCTCAGCATGCCAGCAAGGGAAGTCTCACAGGGGCTGCCAGTGGGCATCTGAAGGGCTGAGGCCAAAGGCCCCACGGCAGCAGAAGCCTGAGTCCTGGCTTGGGGTTCTCTGGTGGGCCCTGGTAAGTGCCCTCAGAAGTATATGCAAGGCCAGGAGGTAGGAAGGGAGCCGGAGCGACCCGAGACTCCCCAGGACAGCAGCGCCCACAGATCCCAAGCCTCCAGAGGTTGCCATTTTGGGGCGACTCTCTGCAGCCGGGGAGGCTCATGATGCTGGTGAAGTGTCAAGAGGCCACGATGACAGTCCTAGCTCTGCCTCTAGCAAGCTGTGTGGCCTTGTGCTTCTCACTGCCTCCATGGGCCTCTGAGGCCTTCTGTAAATTTAGTGTGACCAGGGGTCTTTAAGGGTCCTTCCAGTGCCAAAGACACACCAACAGCCGTGAGCCCCTGCTTTAATTTAATTCAGCGGGTTTCCCTTGTTCTCAGGACAAAGACCAAAGTCCTTGTCATGGGCAAAAAGAAAGGCTCCGTCTGTGTTATCTCCGCAGCCTCCTGGCACACCACCTCATTCCTAGTTCTCTCTCCTTCCACAACCTCTGCAGGAACCGGTCTGGGAAGCAGAAGTCCGGAAACCAGTGGTTCCGTTCCAAGAAATTCTCACATGGTCCCTAAGGGGCCATGAAAGCCTACGCTCTGTGGTCGGGGTGGGAGAAGAGGGGGGAACTACACTTCGGGGGAGCTGGGAGGCTGTGGCTGGGGACATGCTGGGGGGAGTACTATGCAGCCCTCAGGGACAGTGGGGCAGAGTACATATGGCACCACACGAAGGATCTCAGAAAGAATCCTGAGTGGACAGAATGAGACCTAATACAACACCATGAACACACATTAAAAGTACATGCACACAGGGACGCCTTGGTGGCTCAGTGGTTGAGCATCTGCCTTTGGCTCAGGGCGTGATCCTGGAGTCCTGGGATCGAGTCCTGCATGGAGCTCCCTGCGGGGAGCCTGCTTCTCCCTCTGCCTGTGTCTCTGCCTCTCTCTGTGTGTCTCATGAATATATAAATAAAATATTTTAAAAAAAAGTACATGCACCCAAAATACCGCCACCCCTTCTGCAAGAGCACACAGAGACAAACAAACAACAAACACTAAGTCCCTCAGAACACATTATCTATGAGGAGGAGGATGGCAGTGGGAGAGAAAAGAGAAGGAATAAGTGAATAAAAGCAGAGAGGGGCCTCTTGTAGGCCACTGAGGATAACGAAGCCGTGCACCCAGGACTATGACTAACGCCTGAATACCTACAACGATCATACCTACGCTGCTTCCCCCAAGGAGACATGAAACAAAACCACCAAGTTGTAAGTTGAGTCAAGTCCCAACAGGGAAAGAACAAGAGCCAAGGGAAGGCCTGTTATCTTGTCTGGGTCCTGGAACTGGGAGAGCCGGAGGGAGGGACATGGCTCTTCTGGCTGCTTGGGAATCGACACCTCCTTTAGGGGGCAAGGCTCATGGACTTGGCTGAAGCAGAGCCAACTGCCAAGGAGACCCCTGCGTCTCCTCTTTTCTGAGCAACTTCACCAACATGACACTTGGGTCATTTTGTTGGCTCTCTCCAGGGAGGGGAGATTCCGGGGTTTGGTGACTGTCTCCACAGATGCCCCCACAGCATTAACTAGCTCCAAGATCTCGTGGGTTGGGTCAGTCTGAGATTCTGGGCTTGCCAGGCTGAGCAACCCAACCTGGAGGGATGTGATTCACCCCAGAAGGCTCCCACTACCCCCAACTACCACTCTTGTCTGACAAGGATTGACTAATATTTTGGAGTGGCAAATTGTTTTTTAAACGATTTTGGAAAATACAAGGGGGAAAAACCCTCATAAAACCATAAGGGAAACTCAAGTCATCCATAATCCTACCACGCTGAGAAAGGCACTGGTTTCCTCTTGACATATTTTCTGGTATTTTTTTCTTCCTTTGTGGGTGGATTTTTTTTCCCCTCATAAATCATTCTGTATATAGACGTATCCTTAGAATATGTCTCTTTGGATTTCAAGGGTTCAACTTTTAAGGAGTATGGCAGGCAGCCCCCAAGGTGCCCTAATGATCCCCCCATCCTGGTATTCACAGTGAGGTGTCAGACATGTAAGAAAAGCTTTCTTGAGACTTCTGTCCAAGCCCAGCACCAGGTGAGCAAGTGACCTCAGCTGAAGCCACATGAACAGAATAATCACCCAGCTGAGACCTGTAGGACCATCTGAATCATGAGCCAATAAAATGTTATTGTTTTAAAAGTCACTAAGTTTTAAGACTGTTTCTTAGGTAGCAAATAAATTAACCAAAAGAAGAGGTTGGGACTTGAAAAGAAGAAATGAGCTCAAGTGGAAGGATGAGATTTGTTTTTAAAGGCTGAAATATTCTTTTAAAATTTTTTTTATTTATTTAGCTATTTATTTTAAAGATTTTTATTTGTTTTATTGTGTGTGTGTGTGTGTGTGTGTGAGAGAGAGAGAGAGAAAGAGGGCGAGAGAGGGAGCGCACACACATGAGTGGGGGGGGCGCAGAGGCAGAAGCAGACTCTGCTGAGCAGGGAGCCTGGGATGGGACTTGATCCCAGGACCACGGGATCATGATCTTCTGGCCGCTCAAGGGCTATGAAGGGTCCCTGATCAAGCTCACCTCGAGCTGAAGGCAGGGGCTTAACCAAGTAAGTCACCCAGGTACTCCCTGGGGGGCGGGTAGTGAGAGTTGTGGGAGGGACAGAGGCAGAGGAGAGTCCCAAGCAGATGCCATGCTGAGTGGGGCTCTATACTATGATCCCGAGATCATGACCTCAGCTGAAATCAAGAGTCAGATGCTTAACCAGGCGCCCTGAGATGATGATGATGATGATGATGATGATGATGATGATTTTTAAGGGGCTGGATGATTAGTCCCTCGGGGAGGCAAGGAGAAAGGAAACAGCCGCTGTCGCTGCATATCTTAGGGATACCATGGATGTCCGTTTGTCTGAAAGACCTTGAGCATCAAGCCGCGTGGAGGCAGACAGCCTTTCTTCCCATCGTGAAGAGTCCTTGGTCACATCACACATCCAGGCGGCTCCCTAGAATATCAGAACCACTTCTCTGCTGGTGAAGGAAAGTGGGTGGCTCGCTTCCCGCACAACCCTGGCCTCTTTCCTGCCTGACTCGTACGTAGACAACACTCTTGCAGTGTCTGTGCTGGTTCTGTGAGGTGCCAGGCCTGCGGTGGGGAGTCAAGAAAGACCCACAAAGCTATCCGACCACTCCACTGCTGAAGGACTGGCCGGGGCCCTTGGGAATATATGAAGGGTTTTCTGTTCACACTCCATATCCTGGAACAGTCCTCACCAGTGTTACTAACATTTGTGGAACACTGTGGAATTAGCACTTAGCATGCATCAACTCTAATCCTCACAAAAATCTCTGTAAAGATATTATTATGGTACCACCTCATTTTAGAGTGAAGCATATGGAACTCAGAGCGGTCAGATAACTTATCCGAGGTCACGCTGCTGATCAGCGGCAGAGCTGGGATTTGAACCCAGGTCTGTCGGTCTCCTCACAGCATGCCAAGACTTGACTAGCTGGGTTCACCCCTCCGTATCTGCCCCTATCATCTGAGAAGAGTTAACCTCTACCATCGCTGATCAGTGGGGACCTGGGTTGGTACTTCTCAATACAATGGTATCATGATGGAATGCTCTCCAATTAGGGTTCTTAGCACATCCAAATGGGGTTTTGTTTTTCCTTCATTTCCACTCTGAAGACTCAAAACAAAGACAATTCACTGTACCACCAGCCATAATAAACTCTCCTAAATGCATTAAAAGTTTTGAATGAAAACAGAACCCCAATTATACAAAGAAATAAAAGCCAACAGAACCTAAGCTGCTGAGTATTGACCAGCACCTACCATACAACTATATCCAGGCCCGTCTTCTCTACGTTTGTCTATCTGGGCTCCTGTACTTGCTCCCAGACCAGTCTGAACCAGTACTAGCTACCAAATCCAGACCAGGGTCTTTGTGAGAATAAGGGTTAGATGGGGGACAAAGTCCATTATGAGGTTAACCTATTCCTTAAAACACTTTGGTAGCTTGTTCCTAAAGACATGAGCCAGAACCCTACTCATCTTTCAGGTCATGGTTTAAAGGCCATTTCTTCCAGGAAACCTCCCTGACCGCCCCCCCCCCCCCCACAAGATAAGGTTGCATTCATTAGTGGTGCATCCTTCCCTGGTGCTCTGTCCTTGAGAGCAGGAACCAGGGTCCGTCTTGCTCTTCCCTGTATCACCAGTGCCTGGCACAGTCTTGACCACAGAGTTTGGATGCTCAATAAAAGTTTGTCAGGTTGATAAAAGGGCTTTTCAGTTGGCTCCTGCTGGCTTGTGGCCCAAGACCTTGTCTGTGTCATGAAGGGGGACAGCTGGGAAAGCTGTGATGTGACCCTCTGTGATGGCCAGGGTTAGTCACCGCGGGCTCAGGATAACAAAGATTTCCTCAATAATGGCACTTGCTTTATAAAAGGTCACTTGGGATGGGCAATGAGACCTAGACCTTGTCCCCCTACAAAAGAGGGTCAGCTTGACACCCATGACTATTTAGAACCTAGGGCTGGGGAGAGGACATAAAACACTGGGACTCACATGGGAGTGAGTACGAGAGTCACCAAGAGGCCAGCTGCTTCTACCAAACGGGCAATGGCTTACTCAGGCCTACTCATAACCTTGCAAAGAATCTATCATGATACACTTAAATTTCAGGGTGGCAGTGACTATCCCGGCTCCAGCCAGCTGCTGGCTGCAGGATGCTGTGGGGGCACCCTTTTTCTAAGACCAGAGCTGTC
This sequence comes from Vulpes lagopus, assembly GCF_018345385.1. Lineage (NCBI taxonomy): Eukaryota > Metazoa > Chordata > Mammalia > Carnivora > Canidae > Vulpes > Vulpes lagopus. The sequence continues at coordinate 8,755,854 of NC_054838.1, read as the reverse complement.
CTTACACCCAGACTGAGCTCCTTCTGCTCCAGCCATGCCACTCCCTAGAAGGCGAGGGGTCCACAGGGCCAGGAGGTATGCCTACGCTCCCCTTTCCAGGCCATGCTCTGGCTACCAGGGCTCCAGAGCTCCCTGCTCAAAGGTCCTGAAGTGTGCATGGGTGCAGGTAAACCCTTCTGAGGGTGGACGTGACCTTCCACTTGGGTACCTTTAGATTTGAGGGATGGCCAAGAGGCAGCAACTGGGTGTGGGATGTGGACCAAGTTTGGATCCACAGACTGACGTGCCCACATGCATGCACATGAGGGCTCTTGCAGCGTAGGACTCAGCAAAGGGTGAGGCACCACACCAGGGACCTTATTCGCTGTCTGGCCTTGGTCCCCACACATTAGGAGTAGCCCAGCCCACAAGCCTGCCAGCTAGAGACAGTGTGAACAACACTCTGTGATGTCACACCACACGTAGCATCTACCATGGCCTTGTCTACCTCCTTCCTCTGACCTGTACCCCAGAGGAAACTGCTGGTTCCAGGCTAGGCCTGCAGTGGTGCTGGCTGGGGAAGGAGCGGGGGCCCCAGCACCGGCAGGGTTGCCTGGTTTCTTGCAAATATGAACACCTACACACAGAGGCGGGGGGAGTGTGAGTTTGAATGTATAAATGTGTTTGGGTGACTGTGAGCAAGAAAATGAGCAAGCAATGGGGAGTGAAAGAGAAGAAAAGGAGAGTGACCATGTGTAAAAGAGTGTGTGTCCAAGGAAGAAGAAAAATGTGTGTGTGTGTGCACCGAGTGCCATGCATTGGGAGTGCAGCTGAGGGCCTGGGGAAAGAAAGGGTAGAGAATGGGAGGGAAGGAGTGTGTCCACTTGTCTGTGAAGTGTACGTGAGGAAGGGCCTGGCTGCGGAAGGGAAAGAGACCTAAAGCTGGAATGACAGAGCAGGCAAGTCAGCCTGGATGATGGCAGCATGAGGGGAAGAGATCCCGAGTGCGCAAGAGGAAGGAGGCTCGCAGGTGCATGAGCTTCCAGTGGGTGTGCGCCCGTGGGGCTGCATGAGGCAGAGAGAGACGGGGCGTGTGCCTGGGGAGCGGCGTGTGGGTATGTACATGTGCATACATGGGCACGGGGCTGGGACAAGTGAGAACTAAGACGAGTGTGTGAGCACATGCGGGCACCTGTCCCGGGGCAGCTGGGGGCTGCCCGGGGGTGCTGGCGATGCCGGAGGAGGTTTTCCCCCAGAAATCTCAATCTGGGAGGACTACGTGACCTGCTTGGTGCTGGTTCAGGACCAGGTGACCGTGGCCTGGCATGTTGGCCACGCTGCCCCTGCCTGGCAGTGTGGGAATGCGTGAGTCACTCGGGCAAGGCTAGCCCTCACTCCACCGCATCTCGCCCGGCGGGAAGACAGCTGGGGGCGGGGGGAGATTACTTGACGGCTGTATTTTTACACCATCATTATGCAATTGCTTGCAGTGTCCGTGGGCTCATTCTCAAGGCTCTGCACCCGGATTCTCTCGGCCTTTATACCCCCACGTATCTCCACGTTGCTGCTCACATCAGTGGTCCTGGCTGATGAGCATTTATGGAAGTGTATTCCTTACCAGCTTGCAAGACCGCCTTATTTACGACGCCAAGACACCCCCAGTCCTTTCCCATCTCCCCCTTCTTGGCTTTAATTTTCTCCATGGCACTGACCGCTCTTTACCATCCTAAGCATTTTACTTATTTATTTTATTGTCTTTCTCTGAATAGTAAATGCCTATGGATCAAACTACCTATGTGCCAGAACTACTGTTCTGAGCTCTCCATTAACTCATTGTGATCCTCCAACAACTCTACGTGGTAGTAAATAGTATTCTTGCTTATATTTTGTAAGTGGGAGGCACAGAAAGGTTAAGTCGCTTGCTGTGATCACCGCACCGCCCCCCACCCCACAAGGGTAAATGGTAGAACTAAGCCCAGGTCCAGAGTCCCTGCTCCTAATCAATGCACAACACTGCCCTGTGAGGGTGGAAACTTTCTCAGCCTGGTTTGCTGTCGAATCTTCTGTGCTTACAAGAGTGCCCTGCCTTGGGAAGCAGTCAATGAACAGTCATTCTGTGAATGAAGACATGAGTGAAGGAAGACTGGACGTGGAGGATGAAAGAGAGAGGCGTTTGCCATCACAGAACTCATGGTCCCGTGGAGGAAACAGACAAAACGTGATTACAAGATCACATCATGATGGCATCAGGGCTGTCTAGAGGGGCGTATAACTTGCCTAGCCCCTGGCAGGCAGGGTTTCCAGAGGAAAGATGCAGATGTGGACAGTACGGTGACTGCCCATCACCTCCAGGCTCCTCCCTGGGGACAGACACGCCTTAGCTCTTCTTGCCTCAGTTTACACAGTGCCAGAAACCCGATGGCAGCTCCATGGTGACAATGGAGGTAGAATGGGGAAGTGGCCAGGAGCATGTGCTCTGGAAAGAGACGGCATAAAGTGTATCCTCACTCTACCAAACACTAGCTAAGTGACCTTGGACGGACTCCCTCACTTCCCTGGGTCTCAGTCCTCTCATCTGTAAGAGGGGGACAGGAAATGATACTAACTTCTTAGGGCAACAGATGGGATTATGTGAGATGTACATGAGAGAGTATGCAGGACAGTGCCTAGCACAAGGAAGGCAGTGTGCCAGGTCCACTGGCGGTGACCAATGGCCCTCCTCCATACTAAGTTGGTTGCTGGCTTTCGGAGGTGGTTGAAATTTCATGCATTATTCTTATTAATGTAGTCTCTCTCTGGTGGCTCCACCCCATTTTCCAGAAGCAGCTCAAAGGAGGGCAAGGACTACATCTATTTTATTTACCACTGTATTTCTAGCACCTAGTATAATACTCGACACATCACAGGTGCTCAAGAAGTATTTGTGGACTGAATGCTTGTGTGATTATATTTATTTAATTGAAATATTCATATCACTGTGAGGATAAATGCTCATATTGCTGTTGTTTCCATTTACAAATGAGTCCCAGCACGGGTAAGTGACCTGTCCATAAAGAGCCTGTACGCCAGACTCAAATGCCAAAGCTGGTTCCTCTTCTTTCCTTCACACCATGCTACTCTCTGGACTCCTATACATCATGTCCTATTTTCCGTGGGTTTTTTTTCTAGCCACTGGGCCATCCCCGGTCATAGAATCATCTCTGAATTCTATGACTCATATCTGAATCACGGAACGTTTAATAGTTGAAAGGGACTTTTGATGTCATCTCGACCTCCCACCCATTGTGGAAATTTCCTCTTCACTGTCTATCCAGACAATATTTGTATGCCTCTGGTGATGGCACACTCATTTTCTTCCTCTTGAATTATCCAGTTCTATGAGTGGACCACTCTCAGACTCAGAAGGAAAGTTCTGGGGCACCTGGGTGGTTCAGTCAGTTAAGCAGCTGCCTTCGGCTGAGGTCACGATCCCGCAGGCCTGGCATGGAGCCCCGCATCACATCGGTCTCCCTGCTCAGTGGGGAGCCTGCTTCTCCCTCTCCCTCTGCTCCTCCTCCGGCTCTCTCCCTAACTCAAATAAATAAATACAATCTTGGGACGCCTGGGTGGCTCAGTGGTTGAGCATCTGCCTTTGGCTCAGGGCATGATCTTGGGGCCCTGGGATGGAGTCCCACATCGGGCTCCCTGCAGGGAGCATGCATCTCCCTCTGCCTGTGTCTCTGCTTCTCTCTGTGTGTGTCTTTCATGAATAAATGCATAAAATCTTAAAAAAAAAAAAACTGTTCTGCATCCCTTGTGTCAACAGGCCTCTTTAATTTCTGTATATCGGATTTATGCCAGCCTCTTAAGATACACGCAACGAATCTGCTGCCCCCTTCACAGGACAGCCTTTTCTACATTCACAGACAGCTCTCGCATCCCTTTGGAGAATTCTGTTCTTGAAGCTTGCTGTCTCGGGTCCCCACAGGCACCTGAAAGGTGACAGCCATCCTGGACCAGCTCAACAGGCCTTCCAAAGTGTTTTTGAGCAACGGTACCCCCTACTGGCTACGGCACAAACTGCACCAAAGGGCTCAGTCCTTACCTGGAGGCCTGAGAAGCTGCATCAGCAGCTGCGGCCCTGGTTATCCCCGGGAGTAAAATACCTACTTATTTTAAAGAGTCATCGCTTTAGAGTCATGCCTAGTTGTTTTCAGTGCCTGTCTTAAAGGCCGTCACTGGTCTTTAAACCCCTGTAAGGTTCCTCGCCAATCACTAGGTTTCTGACAAGCTACAGGTTTGGGACTTCAAAGTCAACATTCAAAAGGCTGTTTTTGAACAGAAAGGATTGGAAGGAAAGGTGAAAATGAATATTGTGGCATGGGATTATGAAAATTTTTTTCATTTGTCTTATTTTCTATTATTTCTATGATGGGTATTTATTGTAAAGATAAAAAAAAACCCCACAAACGTTTATATAAAGAAAACAAGTATTAAAAACTTCTATCCTTCTTTCCTTCTTCCTTCCATAACCTGGGTCCTCGGTCTACAGCTGGGACACACTGTCAGCCCATAGGCAAGAGTGCCAGGGTAATGTCTCTGCGGTGACGGCCAGCCACGCTCCCCACGGGCATGGTCAATCAGACTCAAGCGGCACAGTCTGACCCTCACAGCCGGGGGCTCCCTATGGGGCTGAAAGTCAAGTACTTTCTCCACATCACCCACCCACCGTCGTGTCCCCTTGCCTTATCTCTTGGACTCTGCCCACACACCGCTGGTCAGTAGTCATGGCCCACCAGCCCTGGACTCCCCATCACCCTGCTCTCCACCCTCCCGGCACACCCTCAGTGGCCTGCTCTTCCCTCCCAGGGAGCCCAGAGCAGCTTCAAATGACAACAGGTCAGAAAGACACCAAGGATTAGGAAAACAAGTCCTCATTTAAATGAAGACCTCGAGAGCAGCTGAGTCACTCCTCCTGAGCAAGTTCACAGCTAAGCGGGCTCCACTCCAGCCCAAGCCATCCGGGGCTCTCTCCTTGCCCTGGGAGCTCGGGGGCCCCTGGGTGCTGGGCAGACTCACCCGGCAGCCTCTCACTGCAGCACATGTCCAGGGTCCCTCCCTCGGAGTCATCGGCCGCGTGCTTCTCTCTCTCACTCCTGCAGTGGATGAAAAATGCCAGATGATGCCATGGAGCTGGGATCAAGGCAGAGCCCTGAACAAGGATAAAAAGGCTTCTTGCTTGCACTGGGCCCCCTTGAATAGCGCCTCATTGGGGTTGGGGGGCCTGAGGAGAAGGACCAACTTGCAGAAGGGTCAAGCTGCAGAGGCAAGAACAGATTCTGCAGGCGGTTTTCCATGCCCCATAATGAGCAGCAGTAGCCCTACAACCATCATCAGCACTGTGCCCTCTGCCATGGAGAGAGGGCTTACTGTGTGCAAAGCATTTACATGCTTTATTGCACTAAGTCTTCATTGTGACCCTGTGGATTAGGGATCAACCAACAGGCTCAGAGAAGTTAGGTAACTGGCCGAAGGTCACACAGCTCATTAGGGTGGAGCTGGATATGGAAGTACAGTCTAGGACTCCACACGTACGCTCTCAGTGACTATTGTCTTGTCCGGCCTCCCAGTTCATGTGGATTTGAATCACAGGAGCAAGAAGAGGGGCCTGGGTCCCACAGAGGCTGTGCCCAGATCCTCAGGGGCTGCAAGTACCTTGTGCCCCGGGCAGTAGAAAGTGGCATGCAAAACTCTTCCCCAGAAATAGTTAGAAAAAGTATAAATATGTAATTTTTTTTTTTTTGCCTGCTCTAAATGTTCTGTTTCTTTCTGATATCAGAAAGCCCTCTTTCTAGCCCATCAGGGCACTTTCCAGGACTACACTGGGGCCTAGCTTTTCTCCTTTACCCCGTAAGCTGGAAAAAGGTTGCTGGAGCTCAGCTAGATCCCAGAAGTGTCTGCAGAGTAGATATACCCTGGGGGCAACTGTGCCATTCACAGAGCTTCCTCAGGCTTTGGGAATGGCCTGACATGCAAACATGGGTTCCAGCGGAGCTCGCTGCCCTTCACGTTCTGACCCCTGGCAGTAGCTGGGATCAAGGGCTAGACACACCCACCAGGCTGGGTCCATCGCTTCCTCTCCCTTGCACTTTTCAAATGCATTCTGCAGCCTGCGGTTGCTGGCTCTGAATCATGGTAGCCACAGTGTCCTGGAGGGGAGGTCCAAAAACATCTGCTGCTGTGGGCCTGGGGCCTGCTTCATTCCTGCCCATCCAGCGTCTTCAGTCTGTCTATCAAAACCATGAGATGCCCCTAGATCCTTCCAATAAATTCTAACGTTTTAGCTTAGGCCAGTGGGATCTGATTTCTGAAATTAGCAACTCAAACAAACTTGAGTACAGCACTGCCAGGATAATGCTTCCATGAAGTCCAAGAGGTCAGCTACCTCTCTGCCCACTATTTCTGCAATCCTGTCTCTCAGACTGGTCCTGAGGCCCGTTTGAGGCCCTGCTGCAGATCTGAAACGATTACGGATAGACAGGCAGGGTTAAGGGGGCGACCCTTTTCACTCTGACATTTTCTGTTCTCAGCTGGCATTGCATTATTTTATCTTTTCCTCACTCTGACTGGCAAGGGCTCTGAGAATCCCAGTCCTTGGAGCGTAGCTCTCTTGCAGAGAGAAGGCTGCTATCTTCAAGGCCCTTTAAATGTCTCCTGAATCCCTCTACTTTTCTCCCTCTCCACCACCTACATCTTGGTCTATGCCAGCCTCTCTTGCCTAGATTACTTTGGCAGTCTTTTAACTGGTCTCTGGCATTCATTCAGACTAGCCCCTAAAACATTCTTCATGTGGTTCCAATACATCTGGCTTCACAGGGTGTGCGGTTTACAACCTGCACAACTGGACGGCGCAGGCCTGAGCTAGAAACAATTGCTTTAAAACTCAACATTTATCATATAACCTCCTTTAAAAAATTACTTAAGTGGCATCCTATTATACTTAGAACACAGAAATGCTTTAACATGCTTTACTGGGTCTTGTAAGGCTGACTCCAGGATATCCCCCAACCTTATTTCATATCCCCTTTCCCTTTGTCCTCTGACCTCCAGCTACACTGGACAGGCTCCTTCCTCCACAGTGTCTCTACATATGCTTTTGTCTCTGCCTAGAAAGCCCTCCAGCTCTATTTCCTAGCACTTTTTACTCATGGCACTCGACACAGTTTGAAATTTCATTTTAATGTATGCCGTTGTTTAACGTTAGACGATACGCTCCATTTCAGTTTTATTCGCCATTGTATCTCCAAAGCCTTGTATAGCGCCTGGCTCGTAGTAGGTGTTCAATAAATAAATAAACAAATACTCATTGAATAAATGAATGTCGCCCTGATTTTCTGGAAAACAACATCAGGAGCCTGAAACATGGCCACTCTCTGAGCTGCTTCGTGGGCAGGTCTCTATGAAGCCACCTGGAACCCGCCTCTGCAGCTGCTGTCCAGAGCAGGCACAGAATCACACATCCGGAAGGCCCCTCATTTAGGTGAGGAGGCAAATGGGGCATCGAGTGGGGGGTCTGACTTGCTCCAGGTACTATATTCAGCTGATGGCCGTGGGGACTGGGATCCTGAGCTTTTTCTGTCCTTATTGTAAAGAGCACCCTGGCTGGAGAGCAGCCCATGAGGGTTGGCTCCTGGCTGGGTGTAGAAAGGTAACCAAGGTATCTAGATACCTCTGGAAGGGGACCCGTGTGTGACTCACAGCTGCTTTCACACCTTAAGCCTCCCAGGCCCCAAGCCGTGTTCAGAATAGCTCAGCGCTGCATGTGTGCAGCGGACTCTATAAATAAGCTTCCTAGAAAATGACTAATTTCATAATCAAAAAAGCAGAAAGAGTAGCACCTCTCATCTGCAGAGGAAAATGGAGCAAGAGCCCACTGCTCGGCTTTGTCGTTGAAGGGACTCCAGGCCACCTCAGCCCAAACCTGCGTGGCGAGGCTGTTCAGGGAAGGGTTTTAATTAGATTTCCAAAGAGAAGAGATGGTCCGTTCGGGCTGGAGGGAGAAGCCCAGTCTCTGGACACTGCCCTCTCTCCTCCCCGCCAAGAGCAGAAATAGCTGCTTGCAGTGGATTACTGCAGGCTCCCTCTTTCTCCTGGATTTCTATGCACTGGGCGGCGGGAGCAGAACATGCAGCCACTTGGCTGGGCGGGCCCCCCACTGCTGTTCTTAGAACCAGAGAACCCCAGAGATAAAAGGACTCCAAGATCACCCAGCCTGTCCCTCCCTCATTGATGGGGAATATCTGGGCGGGGACAGAAGCTTCCCAAAGCCATTGCCTCATTCAACAAGCGTTCGCTGAGCACCGCCTGTGAGCAAGGCACCAGAGCTGTCCTAGGAATCCAATGACGAACAAGCCAGGCCCCTCCCTGCACAGCTGCCAGTCGTCTCAGGAAGACACACACGCAAACACCACTGCACCCACACCTGCTCTGATCGACGTATTCACGCCATACCTTGGGGAGCTCAGCTCAGATTGTGGTGAGGGGGCAGGGTGCAGGGTGGCAGGGGGAAGGATCTTCTGCAAGGGGAAGGTAAGAGCTGCTTCTTAAAGGATGTTTCCAGATGGATGAGGGGTGACAAGAGAAAGAACCTCCTTCACGGTGCAGACAGCAAAAGCAATGCACAGAGGTCTGAGACATATGGAACATTTGGTGCTGAAGGGGAGCAGGCTGGTGGGTGGGATGTGGAAATGACGGGGGCCAGGCCTCGACCAGAGGTGAATCAGCAAGAAGCAGGCCTCAGTGTCAGAAATCCTGCCTTCTTCCACTTGACCTTAGGGCTTGCCATGAACCAAGGTGCCACAGGCTCTCCACCCCTGGCCTGGGGAGGAGGGGAGACCTATACTAGGAGGGGGGCCAGTGGCACGTGTTTTGAGGAGCAGACGGTAGACCTGGCCGGTGGTATCTCATCTGGTCCTGAACTACTCTTTTTTCCTAAATTGTGCTAAAATTCACATAAAATTCACTACTTTAGCCGTTTTGAGAGTGTACAATTCAGTGGCATTTAATATATTCACAATGTCATGCAACTGCCACCACTCTCTAGTTCCAGAGCATTTTCATCACCCCACAAGGAAACCTCCTACCCACGAGGGAGCCCCTGCTCATTCTCCCCTCCCCTAGCCTCTGGCAATCATTAATCTGCTTCCTGTCCCTGTGCATTAGCCTGTTCTGGATATTTCATATAAACAGAATCATACACTACGTGGCCTTGGGTCTGGCTTCTTTCACTTAGCATAATGTTCTCTGGGTTCATCCAGGTTGGAGCACAGATCAGTACTTCATTCCTTTTTATGGCTGAATAACATTCGGCTGTGCGGATATACTACATTTTATTTCTCCATTCATCAAGCCATGGACATCTGGGTTGCTTCCACCTTCTGGCTATTATGAACAGTGCTGCTACGAACCAAACTTCTCCCTTAAACTCAGCTCCCAACATGCCTATGACTGGGTAATCTTGTCTCACCCTGGGCCCCTGAAGCTGCGTTCGTAAAATAAGGCGGTCAGAACCCTCGCGGCCTGAACGACATCACTATCGCTCGTTCATGGGTGCATGTGTGAAGGTGGCGTGTACCCCGCAGCTGTCCCACCATTGCTGGAAGCTGGAGACTGGATCTGGACCAGCCTGCCTCATCTTCCCGGAACTCACGGCTAGCAGGGGAGACACAGGGCAGGTACCTGCTGTGGGCTGGATGAGAGGCCCAGCAGAGGCCCGTCTGGGATGGGGGGGAGCCCTCACATCTCCCTAGGGGATGGAATGGGAGATGGGTGGGTGCTGTCAAGACGTGATGCCAGCTTTGCCCAGGACTAGTGTAGAGAAATAGCTGATAGGTTTGGGGAGGGAGGCCGAGGGGCCTGCCCCCCTGTTCCTGGGTAGGCCTTACTCTGGGTGTTAGCCTGAGCCCCCAGCAACCTCCTGACCCAACCCCAGGCAGGCATGCCCTCTACCTTGGGCTTCATGCTCCTGGGGCTCTGCGGCCCCCAAGACACCCCTCACTGTTGATGTGGAACTCCTATTGCCCTCCCAGAGTTCTGATCCTGCCAGATGTCGCTATTCCCTGAATCAAACCTGTATACTCCTACTTCTAGGCGTTTGTTCTTACTGTTACCTCAGCTTGAAGCTTCCTTTCTCCCTCCTGCCAAATCTTACCCATCCTCAACATTACCTCTTCCTTGGAGCACTCCCTGATCTCCTGGGGAGAACCAAGCTCTCCCATCTCGGGGCTCGCCCCTACTCCTGGCTCACTACCTCTCTCTGCCTTTGTGTTCTGCTGCTACAATTAGCTGCTTATGCCCCTGCCTCCCCTACCCCAGGTTTCCAATCACTTGAGAGCATCCCCACCCCCTCAGCCACCTCTGCATCCCAGGTGTTCAGAACCTGAGCCTGCTGGGGTACATGTTAGAGAGGTCAAGTGGAAGGCAGGGGGAGGGTCTTAGGGTTAGTGGCTTTGGGGGCTCCGGGAGGACAGGCTCTAGCTAGGAGCTCCCCAGCCTGGAGAAGACGGCCAGACCACCACCAGAAAGAGTCCCATAATGCCACCTAGATTTTCAGCAGCGTGTTTAGCATGCAGGGGCCAAGGACATGCTGGTTTCATGGAAGACAAAGGATCACACTGACTACCTCATGCAAATGAGTCCCGTGTCCCAGCGCATGCACAAGGAGAGGGCTTGCCCTCCTCAGTGGGGTGAGCTGCAGGGAAGCCCACGCACACCACTCACCTGGCTTCCTCATAATTCATTCCCAAGGTGTCTGGGTGGGGAAAGGCGCCATCGGGGGCCAGGGCAGGAAGCTCTTCAGCAAAAAGCACACTAGAGATATGAATGGAGAGAGGCCAGCTTTAGAACACCCAGATGGGGGACTGAGGCAAGAGAGGTGAGTGCCGTGCCTCACGTCACACAGCACGGGCAGCGGTTTTCAGGTAGTTAACAAAATCCAAACTCCCTTTGGGAGGTAACTCTTCTTTGGGTGGCCCACTTGTCCGTTGCCACAGGGAGGGCCCAGGACCAGAGGTCTCTTTCCTGTGGTTCTGTTAGACCTTTCTGCCTAAATGACTCAGAGCCAACTTCTGTTGCTTGTTACCAGAGAACTCAGGCCGATGTGTGGGGAACAGACAGGCTCCGAGCCCCGAGCTCCCAACGCTTAGTTCACTGCTATTTCCATCCTGCCATGCTGCCTACCCTCCCTGCCCAGCTGTCCACTGTCCGGCCATCTGTCCCCACGTCTGAGCAGACTGCAAACTTGGGAGTGTTCTGGATCCCAAACACAGGGTCTGCATGTTCTCTGCTTGGGATGTGCCCAGATAAATGATAAATTCTCCCTCCTGCTCTGTCGGTGGGATACTGGGGCGTGGGTGTGGCAGAGACCCAAAGGAAGGGAAGGTGGAGGGATGCTGGAGAGGCCTCGCCTGCAGAGGGGTTCGGGCAACACCAAGTTCTCCATCTTCTGCGCGAGTCAGATCCAGGGGCTGGAATGTTCGTTTGCTCAGCTAGTGTTCACTAAACAGCTCCTGTGTGCAGGCCACGGTGTGAAGTCTAGCTCACAGCCTACTGGGTCAGCAAAAGGCAGTGGTGACACATGTGGCCAGTCAGATGGAGAAGTGCAGGGGGCACCGGCGAGGCCCCGAATGAGGTAGAGAAGTCAGGAAAGTTTCCCAGGAAGGAATGGAGGATGTGCTGTGAAGAAGGAGCTGGGGTCAGCAGCCACGGGATGACAGACGGCTGGGTGGGGTGTTCCGGGCAGAAGGAGGGCCTGGAGTTAGGAGAAAGCAGGGCACATGCAAGAGATGGAAAAAAATTCAGTCTCACAAGGGGAGCGTGGGAAGGGAGCATGACGTGGGGCAGGGGCTTTGATGGAGATGCTCATCTGTGCGGCTCTTCCTTCTTGTTCTCCATCTCTCTCCCCTCCCTCCCAAGGTGAGGCGGACCTTAATCCTTCCAATAGCCCCAGGAGGAACATACTCTTCTGCATTTTCTAGATGGAGAGATGGAGACTCAGAGAAGTGAAGTGACCTGCCCCAGGCCACACAGCTAGAAATGCCAGCTCTGCTCCTCACTGCCCATGTTCCTAAGCTCTCCTCTCTTCTGGCTTTCCACCTTTGTTGAAAACAATGTTCTGAAAGTGGGAAGCGAGTGAACATGCATGAATCAGCAGACTACAGCAGCTGTGCTGTGTATGTTTTTTTAAAAAAAATCCTCACTATAGGTCAATGAGGCTGCATCCCATTTTACAGATGAAGCAACTAAGGCTTCCCCAAGCAGAGGAGCTGGGGCCAGCAGCCACGGGATGACAGACGGCTGGGTGGGGTGTTCCGGGCAGAAGGAGGGCCTGGAGTTAGGAGAAAGCAGAGGGCAAATAAGTGGAGGAGCCGGAGGGAGACTCTAGCATGCCTGTCCTCCTGCCCAGGGCCCTAACGTGTGCTCTGTGTGCCCTCCCCAGGCCTAGAATGACTGGAAGTCCTGGCCTGGACAGTGGCCTCGGGTTGCTCCATAGGAAGAATCAGCCCAGAGAGTCCTCCTTGGCTGGGGTGGGGAGCCTATATGATTAGGCCTATGTGCTCCATTACTGGAGCAAGCAACGCACTCATGGCCAAGGACCCAGCAGCCCTGGACTCTCGTCCAAGGCCACTGTGTGACTTGGGCCAGTCGTTTCCTCAGATCTGGGTCTCAGTGGCACCAGCTGAGAACCAAGGGAATGGAACTTAATGACCTTTACGGGCCTTTCCTTCAGGTCAAGGCTCAACTTCAGGGCTGTCGAGGTGGATTTAATGAGGCGGGCAGTGGTGGAGCGGCAGGGAGCAAGCAGAGGGCGCCGCCCGCACCACGGAGCTGCTGGGCAAAGGCCACCTGACTGGCAAGTGTGTAGGGCCCATCTCACCCCAGCCAGTTCCCCACTGGGGCCATGTCCAGTTCTGATGAATGTTGCTGCGGATGGTCCTGTTTGTGTGGCGAGCCCAGAGAAAGATCAACCGAAGAGCCGGATTTCAGAGTTCAAAGGTCCTCTGGTTTAACCCTGTTTTCCAACACTCTGAAACACTCATTCTGCTCCCTCTCCCAACACCTTCCAAGACCCAGGTACGGAGTTCAGTGTACGAGGAGAAGACTATCACAGACGTGAAGGCATGAGCACACCCCTTGTGAGGGTATTCAGTTAGATGCCCACCCTCACCTATAATTCCTTGGAACGTTCTTTCCCTTTCACCGTAAAAAAAGCCCCCTTTCTCCTTCCGGGCTTGGAAAACTCTCGATGACCCGTTTAAGATCCCATTCAAATGTTCAAATGTCACCTCTTCGGCAGAACCATCCCTGACTCCCTTAGGAAGAACTGGGTAGGGGATCCCTGGGTGGCTCAGCAGGTTTAGCGCCTGCCTTCAGCCCAGGGCATGATCCTGGAGACCCAGGATCGAGTCCCACATCGGGCTCCCTGCATGGAGCCTGCTTCTCCCTCTGCCTGTGTCTCTGCCCCCTCTCTGTGTCTCTCATGAATAAATAAATAAAATCTTTAAAAAAAAAAAGAAAGGAAAAACTGGGTACTCCCTCTTCCTTTCCCACCTCTCTGTTCAGAAATGATCTATTGACGCCTGAATCCCCAATCCCCACGAGGCATCTGTACACAAACCTGTGGTTTAGAATCACGGCAACCCCCCCACCCCCGACTGAGGGCTCGCTGTGTGCTGGATACCATGCCAACCGCTGGGCAGGTACTACATCATTCATGTCTCACTACAGCCCTATCAACTAAACACAGTTATCACCCTCCTCCTACACATGCAGAGATTGGGATTTGGAGGGACTGAGTCATTGTTCAAGGTCACACAGTTGGTAAGTGGCAGAACCAGGCTTGAAACTCCGTTTGCCTCAACCCTAGGCCGGGGCTTTATTTAAACCACTGAGTGTACAGCTCCTGACACGGACCTTCCTGCTCCCCACGCGGCCGCTCTAGCTGACACCTGGCAGATATATTCAAGACACATTTCTTGAAAAGATCAATGAAAAGCAGGCTAGATGTGGAGTATGAATAGGTGGCTCATTAAAAACCATAAAGCACAGGCTTTGGGATTGGGCTGCCGAGTAGGAATTAAGGATCCCCCAGTGGTTGTCCAATCTTGCACAAGATACTTGAATTCTCGGTGCCCAGTTTCCTTACCTGTGAAATGGGAATAGCCATCTACACTTCAGAGGATTCTTAAAGGTATTTTTTTTAAGATTTTATTTATTTATTCATGAGGGACACAGAGAGAGAGAGAGAGAGAGGCAAAGGGAGGAGCAGGCCCCATGTGGGGAGCCCGATGTGGGACTCGACCCCGGGTCCCCAGGATCACGCCCTGGGCTGAAGGCAGATGCTCAACTGCTGAGCCACTGGGGCTGCCCAGATTCTTAAAGGTATTAAGTGAGGGGTGCCTGGGTGGCTCAGTTAGTTAAGCATCTGCCTTCGGCACAGACCACAATCCTGGGGTCCTGGGATTAGTCCCGCATCGGGCTCCCTGCTCATCGAGGAGTCTGCTTCTCTGTCTCCCTCTGCCGCTCCCCACTTCGTGTGCTCTCTTGCTCTCAAAGTCTTTTTTTTTTCAAAAAGGGGATTAAGTGAATTTTGATCCTCACGTGAAGGTTTTTTTTTTTTTTGTTTTTTTGTTTTTTTAAGATTTTACATATTCATGAGAGACACAGAGAGAGAGGCAGAGACACAGGCAGAGGGAGAAGCAGGCTGCCTGAGGGGAGCCTAATGTGGGGACTCGATCCCGGGACCACAGGATCATGCCCTGAGCTGAAAGCAGACACTCAACTGCTGAGCCACACAGGTGCCCCCTCACATGAAGTTCTGACATGAGATACATGGAAAATGCTTAGAAGAGGGGCCAGTAAGCTCCTAAAAATGTTAGCTGAAGGGGCACCTGGGTGGCTCAGTCTGCTAAGCATCTGACTTTGGCTCTGGGCATGGTCTCAGGGTCCTGGGATCGAGCCCTGCATCAGGATCCTTGCTTATCAGGGAGCCTGCTTCTCCCTCCCTCTCTGCCCCACCCCCTCTGCTCATGCCTGCACACTCTCTCTCAAGCAAAGTCTTAAAAAAATAAAACCCACCTAAAAATGTTAGCTGTCATCATCTTGTATGTCAGGTTGCCTGTTTCTCAGTTAATATAGCCCTTCTTTCTCTCATATAAATGAGGCCCATAGAGACTCTAGAACGAGTCTTGTGATGTGCTAACAAATTAGTTCTCAGAAACAAAAAATAACTTTAAAAGCCCCGATTAGTGGCATTTGCTAGTTTTCACAGTGTAAACGGTCCCACGATGGCTGATTTTGAGCTAGGAATGTGAGGGGTCCGGCTGCCAGTCTTGGAGGAGATCAGGAGCTTCACTGCAACCCTCTGTGCCTCAGTTTTCTCATCCTTACAATCACATCATGGGATGAGCAGACACACTGCTCCTCGAGGAATGCCTGGCACCGAGGATGCTATGGAAGAAGTAGCTCATACGGGGGTTGTTGGGAGTTGCAGCAGTCCTCGGTCTCCCTGCTCCTTGTCTGGCCCTGACACTGGCCCCATCCCAGCACCTGGCCTTTCGCCTGATGCCTGGCAGGAACTCTGTCTTGGTCATTTGCCTTCTAGGACCGAGGCCCACTCCACTCTTGCAGCTCTCCCCAACCCACCAGGACCTAGAATTCTGACTCAGCCTGTGTTGGTCACACACCCTCCTGGATCACAAATGGTTTCATGCTGCTGGTGTCTACCTGCCTCTGGTTTCAGCCCTAGATGTCCTGATGCCAACTGCTGGCCTGGACTACCTGTCATCCACGATGGTCCCATTTGGCATCTACTCTGCTCTTCATGCTTATGAACCCACTTTTCACATAGGGCTTGCATGCATGTACAGACAGGAGGGCTGGGGTTCAGAACCAGGGTCGATCCCCCTTCCAGCTAGGGAGGGCTCCAGCTTCAGCCACAGCCCACCATGAGGTCTAGTCCTTGGCCACAGTCCCCACCCTCTGCCTCTGATTTAACCCCTCAGGGCTCGGGCCTGGCCCAAGCACTGACAGCACAGGCTTGAGGACCCTGGCACTTTATGGTTTGGTGAAAGATTCAGACAAACGGAGTCAGATGCAGGGCCTGGGAGAGGCTACATTTGGAAACATTAGTTGGGTCTGAGGCTCCTTTACCAGGAGAGACAATAGAGCGTCAATGGAATGGGAAAGGAAAAAAAAAAAAAACAGGACCAGGAGTCAAGGTTTAAAAGGGTCTGACCTCCTGTATGCAAATGTAGTATCAGCTGCATGCCTACTATGTGCTACATGCTTTCTAATGCCTTATTTAATTGGACCCTTGCAGCAACCCTGGGAAAAAGACATCATGACCTCACTTTGTACAGGAGCTAATGGCACTCAGAGGGGTTAGACTCTGGCACGAGCACAGCTCAGGGTCACTCTAGTCCTGCTCAGGTGGCCCATGGAGAAGACAGGACAGTCTGGTCCTGGGCCAAGGATGGTTGGTCCTCTTAGTGCCTGGTGCTAGTACAGCTGGAAACCTGGGGGTCCAGGGCAGATTGTCAACCAAGGTCCTCAGTTATGGGTGAATCCCTCAAGATATGACAGCTGAGCACTCTGAAGTCATACACCTCAAGGCACCTATGGCGCTCTGAAAAAAGGATGGATCTAGAGGCAGAGAGATCTGGTTGAAACCCTGCGCTTTTGCCATGGGGTCCCTGGCCAGGGTCTGGACCTCTCCGAACTTCAGTCTCTTCCTGGGAGTTGCAGGAGCAGCAGAGCTGCCTGTGGCAGGGTTCTCTGGTAGAGGCTGTGGAAGTAACGGGAGTAAAGGAAGTACCAGGCAACCCGAGGCCGACATCCTCCTCCTCGTGACAGCTGACCTGGCTCAAAGCTCCATTGCCCGCTCCCTCTAAGTCAACCTGGCAAGGAGATGCTCCTGCTCTTTGCACCAGGCAGTGCCATCAGCTACGAAGGTCTGTTTCCTTTTTCCTGGGGCTCCGTCAGGTGTTCCTGGAGTTAATGAGAACAATGCAGGGACTCCCCAGCAGAACAGACTCCTCTTCCCTCTGGAGAGCCCTGGGCTCTTCCCAGGTCCGCCTCATCAGACTCAGAGCCCTTGGGAAGGTGGGTCGAAGAACTGGAAACGTGACTTCAGGGAATTCCCCAAATCCTTCTCCAGCCTGAAAACTGCCCCAGCTTCCGGCCACGCTCATTTTTGATTCTCAGCCTTGGTCTCTCCTGCTCTCCTTCCTGCTAAGGCCTCCCTGCTCCTCTTCTCCGAGCCGTGGCCTCGGGCCCTTCCGGGGCCTGCCTCAGCACCACACCTCCTCCAGGAAGCCTCTCCAGTGAATGAGCCCAGTGCATGCTGACCGCTCCTCTGGCTGAATTCTCCTCCTGGCATTTGACTTGTGATTCGGAGTCTGGCAACAGACTGCACTCCACCCTGGGCTGCTCCCCAGCTCTCCTGTTCATAACCTGGGCTCCGGGGATCCCTGGGTGGTTCAGCGGTTTGGTGCCTGCCTTTGGCCCAGGGCGCAATCCTGGAGTCCCAGGATTGAGTCCTGCGTTGGGCTCCTGGCATGGAGCCTGCTTCTCCCTCTGCCTGTGTCTCTGCCTCTCTCTCTCTCTATCATAAAACAAAACAAAACAAAACAAAAAACCTGGGCTCCTGTGAGCTGCCCCAGGCTGAGAAGGGGCAGAGGATGGGCCTCCTCCCATGGGGCCCACGACAGGGAGCCCAGTGCAGAGGGCTCCACCATTCTCTGTGCAGCCAGCATTTTCCTGTACTCTCAGATTTGAAAAGATGGGAAGGAGTGACTATGTGGGAGAAAAAGAAGATAGAAGTGAGCAAAAAGAAATGAAAAGGAAGGGCAGCCATGTGAGACTCAGGACAAGGGTCACAAGAGGACAGATCCAGGCTACTGTGGATCATGCTTTAAGGGTCTCCGTGAACTACCCCCTGATTATGCAACTCTCTGGCTTAACCGACTCCTCTTTGAAAACATTTGGAACTTGACCTCTTCCAGGCAGCCTTCCCTGATTGACTCAGATTTCTTTTCCCTGGCTCCCTGAGCTGCACTACTTTGTACTCATTGGTACCACTTCCCATGATGCTACGTCCTCTGGGGAAGGGCTGGAGGTCTCTGCCTCACTGGCGGTGGGTTTCACTCTACACTTACCACCTGTAGTCAGAGATTATCTCACGCTCTCTTATCAGCTTCAGAGAGCACGTGAGATTTATTTTGCATGGTTGTTTTAAATCCAGTTGGCCTCCAAGACCTTAAATCCATTTTACTATGAGCTCTGTTGGGACT
Source organism: Vulpes lagopus (assembly GCF_018345385.1). Taxonomy (NCBI): domain Eukaryota; kingdom Metazoa; phylum Chordata; class Mammalia; order Carnivora; family Canidae; genus Vulpes; species Vulpes lagopus. The sequence goes on along the minus strand of NC_054838.1, from coordinate 8,737,546 downwards.
AAGACCCAGGCTCTGCCCTCAGCCAGCATCCAGTTTAGTACATAGAGTCAGAAATGTGCTAAATGTCCCAACTATGGAGAAAGCCCAGGTGTCCATCGACAGATGAATGCCTAAAGATGTGGGGCGTGAGTGTGTGTGTATACATATGAACATTACTTAGCCATCAAAAAAAGATGAAATCTTACCACTTGCAACGAACGATATGGACTGAACTAGAAGGTATTATGCTGAGCAAAATAAGTCAGTCAGAAAAGACAAATACCATATTGATCTCACTCACATGTGCAATTTAAGAAACAAAGCAGATGAACACAGGGGAAGGGAAGGAAAAATAAAATGAGATGAACACTGAAAGGGAGGCAAACCACAGGAGACTCTGAGCTCTAGGAAACGAACTGAGGGTTGCTGGAGGGGAGGTGGGGAGGGGGATGAGGTAGCTGGGTGATGGGCATGAACTAGGGCACGTGATGGGATGAGCACCGGGTGTTATGATCACTACATTCTACCTCTGAAACTATTAAAAAAAAAAAAAAAAAAGGAAGGAAAAGTGCTAAAGGTCAAGGGGGCTACCTAATGGGAGTGCCAAGGAGGGACTAGGGGAGGGTCTGGGAAGCATCTCCAGGAGAAGCAGGGGCTCGGCAGACAGCGGGGAGGGCAGCCGGGCAGAGGACGGCGCTGGGGCAAAGGCCCAGAGAGATGAGAGCGCAGGGGGAGTGGGAGGAAAGGACCCCCTGGAGCAGCTGGGGAGTGAGCAGGAGAGGGGGCCCCCACGTAGCAGCCGGCTCTGGGCAGCAGGCTAAGGCACCCTGACTTAACTGGGAGGCCGCTGTTTCTCAGCAGGATGACGGTGGCAGGTGTCGCCGCTCTGGCTGGCATTTAGGAATCTGTGTCGGCGAGGCTGGGGGTACACCAACGTGGAGGCTCCCCCAAACTGCCTGATGCCACAGAAGACCACATGCTCTGATGCCATTCCTACGAAGCTCAGGAATGGACAAAACATCCAGAATGACAGGACCAGGAACAACAGTCACCTCAGGGGGCAGGTTACTGACTGGACGGGAGAAAGAGGGAATGCCCGGGGGTGGTGGAGATGCGCCCCATCTCAATCCTGGCAACGGGTCCGTAACTCGATTCCACCATCAAAACTCACTGAATGCAACATTTAAGGTCTGTACCTCTCCCTGTTCATAGACTAGACCTTAAAAACGTGTGTGAGCGTCCTTGGTTGTTGCGACTAAAGGTGCTGCTGGCAATCTTTGAGGGATGGGGCCAGGGATGCTTCCACAAGGAAGAGCTCTCCCTTCTCAGAGGCCAGGAGGGTCCCTGCTGGGAAGCAGGAAGGTGGGCACAGGACCCCCATGGCCACTCCTGGGCTTTGTATTTGGTCATTTCCGGCCTGCTGTCCTGAGGCTGCTCAGGCCCAGGAGGGGGGAGGCCCGCATGTGCCCCTAGGGCTGGAAGGGGCTGGAAGGAGGACAGCTGGGGTAGTCAGAGGCAGCTGAGATGAGAGGGAAAAGGAAATACCCCCTGCCTGGCCTCCCTGCCTCACGATAAGCACCAGGGATGAAGAACGATCATCCTCCTCTGGGATGGAGTCTCAGTGAGGTGGGGCGCCCTGGGGGATCAGAGTCACTGGCGGCAGGGCTGAAGGCTGCTCTGCTGCTGCTGCTCCAGAAAACCATTTTCTGAAATCATGGGCAAAAGAAGCTCGAACACGGCTGACTTACACTTAAGATCCTTGCCTCACCTCTTCCTTCCGGAAGCCTTCTCTGATCTCCGTGCTGTGCAGGCGTCTCTCCTGTGCTCCCACAACCCTTGGCTCAGCACCAGAGGACAGTCACTGCCTAGGTCTGAATTCTGGCTCTGCCACATACTTGCTGTGTGTTCTTGGCAAGTTCCTTAAGCTCTCTGAGTCTGGAAACTGAGGACAATATAAATCTTCTGTGCTGAACTGTTAGGAGGATTAGGTGAGATCATGTCACAAGCACCAAGAAGTGAGGGCTTATTGTTACCATCAGATCACACATCGGCACGGAGGACTGTTGCAGGGTTACCTGTCGGGGGCCCCCCAGGAGACATAGGCTCCTTGTGGGCAGGGCTCTCATGGCCATGTGGATTTCCTGGCACAGTAAATACTTGCATGCATGAATGAACTGCATCCACTAAGACGTCCCTGGAGAACTTTCTTTTTCCACCCACAATGCCTCTAAATCACAATAATTCTTCAGAAATGGAGGCTGGATTCATTTTTACTCCCTTCTCTCCTATTATCTTCAAGGCCATGAAGAAGCCATGAAATTCTACCTTTTTTTTTTTAAAAAAAGAGATTTTATTTATTTGAGAGTGAGAGAAAGTGTGTGAGCTGGAGGGAAAGGGAGAGAGAATCTGAAGTGACTGTGCCGCATGCAGATCACCACGCAGGGCTTGATCTCATGACCTGAGCTGAAACCAAGAGTTGGCCACTTAACCAAATGAGCCACCCAGGTGCCCTGAGTACATCTTTTTTTATTTTTTTATTTTTTTAATTAATGGCTTCTTCCCAGACTCTGCACTCCTAAGACTTCATTTAGTGGCCCTCTTCATGCTGGGCCCACAAAAATCCCTTAAAAAAAAAAAAGCCCCCTTGGTTCCTCAAAAAGTTAAACACAGAATTATCATACGATCCAGCAATTCTACTTCTAGGTCTGTACCCAAAAGAACTGAAAGCAGGAGCTCAGATACTACATCAATACTGATAGGAGCACTGTCTACAAAGGCTGGAAGCAACCCAAGTGACCAATGGACGAACGGATAAACAAAATGCAGTCTGTCCATGCAAAGGAATATTGCTCAGTCTTAAAAAGAAAGAAAATTCTGACACCTGCTACAACATGGATGCATCTTGAGGACACGGCACTAAGTGAAATAATCCAGACACAAAAGGGCAAATACTATATGATTCCACTTACATGAGGGTCCTACAATAGGTAAATTCATAAAGAGAAAAAGTAGAATTTGGGCTACCAGAGGCTGGGAGGGAATGAAGGATTATTGTTTAATGAATACAGAGTTTCAGTTTTGCAAGATGAAAAGCTTTCTATGGGCGGAGGGTGGTGATGGTGGTACAACACCGTGAATGTACTTAATGCCACCGAACTGTGCACTTACAAATGGGTAAAAGAGCAAACTTCGTGTACTTCATCATTTTAAAGAAGCGCCCCAAACTGAACCAACAGAATGCTGGAGGGACTCCATCTCGAATCGGATGTCACATCCTTAAGTGCTCTTTTGCCTCTGGCCTCCTGATCCATGATCTCCCTGTCCATCCTCTCCTGGCTCTTGCTCTGGTGTCCTCTGTTCTCCTTCTACCCCAGGACCCACAGTCACATCATTTATGCCGGTGAAATCAACCTGCCTCTGTCCACAGTCATTCCTTTTCTGTCCCTTGGGCCCCTTTATAGGCCCTCTATGGTCCCATCATACCCTCTAGAGGATGCTTAAAACGGATGCCTTGAGAATTTGAGATGGGAAAGCTGTGCGTGAACATGTTCACTACTATATCCGTCAACAAAGAAACGGCTAAACAAAATATAGTAAAGCCACTGAGGATAAAAAGAAGATCATGACGGAACACAGAAGAAGTCATGAAAAAATGTTAAGTGAAAAACACAAGGTACTAAGACCGACGTTGACTGATTTCGTCTATTAAAAATACAGACCTTTAGAGGCAACTCAGAGACAGACTCTTAACTAGAGAGAACAAACTGATGGTCGCCAGAGGGGAAGGGGGTGAGGGGATGGGGCAATAGGTGATGGGGATTAAAGAGGAATTAAGGTGATGCTCATCTATGATGAGCATGGGTGTTGTACAGAAGTGTCGAAACACTAAATAGTATACCTGAAACGAATATTACACTCTATGTTCACTAACCGGAATTTAAGTTAAAAAAAATAATAAATTGCAGGAAGAAAAAAAAAAGACACAGATTTTTAGAAGAAACAGAACAGGATGTTCAAGATCATGGTTAATCTTACATTTGCTTTATAGCTTGGTCATGTTATTTTTACGATGCAATTTATTTTTTAAGGCCAGGCAACACCTTTAGGCCGATGATGAAACATACAATCTTTGGAGCTGACTCTAGACACCCACACTGCGCCCGCCACCAAAGTCCACACAAATCCCTCTGAGTGGCTTTCAGAGAGTTCGGGGAGAGGGGAGCGTTCTGACTCTTAAGACGGACATGTCAAAGCCTCTCTAATGCCTTCAACCAACCACCTCATCATGCAGAGGAAGGACAATTTAGGGTCTTTGTTTCGCCAGCACAGTGCCCAGGAGATTTGGCCACGAACAGTTCACCCCCTACATTAGCCCAAAGTCAGAAATTCCCACCAAGATGCTTGCTGTCCAACAAATCTGCGAACCATGGGCTTTTCAGACTTGAATGACAGCACAGTCAAATCATCTGAGCTTTATCATTTTGATCATACTACAGCTCACTATGCCATATCTTTATCTAGAGGTTTGTATCATTCCAAGACATACGGCTTCATACGTAGGTGGTCATTTCTAACATTAATTCATTCCACAACTACTTAGTGAGCCAGCGCTGAGTGTCAGGCTTGGTTTGCCAGTCACTAGAATACAAGGAGAATAGGACTCTGGTTCTCTTGGAACTCATTAACGCTGTGGTTTCTTATTCCTCAGGCCTATAAACACTTACACGAGCTGGCCCTGCCTCTCCTACCTCTGCCCTTACCATCCTTCCTCTCTCCTATCTCTATCTCTTACTGCCACACTTCCTGTTCCCCGAAAACGCCAAGGTATTCTTACCCCAGGGCCTTTGCACTTGTGGTCTCCTCTTCTTGGAATGCCATTCTCCCCTGGTCTCCTCACTTCACTTAGGTCTTTGGTCAACTATCACCTCCTCAAAGGCAATTCTATTTAAAGGCAAACCTCTTCCTTCACTCTTCCCCCGCCCCACCCTGTTTTTTTCCCCAGAGCACTGCTCACCCCTTGAAATGTCATATCTCTGCTTATGTTTTATTTTCTGTCTCCCTTGGTAGAGCTTGGGCAGGAAGTTCATCTTTTTCAGCAATGTATCCCCAGAGCCCAGAACAACCTGGCACGTAACAGATGTTTATATGTATCTGGAGATCAAATGAATGAATGAATGAACAAACTGGCTCTTGACAGTTTAGGGGTGCTCAGTGAGCCAGCTTTGCAGGAGTCATTATGGTTCCCTGTCAGATCCACGGCCCCCACTTGCAGGCCTCCCCACACCCCCTCCCATTGGGCTTTCTCTGTGAATGACATCCTTAGCCACTCAGGCTCAAAACCTTGCCACCACTTCTCATTCCTCCCTCCCTCGAGCACCCGTGTCCTAAACCACTGTCAGTTCTGGTGACACCTGGGCCTCCTCCTCTCTTCATTCTTACAACCACCCCCGCTCCTTATCTTTTACTTAGACCACTGTCATTGTTTCTTACCTGGGCTCCCTGCCAGTAGGTCCTCCCCTCATCTGTTCTCCACAGGGCAGCCAGGCTGAGTTTCCTAATGGCCAGGCTTGACCATGTCCTAAAGACCAACCTCTCAGCTTGGCATTCAATGCTCCTAGAAACTGCCTCCACCTTTCTACCTAGAAGTTCCTTCTCACAACTCCTCTGTTAATCCTTTCTGCTCCAGTTGGAATGAAACACTTTCCAGTTTCCACACATGCCTGAGAAGCCCCCACTGTCTGCTCTCTGCTCATGCGGCTTCCAGTACTTGAAATCTTTCCTTCTTCGAGTGTGCTAATCACGTAGACCCAACTCAAATGCTACAAAGCTTCTCCAAGAAGCTCTTCCTGATTTTCCAGAAGAATAAAACCCATCCTTCTTCTCAACTCTTTCCCAAAGGTCATCAGTCGCTCTTTTAGGGCAGGTGTTGGGCAAGGACAGGCAACATGACTTAGAAGAGTTTAGAATCTGGATTTAGATCATCTGAGCTCCGAGGCACAGCTCTCTGGCTCTGAGACTTTTAAAGTACGCTTTCTTAGGTAGGTTAAACTCTGCGTCTTAACTTCCCCATTTATAAAACGGGAATGATAACTCTATGGCTATTATGGGTGTGTTAGGAGAATTAAATGTAAGCGACACTACATAAGTTACTAAATACGGTCACGATTAGCTACAAAACAACTGATAAATGGAAGCGTGACTTGTCCCGGGGAGGTTTCATGGATGTCTTAGGCCGGCTGAGCCCTAAGTCGGGCGAGGAAGGGATTTTTTTCAAAGAGAGGGACTCCGAGGCCCTAAAATCCCATGCCCTTGGGCAACCTGAAGAGGGAAGAAGTGGAGGGTATATCCACAAAGCTGGGGTTTTTAATAGTATTAATAGCTACCAATTCTAGAGCTCTTTCTATGCCCCAGGCACAGTGCTAAGTACCCTACATAAATCATCTCATCTCATTTTATTCCCTCGCAGAGTAATAGAAGAGGAAAATCAGGCCCACAGTGGTTATATAAATAAGCGCTCCCCTCCCCACCCCCAACAGTTCAGACCTGAAAGGTATCCTGAAAATTTCCAATCTAACGATCTCATTTTTCAGATGGAGAAACTGAGACCCAGAGAGGTTATGAGCATTTAACTGAAACTGCCCAGACGGTGAGGAGGACACAGGGCCTGGAACCCGGACCTCTGCACTTTCTGCCTGGGACCCACCACCCCACAAAAAGCCAGGGGGCACCTCGCATTAAGACGCCTATGTGCATGGCGCTTCTGGAGTGGGATGCCATTTACGTGGACCAGTGCTGGTCCCTGGAGTCGGGCCGCCCAGTCACCTCGGTTCTGCTCCCTGCCAGGCTGCTCACCCCACTCAGGAGGGAGGCTCTCGAGACAAGAGCCTCAGGCCCCTAGAGACTGAACACCGCCCTCCTTGCCAACTATCTCACCCAACGGAGTCTCCTCAAAAGTGCTCGACTTCATCCATTCGCTGTCCAGCTTGCACGCCTTCAACATACCTCTCGGGGCACCCTGTGTGTGCCGGCCATCGGGCTCAGCTCTGGGGACACCCAGCTGCCCTTGAGGGAGTCTTGCCCTGAGCTACCCTCCGAGCCTGGTGAGGCTGTAACTCAAGCTTCCCCAGCAGCTTTGTCAGCAACACCAAGAGGCTGTAGCCAACAGACGTCAAGGAGGAAGGGGTGGCCCGACAGGAAGGACTTGGAGACCTCCTCAAAGGCATGATGAAGGAGCCTGGTTAGATTAGAAGACCCCTGCCATTTAGGAGGAGGAGAGCGTGACTGGGAAGGCACATAGTCTGGTAAAGGTGAGGGAAGGGGCTGGCACATCAACTGGTTGATCTGATCTCCTGCCTAGAGCTGCTTCATTCTTGCAAATGCAATCCCCAAACCTGTGCTTGCTTGCATAAGACAGCTCTCCTCTGAGGCTGACTGTGGCAAACTAAAGGCCACCCTCCCCCCCCACACCCCCCACGGGAAGGATGGTGGCAAATGAATGGCACCTGCCGCTCCAAGTGGGGGCAGGGCTGGAATCACAAAGACTTCCCTGGCACACTCATGAATTTTGGGGTTCTGGGGCTTCAGTGGGCATAGGACTGAATTACGTAGGGGGGAAATGAACACGAAAGCCAGGGACCCTAGATTCTCATGCGGGCTTGGTCGTTAACTCTGGTGACCTTGGTCGAGCCACCTCCCTGGACCTCAGTTTCCCCATCTGTAAGGCGAGGGGGTGAAATGAGTTCCGAGGGTTCATCTGGTCCTGACCCTCTAAGCCACGCGATCCTTGGTAAGGTAACCCCTGGGGCCCCGACCCCGACCCGACCCGACCCCGACCCGGACCCGCTCCGCGTCTGGCAGGAGCCCGGGCCTCCTCCGGGAAGGGGCCTGCAGGGGGGGGGCGCGCCGGGCCCTCGGGCTCTCGGTTTGGGGGTGGGGGGGGTCGGAGCTCCGCGGGGCCGGGGGAGGCGAGGCGGGCGGGGGAGGCTGCGGGCGAGCGGCGCCCTCCGGCCTCCCCGCGGGGCTCAGACCGGGGCAGCGTCTCCGTCCTTCCCCGGAACGCGCGCGAGCCCCTCCCCCAGCCCGGGGGCGCGGGAGCCCCACGGGGGCGTGGCGGTGGCGGTGGCGGTGGCGCCGGCGGGCGGCGGGGGCGGCGGGGGCGGCGGGGGGTGGGGGCGCCCGTCGCGGGGCCGCCCCGGAGGGACCCGCGCCCCCCCGCCGGCTCCCGCACAAAGGCGCCACCGAGGCGCCGCACTTACCGGCCGGAGCGGGCTGCGGGCGCGGGCGGGAGGGCGCGCGAGGGTGCGCGTGTCTGCGTGTGCTCCCGCGTGGGTGACGGGGCCGCGCCGAGCTCCGTGCGTCTGCGTGTGCGGGGGCGTCCGTCCGTCCGTCCGCCCGCCCGCCCCGCGCTCCGTCCCGCGCTCCGTGCGCGCTCCCCGGCCGGACGCCCCAGCAGGCGCGCTCGGGCTGCGGAGTCGCGGGCGCAGCGCCCCCGGCCCCGCCCCGCCCCCGGGAGCTGCGCAGGGCCCGGCGGGGCCGGGGCGGGGGCGGGGGCGGGGGCGGGGGGGCGGGGGGGGCGGGGCGGGGGCGGCAGCTCAGGGCCCCCGCGCGCCCCGAGCCCCGGCGCCCCCGCCCCCGCGCGCCCCGAGCCCCGGCGCCCCCGCCCCCGCCCCGCCCCCGCCCCCGCCCCGCGCGGAGGCTGCCCGCACCCGCGGGCGGGGGAGCGGGAGATCCGCGTGCGTCTGTTTCATTCATGATTTTCCTCTTCCCGGGAGCCCCGGGCCCGGGTGCGCCGATCCGGCGGCCGCCAGAGGGACCCCCGGCGGGGCCTTGCGCGCCGAGCCCAGCGCGGGACGGACAGGCGGACGGCTGCGGCCGAGGACGGCGAGACAAAGGGGTCAGTGCTGGGGCCGCCGCGGGGCGGCGAGGAGGGGGCCTGTGGCGCCCCCGGGGCTGCCCGCGCGACGCCCGCGCCCGCGCCCGCCCCTCCCCCGTGGGTCCCGGGAGCTGGAGCTCGACCCGGCCCCGCCGGCCCGTCCCGCCCGGCGCTCGGCCCTGCCGCGGCGCCCCCGTGGGGTCCGGGGGGTCCGGGGGCTGCCCGCGCGCCCCGCAGTCCCACCCGGCTGGCGCCCTGCTGGCGGGAGGTTGCTGCGATTCCCGGTGGGGGAGGAGGGCGCTCCCGGAGGCGTCAGGCCGCACGCAGGGCAGGGCAGGGCCCGGGGCGCTAGGCCCAGGCTCTCCCGGGGAAACCGAGGCGCAGCACCGCCCAGCTACCGCCCTGGCCCCAGCCGCCGCCTCTCGCCTGGATTTCCGCGGTAGCCTCCAGGCTGCTGTCCCTGCTTCAGCCGCGGCCCCTGCAGTTGGGTCTGCACACAGCAGTCCGAGATGCGTATAAAACCTAAGTCTTCGCCTTCCCTGGAAATCCTACCGTGGCTCTTCGTTTCAGGCAAGTGAAAGCTAAAGCCCCACAACAGCCCGCCAGGCGTCTCAGGAGCCGGCTCCTTTTGAACTCTCACCTCACTCCCTGCCGCTCCGGTCACACTGGTCCCCTTCAGTGCATCACCGACATGGCAGCCACCCCCTGGCCCCCGGACCTTTGCACGGCGGCTCCGCGATGCTCTCTGCCTGGAAGCTTCCCCCAGATAGTCACATGACTTGCTCCTTTACCTCTTAAACGTGTCACCTCGAACAGGCCTTCTGGACCATCCCGTTTTAAATTGCAGGCCCCCTGCCCCTGTTCTCTCCACGGTAGTCATGACCTTTATTTTGTGTCTCCTGTGGCTCGTTGGCCCTTCACTGCCAGCTCTCACCTCAGTCCTCTGACATTCCAGTCCTCCAGGCTCACCAAAATTCTGTTCTCTAAACAAACTCTGGTATTTTTCCCATTTCTGTCCTGTGTTCATTCTGTGCTTCCAGCCTGGGAAGTCACGCACTGACGTTTCACCTAGATTGTAAGGTCCGGTTCAAATACGTGCTTCTCCACGGGGCTTTCACTCATGGCCCCAGGGGTACTCAGCACTCATTCCTTTCTGTCTACCATGATGCGGTTCCTTGTCTTTTTTTTTTTTTTTTTTCCAAGTGCACCATAAACTCCTGGGATAGGTCTGGGTTTCTCATCTCTCCCCAGGTCCCAGCACAAAAGGGACCATCAGTGCATGTTTGTGGATCAAAGGCAATGATTGGAAGGCCTGGATCTTGATTAGTCTTTTTTTTTTTTTCCCCCTGGGAGGGGCACAGGGCCCACCCAGCCAGGTCTTCTTGTTATCCACAAGTAGTTGCCTGTGGCATAAGGGATGGACCAAACGTCAGATAACCAGGCCACCATGCTTGGTCTGTGCAGAAGCGTGGGCAGATGTGTCAGTTGGTTCTTAAGGCCTTGAGAGCATCATCTCTGTCAGCTTAAGGATGATTTTCCCTGATGGTGTCAATGTAACAACAGTGACCAGAAATGAACACTTAGTATGTTCCCGCACCGTTTTGTGTTATTTCCAAGGCACTGCTCTAGTTCATCCTCACGATCATTTTGGGACGCAGACATTTGGATGTCATCATTTTCAGGACAGGAGCCAGAAAGAGTAAGTGACTTACCTAAGGTCCTACAGCTGCTGTGCGAGGGGTGGGTGTTTCAAATTCAGATCTGGCTAATTCCAAAGCCAAAATCCATGGAGCAGGGCTGCCTTAACACTGAAGGCCCTGGAGGCTGTTGGAGGGGAGGGGAGGAGGAGGGCTCAGAGAGCCTCGGCAAGGTCAGCCTGGTCCAGATTCTTCTGGAAACCAGCTCAGGAGTCACGGAAGCTTGGCGCTCCAGCGGGTCCGGGGCCTCGCAGGTTTCTGCCAATGGTGTCTGTGATGTCCTGTGATGGAGGCTAGTTGTTGCCCTTCATAAAGAAAATGCCAGAAGGCCAGCACAGCCTCACAGACATTCCTAGCTCTGTGCTCTGGGTTCCAAACCCAGTCCCAGCTGTCAGATGTGACATGTTCATCTCAACAGTTACAGTAAGGATCTGTGATGATCTATATGGTAACACACTATATATATATATATATATATATATATATATATATATATATATATATGCCTGTGGCATAAGGGATGTGTACACACACACACACACACACACACCTGCATGAATGTGCCTGCAAAGTAGTAGAGGCTAAAAAAAAATGATCTGTCTCCTTCTTGTAGGGCATTTCTGTCACAATGAGATATAGCCAAACTAGTCTTCTTACCCTGTTTCTGCCCTGTGAACCCCCTTTTAAAGAGTCTCAGATTCCCATTGCCTGGTAAATGTTACCCTGGGGCGCAGTGAAAGAAGGAAAGTCCAACTTTTATTAAGGGCTTTAAAAACAAGCTATCCATGTTACTTCCCTGTATCCTCCCCTTTCATCTGCATGGATACATTAGGAGGGAGGCACTGTTATTACCAACAAGGAAACTGAGGCCCAGAGAGTTCCGGGGCCTTCCCCACTGCCACAGGACTCGCTAATTAATGGCAGGAATGAGATCCTGACCTCTGTCTGACTCAGTGCCCTGAACAGCACCCATCTCTTAACCCCAGCACCACGGAGAGTAAGCCCACCAGTTTCCTTTCTCTTCTCTGTTGAGGAAGAAGGAGAATTCTGTGAGTCCCATGCCATGAGGTCGTCATTGAGGGGTTGGGAGGGCTTAGGCTTATTGGGCCATTCTGTGTGACTCATGTACCCTTTCTTGAGGAAGGGAAGAAGAGGGGTTTAGGAAAGAGGAGCAAGGGGAAGAGAAAGATGGTCTGAGTAACCAGAGAGCATCTTGCTGGTGGTTTTTGATGGGCTCTTAGAGGTTAGAGTCAATATTTCTTCCTTTTGGCCGCACTTGGAATTCACTCTACTGATAATGAAATGTTTTGCTTCGGTGGCAGCGTTCCCCTCTCCAGATTTTATTTATTTACTTCCTTATTTATAACCCACCCCAATCTGCAAAGGATTTGAGGTAGCTTACCACAGGAGCAGAAACCATAAAGCAATGTTAAAATATCAATAAGGATAGAGAATCAGGACCAAGGAAAATGTAAGTACACTTTGAGAGACAAGACCAAGGCTTGGTCATTACACCTGATTTTTATCGAGTTCTTCCTGAAGGCGATGGAATTTGCGTAGGTTATTTTCTTTAAGCCATAAAAGAGCCCTGTGAGGTAGGTGCTATTATTACCTTCCCTTTGAGGCATAGGGAACTGAAGGCCAGAGAGGTGAACTGTGATGCGCAAAGTCACTTAGCTGGTGAGCAGCGGAACCGATATTTGGTGTGATTTTTGGAACTCACGACCTGCACCACTGTCCTGCCCTGCCTCTCCAACGGACAAAAGACCACAAATATGCAGACCACAGGGGCCTCCAGAGCACTGGGCTTGAGCCTCAGATTTGGTTCTGATCCTCTTGGATATCAAAAAGAAAGGGAAATAGCACGTGGAACTAACGCCTTCACATTGTTCAAGTCTTTGGTCAAGGTCATCTCCTCAATGAGGCCCACCCTGACCACTCTCCTTAACAGCGGAGCCTGCCTCTGCCCCCTGCCTTCTGCTGCCCAGTCCACCTTTACCTTTTCTCTCATGGTGGCATGGATTTTACCTCCTAACGTACTGGGTACTATATAAGCTATATCGTATATTTGTTGCAACGTAAGGCGCTCTTTAATATGTTCTTTATTAATACCTGTATTGATAAATTTTAAATTACCTAACTTATCTGTTTAATGTAGTTGCTGTTTCAGTCTGTCTGTCTCCTTCCACTCGAATAGAAGTTCCACGTGGGCAGACATTGTCGTCTGTTTGGATCACTGATAGATCCTGGGTGTTGTTGCAGACAATGCCTGATGTGTAATAGGTGCCCCATAAATTTTTGTTGAATGCTTAAATAATTAAATCAGCGAGGAAGAAACAGACCAATATGTCTATAGTGGCAAAGTAGGTCACCTTTTTTTTTTTTTTTTTTGGCTAGCTCCTATTTTCTTTTTTTTTTTTTTTTTTAGCTCCTATTTTCTTTCCTTCCTCCTTTCGTTTCTTCATTTTTCTCTTGTTCATTTCCCTAAGAATTCGAGGCAGCTCTAACACTTAGCTCTCAGAGCACATTTATCTTCAGGAGGCTCTTTTTCTGATGGTAGACTCTGAGGGTCCCTGTGGCCAATGGCCTTAGTGTCATAGTCATAGCAAATGCATAAATGGGGTTCCTGAAGTTGGTTTTGGTTAAGTCTCTCAATAAAAGCTGGGCATTATCCCACACCTAAATTGGCAAAGATAATCCATTTAAGGGGTCTAGGAATCATGTCCTCATACCATTCCCAAGGAGTTGGGATTCGGAGCAGATGCTGTGGGGACAGAGATGGGTAAATTAAAAGCAGAGCATTTGTGTGAAATAATTGACTGAAAAGGAGAGGACATCTTTGTGTTCCTAAGAGCTCACCTCCAGAGTCATATTTCCTGGCTGCAAGCCTGAAGAGTGAAAAGCCAAGGACGTTAACAAGGTTTGTCAGAGGAGAAACTCAGCCGAGACCAATGGCTGGGGTGGATGCGGGTTGGGGGTGTGATGTGATCTTTTTGTAGGAGCTGGCCTCAGCTCCTGGCCAAACCTCTGGGAGCCACGGACACCAGCCTGTCTGCTCAAGGTGAAGGCCAAGGGCACCTGGCTGCCAATCCCAGGAAGATACATCAGAAACACTGGTCTCAGGAGGAATGGGAATCAGAACTGTGGTCATGGCTCTGGGATCCTGTGAAGCAGATTCATTCAACAAATATTTTATGGAGGGCCTCCTCTGAGCTGGCTATCGTTCCAGAAGCTGGATATGCATTAGAGAACAAGTTAGTCAGCTTCCCTGCTCTCATGGTAACTACCTTCTAGGGGGGTACACACTGCCAATGAACCGGGGTAAAATAATGAATAAGAGGGTAATTTCAGACAGTGGTAAGTGCAATGAAGGAAAAGAAAACAGCAGGGTGATGGAGAGTGAAGGTAGAGGGAGGCCGCTTCTGGGTGTTCGGGGAGGCCTTTTGGAGGAGGTAACATTTGAGCAGAGACTTGAGGTACGAGAAGAAAACAGCCATGCAGGGTAGGGAAGAGCTTTCCAGACAGAACTTTCTCTTCTAGGCACAGCTGGAAGGCCAGGGAGAGATGTGGCAGGGGAGGCTGGCAGAGTTTGAGGTTCATCCTAGTGCTCTGGGAAGCTACAGGAAGGTTCTCCGTGGGAGCGTGATGGGACTGGACTTGAATGTGGCATCCTAAAAAGCAGCAGCATCAGAGAAGCACTGAGAACCCCAGCCCTCTACCCTTAAGGGGCCCCCAGAAGTGTCCAGTGCTTCCCACGCTGGCTGCATTTCAGAATCATTTGGGGGAACTATGAAAAATATATAGATTCTCAGGCTCCCCCCACCCCCCTCCAGAAAATCTGTCTCAGTAGGATTGGGATGAGGCACTATCTTAAGATGATTCTGCTGATGGGCTGGGAACAACCAGCCGGCCAAGGCTCTCCACTTTAGGGGGAGTATACTGAGGTGCAAGAAGGAGAAACGCCTTGTTTGAAGCCACACAGGGTGTCTCCTGACCCTGGAGCACTAAAGGCCAGGGGTCTCTGGCAAGAAGCCACAGGAGTGGCTATTGGCTAATGTAGACAAAAGGGGATTTTTTGGAAGGCCATGGGGGAGCTCATGGATGGAAGGGAAGGTTTGGAAAGGTGAGAGTCAGGTTTGTAGGTTTGCAGGGTTAGAACATCTCCACTGCTCACATCCAGGTGTCACTGTAGAGATGCATGAGCACCTAACTTGGTTTTCTTCCTTCCTGCCACTCAAGAGTCAAAGTTCTAGGAGAGCGGGAGTCTGATGAACTGGGTTCTGGTTGTGGACTCACCCCACTGGCTAGGGGAGGGCACACCCTGATTGACTGTCCTGTTCAGACTTCACTCAAGACTTCATCCCAAGGGAAGCCAGGGCTCTGCTACCAAAAGAACGGGCACAAATGTCCACTACATACAGCACCTCAGGGGGCTGTAAAGATCACTCATCGCTATCATCATTACCACCATCATAGTAATACTTACTCATTTGCAGTGTGCCAGGTACTATTCAAAACGTGCTGGGAATCCCTGGGTGGCTCGGTGGTAGTGCTGCCTTTGGCCCAGGGCATGATCCTGGAGTCCCGGGATCGAGTCCTACATCAGGCTCCCTGCATGGAGCCTGCTTCTCCCTCTGCATGTGTCTCTGCTTCTCTCTCTCCTCTGTGTCTTTCATGAATAAATAAATAAAATCTTAAAAAAAACGTGCTATGTATATGAACTAATTTAAGTCACCCTTTCAGGCCATGAGGCAGGTACTGAAGTAGGTACTGAGCTAAGAAACTGAAGTGCAGAGAAGGTATATAGCAACTAATGTCTAGATTCTGCTTTTACAGGTTCTAAAGGTCATTTACACCTGTTGCTTAATTTGCTCCTCACAGTAACCTATAAGGACAGGCATTTTTACAGGTGGAGAAAATAAGAGTGTGCATGCTCTAGAATCTGGTTTGTAGGTGGGGGAGTCCTTGGATTCCTAATTCAGTCATTCAGTCATCCATTCATCCATCCATCCACCCATCCATCCATCCATCCATCCATCCACTTGCTCATTCATTCATCAAGCAGCAAGCAGCTGTCAGGGGTCAGGACTGTGGCAGGTTCTGGAAACTCATTGGTTAACATGCCACAGTTTCTTCTCTCCAGGAGTTCACCAACCCCAGGTAGATTATTTGGAGGCAGTGGCAAGAGAAGAGTATAGAACATGAGGCTGGCCTAGAAAAAAACCCAAAACGAAGGGCCTCGTGTGAAGGAGTTTGGATTTTGTCCTGAGGGCAACCACAGAATGATTCTAAGCTGGGGATGTGTGTCTTACGAAGTCAGCTCTGACTGCAGCATGAAGAATGGACTGGAGAGGTAAGAATGAAGGTAGGGAGACAGTTGCAGGATGATTCCGGTGAGAAAGCATGGCTGCCTGGATTAGGATGTTGGCCCTGGGGTGGAATGAAGTGAATAGAGTTGACAGATGAAAAATGGAATTGCCAGGACCTGCTGGTTGGCTGAGGGTAGAGGGTGAAAGAGGGATTTAGGATGAGGGCAGGGTTTCTGACTTGGGCAACTAGGCGAGGTGTGGTGCCCTATACTGTGGGTGAAGGCTAGGTGAGGAACCACTGGGTGTGAGAGATGACAGCCTAGTTATGGACCTGTGGTGTTTGAAGTTCCAGTATGACAGAGACAGGGAGGAATATAGAAGTTTGTAGACCTTTTGCCTCCAGACCCTGTGATCTACCCAGAATGCCTTGCGAATTGAGACTTTCCATTTGTAAAGAACACTCAGAAACTCAGAGACTGTCAGATAAACCTCAGAGATCCCCTATTTCATCTCCCTCACGTTTCAGATGAGAAAACAGATGCCAGAGAAACGTGGTTCCTGGAAGGTCACAAAGCAAGTGGATGGCTGAGCTAAAACCAGAGCACAGGGCTTCCCAGAAGGCCCCTTCCCTGCCATCCCACGGGACCCTAGTCCAGAGGGCACGCACCAGATACTTGCAGCTGAATCCAAACTCCAAAAGAACTCTGTTTGGCCTGCAATGGATTCAAACTAGTTGTCATCATTAAAAAAAAAAAAAAAAAAAAAGATAAGGACATTTCAATTACAAATCCATATTTAAAAAAAAAAAGATCTGGCACCTTCATGCTCACATTGCCTATGTGACAGTGATGAACGACGCAGGACAGCTGCTCCCTTAAAGTGGGGCCTGTTCAATTTGCTGGAGTCCCCCCTCTTATCCCCATCACCGAGGGCACGTGCCATCTGCCATTTGTCAACATGTTGCTCTGTTGTTTTTCTTAGAGAGGAAAGTCTTTTTGTAACTAACTCAAATATCTCTTATCTGTCCCCAGCTTGCTTCATTTCCCTGACCCCTGAAAGCGTTTGAGTTATGACCCTACCCCTTCCCCTCTGTGAACCACAAATTCCTCTTTTGCAAAGCAAGGCATTTGAATAGGATGATTCCAAGGCCCTCCAAGACGGCACTTCAGAAATGAGTTGTGCTGTTGACAAAGCATAATTGTTCTGCAGATGGTTTTTGAGGGATTGCTCACCCTTGACTCTTTTGTCCTTGAATTATGATTTATCTAAGCCCTTGGAAGAAAAATGCCTTTTGTTTTGGGAGTTTATCCTTCATCTTTTGATTTTGAAAAAAAGAAAAGAGTACTTCAAACAATGCAGCATAGCTGCAGTTGCTAGGAAGAGAGCAGCACCAGAGGCTGCCTGGAGACGAAGCCAGCAGAAAACTCTTCCCTTCCCTTCCCTTCCCTTCCCTTCCCTTCCCTTCCCTTCCCTTCCCTTCCCTTCCCTTCCCTTCCCTTCCCTTCCCTTCTCCTCTGATCCTCTCCCCTACCTTCCCCTCCCCTCTCCTTCCCTTCCTTCCTTCCTTCCTTTCCTCCCTCCCTTCCCCCATCCCTCCCTCTCTTCTCTCCATCTCCTTTCTCTTTTGAGCAAAGATGTCATAATCAAAAACCTCTCCTAAAAAGACCAGCCTTACACTAATAGAATTTTGGTTGCCCTGAATCCAAAGGGTTATTTCTAAAGACCACCCCATCCCTAGCCAAACTATTATATACTCCGTGAAATGAACTCTTGAGTTTTAATTCTGGATCCGCCATTAGATAGTCGTTTCTAGTGACTTGGGCAAGTAATTTATTTTTTTTCTCTGGGCTTTGGTTTCCCTATCTATAAAATGGAAGGTTGGAGGAAATGCTTGGATGCTCTTGCCTTTCCTTCCAGCGCTAACATTTTCGGAGACTGCCAGAGATTTAGAGAATAAGGTGGCACCAGCAGGTAATATCTCTGTGACTCTCCTTCAAGGTCAGCAAGACCTGAGACCTTTTCTCTTTGGAGCCATAGTACTCAGCAGAAGGTCTTTGGCTTTTTCTCAAGTTGTTTGGGTTTGTTTTGTTTTGTTTTGTTTCTGTTGAAGTAATCTCTACACCTAGTGTGGAGCTCGAACTCACCAC
This sequence comes from Vulpes lagopus, assembly GCF_018345385.1. Taxonomy (NCBI): domain Eukaryota; kingdom Metazoa; phylum Chordata; class Mammalia; order Carnivora; family Canidae; genus Vulpes; species Vulpes lagopus. The sequence continues at coordinate 8,719,542 of NC_054838.1, read as the reverse complement.
TGGAGATCAAGAGTCTCATGCTCCTCTGACTGAGCCAGCCAGGCACCCACTCTGGTTATTTAATCAGTGGTAAAGGATTTCTATCCACCCTTCTCAGTTGATGTGATGTGCCTCCCATATCTGTCTTGGTAGGTAATCGTACTGTTAGCATCGTTCCTTTATTGTAGGACCTAAAATCTGTGGTTCTTTAATTCTTCCAGCCTGGGATTGCCCTCAGACTGCAGGTCCCCAGCCACAGGGATGATGGAGACGATTTAAGCAACAAGTGCGTCCCCTGGTGACTGATGTAAAAATTGCAATAAGGCTCAGCTATTGAACGAATCCTGAATTTAAACCCTGCCTCCGCGTAATCCTCAAAGTAGAATTTTTTAAAAAGGGCATAAATGTCATGTAAAGTAATATACAGCTTACAAATAGGAAAGTTATTGTTTCTGAAGGTTGTGTGTCCACTCCCAGAGCCAACTTTTGCCCATTTGACATGTCTACCCCCCAGGGCTCCTCAGTTCTTGACTTACCAGTTGAGGTAGCGCATGGGATGAGGTCCACACTGCTGTCCACTGCTTAGGCCTGTTTCTCAGTGCAACAGTGGGATTGGTTATTCCAGGACACAGTCAGCTCCCAGTTGTCAGAGGTATAGAAACAGATGTTACCAGAGTCCTTCTTGGCACTGCTAGAAAGGGTAGGGGTCATGTTAGATTCACTTATTCAAACGATCAAATACTTATTGAGTATCTGCTGTGTCCCAGAAACCTACGTGACAGGTGTACAAGTTGTGAACAAACCAAAGACCTTGTTTTATGAGCTTACATTTTATCAGTGAGGGGGAACAAGCCCCACTATTCTTTTCTAATCAGAGATGCTAAGATTCATCAATTCCAAGTAATGGTAGTCTGATTTGGCAAAAAATTTTAACAATGATTTGGCCAGGGGACTCAGCGCCCTAAGGAGATTTAGTATATCAGGTTGAAAGCAGTTGAGGCCTCAGGGCATCATGCTGACAGAAGCCCTAACCCTGAAGCTAGTCTGGGTCCTAAAAGTGGAATCTGAAGGAGGCTGGTTCAAAATCTTCATTCTCCCAGGTATGATTAGTTCAGGGTAGAGCCCGCGGGTGAGAGGAGAAGAGAAAGAGGAACGCATACAGATGTCAGGAGTTGCATATATTCACAAATCATCAGAGCTGGAAGACCGTCTTGGAATGATCTCTTGTAACATCCCCATTTTAGAGACGAGTGGCTGAGACCCAGAGAGAAGGGCCTTGCCTGAAATCACAATTAATGATCATTAGCACAGTGGAATTAAAAATGGAATTTGTATAAATCGATAAGGAGAACGAACAGATTACGAGTAAATAGTATGCTTCTAATTTTGATTAAAGATCATATATGGTTATATTCTGGAGGTGGGATTATAAAGGTTTTAATTTTTTTGTTACACACTGATATACTTTTAAAACATCCTAGGGGCGCCTGGGTGGTTCAGTCAGTTAAGCGTCTGCCTTCGGCTCAGGTCATGATCTCAGGGTCCTGGGACCGAGCCCCACATTGGGCTCCCTTCTCAGTGGGGAGCCTGCGTCTCCCTCTCCCTCTGTCGCTCCCCCTGCTTGTGCTCTCTCTTTCTCTCTCTCAAATAAAAAGAGAAATCAAATCTCTAAAAAATAAAACCCAAAAATATTGTACAGTGGGAGCACACCGTTGTAAATTAAAAATAAATGTTATTCAAAAAGAGCTTGTAGTTTCAATGATTCAAGGGAAATAAACCAAAATCCCATAACAGTGCTGGAATACATACATGTATATATTTCTTTTCTCCACTTTTATGAATCTTCTGCATTTTATTTAATAACTTATCGTAGACATCACGGGTCATCCCGATATGCAATTCCTCCCTCATTCTGGGCATACAGCAGGATCCCCCTTTCTTGGGGAGTTAAGTGCGCTTGGCCCTGGCACTGATCATAGTCCTCATTTTGCCCAATAGGTTATGACCGGTGTGATCAATGGAAATGGGGAGAGGTCACCTTAGGGCTATAGCATTTGATTTCCAGCATGAGCCTCTCTAGCAACAGTGGACTCTAAGCCTCATGCTGAGATGGAAGTACCTTAGGCTGGAAGTTTCCTGTGCTGCTGATGGTGGACCTGGAGAACAGCTACCCTGAAGAGCGCCCAGACATGCTGTGCACTTTGTATGAGAAGGAAATAACCCTTTTTCTCTGCTGTGTCACTGAGATTTTGGAGGTGCTTGTTACCACAGCATTACCTATAATGACCAATCCAGTAATACATATCAACTCACAAAGTGAAAATCGTTACCATTTCGTCAAATGTAATCAGTTAGACGTACAATATGCAGACATTTTTATGGCAAATTTCACATTAAATCATATTTGTAGTGAATAATCATCCTGTTTGATTTAAAATCAAATAATTTTTTTCAATTAAGGAATATTGATGTATAATCACTAGCTTACTGAATTGCCGGCTTGTACTACTGGGAGGGGCCTCAGCATTGCATCTTGCACACCCTGCAAGTTCATATAGAGGTGTATACAAATGAACCATCTGATACAAATGAATGGTCTCGGGGATCCCGGGGTGGCTCAGTGGTTTGGAGCCTGCCTTTGGCCTGGGGCATGATCCTGGAGTCCCGGGATCGAGTCCCGTGTTGGGCTCCCTGCATGGAGCCTGCTTCTCCCTCCCTGTGTCTCTGCCTCTCTCTCTCTCTCTCTCTCTGTGTCTCTTGTGAATAAATGAATAAAATCTTTATAAAAAAATGAATGGTCTCAACCAATGGATCCCCAGAACTTAGTAATGCGTAACACCAGGGAACTTTACAAAAATTGAGACTTCTCAGTCACTTGTGGAGTTTTGGTTAAGGAGGCCTAGCGCCGGACCTAGCAAGTGGCATGTTAAGAAACCTGCCATGTGACCTCAATCCCAGGCCTGAGACTCCCTGGTCAAGAGGATGATTTCAAACTGTGTTTGCCATTCAGTTTCAGTTTTGCTTAAATTTTGCATACGTTGAAACTGAAATCACTTTTGCAATTTCAGGTCGGGTTTTCTCAAAGTACAATCCAAAGTGGGGATTCACGTGCACGTGATTTGTTAAGACGTGCTCTCCTCACAGAAGCCTGTAAGGAAACGAGGGAAGTCGGAGAGGGAAGAAGCAGCAGCTGAGCCAGAGTATGATGTCAGCAAAGTGGGGCCTCGGCATGATCTTGCAGGGAGCTCTGGAGTGTGGATGGCATCACAGAGCTGTCCCCCCTTGAGCCACGGGAGCTGGGCTTCCGAACACCCCCCAACGATGGGCAGGCATTACTCACGGGCAGCCTGGATTGCGGGTGATACCAACTGTAAGGCGGATCCAATCAACCAAGGACAACTTGCTGGTGGAGTAGCACGTGTGAGCTGTGAGCAGGAATTCAGTCGGCAGCTGGGGGATAAGTGTAGCAGATTGGGAAATGGGATCCCGGGGGCGCCCACAGCGTCTGCGCTGGTCCAGCTCTAGCACCACTTAGATCCACTTGCTTCCCCTGTGGCATTCCCTCCCCCTTGTCTCAGCTTCTCCCGGATTCTGGATGGCCACAGTCTGTAGTGAAAGCTGTAAAGGGATGGTTATGGGTTGAGTTGCAGCCCCTGGTTCTGTGGCTGGCCCCCAGGCTGCAACCGATGCTTCTCGTCTCCTTTCTGTACCATCCATTATAGACTCTCTTCCCCTCTGCTAGCACTTCTGCTGGGCTAGGTGGCTTGATGGTGGAGTCAGGGGGTCTGAACCCCTGTTATCATGTTTACAGGTAAACATAGCATGGGAGTAAGAAGGGTCGCCCCAATGGTAAGCATATTTCTCCCTGCCCCCAATATATGGTAGCAACCCTGCCTCCTCATGATAAGGACCAATTACTCCTGGAAGTATGGTGGTGCCTCTCTTTGGTGATGTGCTGGCACAAGAGCACAAAATGTCTAGGAGGCAGCCAGAGTTTTCAGTTCCATGAGATTCTTATTTTATTGGTGGGAGCACACTCCTTCTGGGGACCAGGACCAGAGTTGTAGGCATGGGCAACACACACCCCCTAAGTGGGTCCACTCCTACTTTAACCTCTTCATTCCTGGACCCACGTATTCTATCTCTGGAGGACACTCCACCTATGGTGGCCATGGGTTTGAGACTACCTAGCTTTTCAGCTGCATCTTTGAGAGGCTGGTTCACCACCATCAGGTTGGCAACTTTGGGATAATGTGCTACGTGATAAGAGCAGTTGGATTCCACGTGCCCATTGCTTTTCTCTTTCAGCATTGATAGGGCTCCTTGGTCCAAAGCAATGTTATCTGTAGCTTCATGTTGAGAAATGAGATACTGTGCAGGGATGGGACTGGAGTGAGGCGAGTGGGATGCCTAGGATGCAGACTTTAAGATGACACTCATTCTGGGGCACCTGGGTGGTTCAGTGGTTGAGTGTCTGCCTTCTGCTCAGGTCATGATCCCAGGGGTCCTGGAATTGAGTCCCACGTCCCTCTGCCTGTGTCTCTGCCTCTCTCTGTCTCTCATGAATAAATAAACAAAAAAATCTTAAAAAAAAAAAAAAAAAAGATGACACTCACTCTTTGGCCCTCCAGATGCCTCCCTTGCCTCCCTTTGGTCCTGGCCCTGACTCTGTGAGCCCTCGGCTCATGATGCTGGTGGAGGCACTCCAGGCAGGAAAGGCAAACTGTAATACCTAGGATATGTGTTAATCCTGGCCAGCATGAATTGCTGCCATTTCCAGGATGGAAGCTTCCAATTATAGCCCGCATGTCAATAGGGTGCCTGCTGGCCTCCTTGGAGGTCTGAGTGTTGGTTTTTGTCGCTGATGGTTTGGGCATCAGAAGCAGCAGTAGCCAGATCAGTCTCGGTGAGAAGTACACGGTGCTGCAGACCCAGGCATAACCCCCATCCCTGCCACCATGGCTCTTCCATTCATGATCCCATTTCACCAGCGCTAAGGTGTCCCAGGCCAGGGACTGGCTGACATCTAATGGATCCTGTCCACTTGGTTGTTTTCATGCTGCTTCTGCAGGGATGCCCTCTGGTGGGCACTGATGTGTGATACAAAGCATACAGTTCAGTGGTTTTGAGTATATCCTCCGAGTTGGGCAAACATCACCACAATCCAATTTTAGAACATTTTGTCTCCACAGAAAGAAACCCTGTACCCCTTAGCAGTTATTCTCCATTCCTGGTCCTCTCCCTCTCCCCCCTGCCCTGGCACCCGGCAACCACTCCTCTACTTTCTGTCTCTGGATTTGTCTCTTCTGGGCATTTCACATAAATGGAATCGTATAACACATGGTCTTTTGTGTCTGGTTTCTTTCACGGAACGTAATATTTTCCATGTTATGGGGTGTTCTAGTACTTCCTTATTTTTATTGCCAAACGATAGGCTATTGTATAGATATATATTTTGTTTATCTGTTCATTTGATGCATGTTTAGGTTGCTTCCGCTTTTTTGCTGTTGTGAGTAAGGCTGCTATGAGTCTTTGTGCACAAGTTTTTGAGTAGACGTGTGTTTTCATCTCTCTTGGGTATAATGCCTAAGAGTGGAATTGCTGGGTCAGACAGTAATTCTATGCTTCGTGTTTGGGGGAACTGCCAAGCTTTTCCATGGTGGCTGCACCATTTTACATTCCCTCCAGCAATGTATGAGTGTTCCTCTTTTTCTGCCACAGAAACCTCTAGTTCCATGGGATCCATGGGCCCTATGGCCCAAGTGGCAGGGTTACACATACTGCAGACCAAAATTACTAGAGTTCTTTCTTGGTTTAGGTTACTTTCAAAACGGGCATCCTTCCCCATCACTCTGGGTCTGAGCACTATACCCCCAGGGGGAACGTGCTGCTTCCAAAACCCAGAGAGGCTTAGCAAGCCTTGCACTTCTTTCTTGGTGGCAGGAAGTGTAAGTTACAATATCTCATCTTTTACTTTGAAGGAGGTGTCCCAACATGCCCCAAACCCCTAACATTCCATAGGTAAGGCAGGCAGGGCCCTGAATTTTTAAATATTTATTTCCTAGGTATCCAGAGTGCTTGTCACCCCTTGATCATCAGGTCAAATTAATGTGATGGCATCAATATAATGGACCAATATCGTATTTTCTGGAATGTCCAGACGGCTCATGTCTCTTCAGAATATTTTGCAACAGAGAGCATAATTGTCCTATACTCTTGTGCGTCCCACCTGAAGCAAATTTCTTCTGGTCCTCCTTCCTGATGGGTATTAAAAATAATGCCTCGGCCAGATCAAAAGCAACACCCTACACCAGACACCATGTTACTATGTTCTGGTAAAGATAGCAAATATAGCACAACAGCTGTAGTGGGTAAATGTCAATAGTCTGCTGTCATCTGCCACATTCATCTGCTTTTTACAGAGGCCAGACTAGTCAATTGAATGCACATACGATCAAGACAATCGCTTCTGAATCATTCAAATTTTTGAAGGTAGTACCAATCTCTGCCATTTCCCCTGGAATGCAACTTTTTATTTTTTATTTTCTTTTATTTAAAAAAAACTTTATTTTATTTTATGCTTTGGAATGCAGCTTTTAAAAAAAACTATTATTTTGGCTAGAAAGACTTCAGAAGTCCCTGAAACTATACAATCTTCCATACTGCAATAGCTTTTACTCCCTAGGTTAAGGAACCAGTATGAGGGTTTTGCTAACTGCTAAGGAAGACCATCCCAGTTACATGTTTAAGAACTGAGGAGATGACCACCAGTTGGTCTGTGAACTCTGTGGGTTCACTGTGAGACAGACGTGGCTTAGGACTTCATTTATTATGACTCCCATGTGCCATTTCTCTCACAGGGGACAAATATGGCACATTGGTTCCCTGGGTTTCTGGGTCAACTCAAACTGTATATAATAGCCCTCAAAAGACCAAGGCATTCCCCTTTCCCCAGACATTGTATTATCCCAAATACTGGCAGTTACCCAAATACTATATATACATACTTACTGTGGTATTTCAGAGCACTTCCTCAAGGGGACTCAGCTTTTCTTTAAAAAAAAAAATTAAAATATAGGTTTTTTTTTTTAAAAAAAGGTTTATGTTTTGAAACAATTTCAAGCTTACCAAACAGTTGCAAGAATAGCACCAAAAAAATCTTGTATACCCTCTCCCAGAAGACCCATTCAAGTTCCTCCAAGAATGTCCTTTCTGAGGGGCACCTGGGTGGCTTAGTCGGTTAAGCATCTGTCTTTGGCTTGGGTCATGATCCTGGGGTCTTGGGATGGAGACTTGCGTCAGGCTCCCTGCTCATTAGGGGGCCTACTTCTCCTTCTCCCTCTATGCTCTTTCTCTGTTTCTCAAATAAATAGATAGAATATTTTTTGAAAAAGAATGTTCTTTTTTGGCATTTGGTTCAGGATCACATGTCATGTTTCCGTGGTCTCCTTCAATCTGCAACTTTCATGACTTGTACATGTTTTTGAAGGTCACAGGTCAGTCGTGTTGTAGAATGTTCTTCAACCTGACTGAATTTCCTCATAATTAGCCTGGTTTATAGATTTTGGTAAGAGAACTGCGGAAATGGCGCTGTATTCTTCTCATTGCGATCCTACATGATGTGGATTTGCCCTATGGCTCGGGTATTAATTTGATCACTTGATCAAGATGGATGGTGTCTGCCGTGTTTCTCCACGACAGTTACTTTTCTACCCTTTGTAAATAGTCTGACTTTTGTAGGGGAAATACTTTGAGGCTATATTAAGTTCCTCATCCCACTTTAATCCTCTAGTTTTAGCATCCATTGATATTTCTTGCCTGATTTAATTATTACTTCAATAGTTGTCAAATGTTGACTTTCCTAATTCTATCAATCTTCAGTTGGCATTCTACTACAAGAGAGCACCTTTCCTGTTCTTCATTTATCTTTCCATTTATACGTTTTTGTCATTGTGGACTCACTGATTCCTATTATTTCATGAGTTATAATCTGGTACTATCAGCATTTATTTTGATGCTCATATTGTGCCAGATTTTTCCAGCAAGAGTCCCTATAAGCTGGTTTCTGTGTTTGTTTTTAAGATTTATTTACTTGTTTTAGAATGAGAGAAAGAGAGAGCACACTTAAGTGTGAGCAGAGGGAAGGACAGATGGAGAAGGAGAAAGCGAATCTCAAGCAGACTCCCCACTGAGTGTGGAGCCTGACACAAGGCTCGATATCACAACCCAGAGATCGTGACCTGAGCCCAAATCAAGAGTTGGATGCTTAACTGACTGAGCCACCCAGGCATCCCTCTGTGTTTGTTTTCTATGTCTTCCTCATTCTTTGAGTGTTTCCTTACTTTCTAGAATAATCCAACTTTTCCAAGGTCTTCTTTGGTCTTTTTCCCACCTCAGCCCTGGGATCAGCCATTTTTTTCCAAGTACACTTACTTTCTTTAAATGGAGAATGGAGACTAAAATCTACTGGACTATTGCTGTTCCTAGCCCCCAACCCTCACCCACAGTTGTCAGAACTAGAATATATATATGAGTGTATATGTGCACATTGATCTGTGTGTATGTGTGTACAGAGAGACTAATATAGATATTTCTGTATCTACATATATATTGAAAACCATTTGCTTACACCTATATCTCCAATTATTTTTTTAAAAAAGATTTTATTTATTTATTCGTGAGAGACACACAGAGAGAGGCAGAGACACAGGCAGAGGGAGAAGCAGGCCCCATGCAGAGAGCCCAATGCAGGACTCCATCCCAGGACCCGGGGATCACGACCTGAGCAGAAGGTGGATGCTCACCCACCGAGCCACCCAGGCGTCCCTATAACTCCAATTCTAATTCAATACCGATCCAACAGGGTTCATAGCTTTCCCTATATTTGCCTTTTCCAACTGTGAGAAATCTGGCTCCCATTATGCTCACTATATTTATATGCTGAATCCCACCCTCCACCTCCCCCCACTGCATGTGACCAATAACCTGACCACACTAGGCCAACGTTCTGCTCGTACACCCTCCTTATGCAGACCTGATCCTGCTCTGCTGTCTGCCTCACTCCCCTGCTCTGATGTCCTCCTGGGATGAGCTTGTCAGCCTCCCTTTCAGTTGATGGGTGTTAGGTCTGAGACCTGGCTCAGGTTTGAAAACTGAATAAAGCACCATGACACTCTATTGAGGTGGCTGACCTCAACCTTTGGCTCATTCATTCTTGATTTCTTTTGATTATATATATTAAGTGATGTCTCTGGCGCCCGCAAATATTTATTGCCCTGAGGAATACTGTGCTCCACTCTATCTCCATAGAGTCCTCCAGGGCAGGCTGCCCGGCTGCTATTCTGAAGTTGCCGCCCATTGTGGTGATTAAGGTCATCTTGTCGTTGATGATTAATGCTGCCATCTGGCCTCTACTACTCCAGAACGCTATCATCCCTTTGGAAACCAGAGAGCCCAGCTTTGTAACAGCATCTCCTGCTGCCAGTTTCAGCCTGCAGAGGACAGCCACCACGAGCTCCTCAGCCACACCGACAGCCCCCCTCATCATTCATTCCTTTTCACCTTGGTAGAGGTAGCATCATCTGGGCTGTTCTGAGGAGCAGAGCCTGAACTGGGGGTTTTTGCACAAGTGACTAGATAATGGGGTGTTCTTGTGAGAAACTTGGGAGAGAGTGAGAGAAGAAGAATAGGGAAGGGGCGAAGCTAAGCATGGAAATGGTTTTAGGTAAAGGCAAACCTCATCCTGACCTTGAGTAGCATGGAGTCTGTCCCACCTTGAGGCAAGAAGGAGGGGTTTTTATAACTTTGATCCTCCTCCATCGGGCATCTCGGGGTGAGGTAGCTCCATTCACCCTAGCACCAGCCTCTGGAGAAGGTTGCAGGTATGAGTGATTAGCTGGTGGATGGACAGATGCAACAAAACCAACAAAAAGAGTTTCACGGATCTGGACAGGTCACTAGCAGTGTCTGCTATATCTGGATGGGCCCCAACCATAGGTAACTCTGAATCTGCTTATTTTTTTTAAAGATTTTATTTATTTATTCATGAGGGACACACATACACACACACACACACACACACACACAGAGAGAGAGAGAGAGAGAGAGAGAGAGAGAGAGAGAGAGAGGCACAGACACAGGCAGAGGGAGAAGTAGGCTCCATGCAGGGAGCCCGACACAGGACTCGATCCCGGGTCTCCAGGATCACACCCTGGGCCAAAGGCGGCACTAAACTGCTGAGCCACCCGGGCTGCCCTGAATTTGCTTATTTTGTATCTGCTCCCTCATAGCTGATCATGACTGGAGAATAATCTCACTGAATGGTATCACTTTAAAAATGACTATGAGCCTCAAGTGAACCCTTAATGCTGCCAGGCAACTTCAGTACATTTCCCCAGTCCATCCATCTCTTGTTCTCTTTCATGAACGTTCCATGACTTCTTCTTTCCTTAAGCTTCTAACAACTTTTCCATCATCCTCACTGTCAGCTGATGACCTTAACAAGGACAATGGAAACAATCAGAAGTTCCCCAAAGTTCCCCCTTCATATCTGTCACCTACCAGCATCTTTAACTATGTACCTCTACCTCCCTTCTGTTTCTGTAGGTGAACCATCCCTTCTCCACTGTTACCATAGGTGAACTATCACTATTTCTACTAAGACCAACCACATGCAATAGGAGTAGGAGGTTGGAGGGTGAAGCTCGACCCAGATGGCACTGTTGGCCCTCCAGGGGCCACTCTTATCCAAGCATAAGGGCTGTGGCAGGGTGAGACATATTCTGACCACTTTCTCCTCTGCTTTCTGATCCCCTGCAGGTGCCTCCTATTGGCTGAACCAAGGAAGCCCAAGTGTTTTGGTCAGTGGAAGGTAGGCTCCTGGGGCACAGAGAAAGGAAGAGAAGGGTGGAGAATTGGTTGAGGTGGGGGCAAGTAGACAATAGCCAGCACAAATGCCATCTATATACTGATGATTTCCAAATTTATATCTCCACTGGAACCTCTTGATTCCAGACTCCTATAACTAGTTCCCTATTGAATTCATCTATCTCTTGGTGAATAGCAAATCACCACATTTAGAGGTTTAAAGTAGCACAATTTGTCGTCTCAGAGTTTCTGTGGCTCAGGAGTCAGGGCATGGCTTAGCTGGGTCCTCTGCTCAGGGAGGGGCTTCACAAAGCTGCCACAGAGGCACATTTGATTTTTCATATGGGATCATATTCGGCCCCAAGGGTTTTAACTAAAGACCACAGGTCTGGGATCCCTGGGTGGCACAGTGGTTTGGCGCCTACCTTGGGCCCCGGGGCACGATCCTGGAGACCCGGGATCGAGTCCCACGTCGGGCTCCCGGTGCATGGAGCCTGCTTCTCCCTCTGCCTATGTCTCTGCCTCTCTCTCTCTCTCTCTCTCTCTCTCTGTGACTATCATAAATAAATAAAAATAAAAATAAAAATACCACAGGTCTGTGTTTATAAAATGGTAGCAGTGTGCCCTGCGAGGGATCTGAAGGATGAGTTGTTTCCTGGGCGGGGGGTGGGGGGGTGAGGGGGTGGGGTGGGGGGTGGAGTGGAGACCATGGAGAGGTCTTGGGTTCTTGGGTGCCAGTTGGCATTTGTTGACAGATAGTACTCGTCATTCTGGGATGACTCTGCCCACATCAGTACTGTGTTGAGGACGGTTGCGGCTGTGACTTTTGGGTAGTTTCAAGTTGTCTTCCTGGGGGAGCATGACTGAGACAATTAATCCCGTGTCTGTCATGGCAGTTGTATTGGTGGACATTTACAGTGAGGACCCGATGTGGGGCTGTTCTGCCCTCAGCTTCTGGAGGCCCCCAGGGAGCTGCAAGGAGAAGACACCTCCCTGTGCTGTCATGACTGCAATATGAGGTTGTGGGACAAGTATAGTCCTCTTCCACGTACTTGTTGTGATGCTGAACCTCAGATTTTCTGGGAGGGGGGACAAAGAGAATAAGTCTCTATGGGTGCATAAGATGAGTACAACAGTTTTGAAAAACAGTCCTGACTTTTCATCTTACTCATTAGAGGTGCAGAGGTCTCACACACTTGAATGGGCTGGTCCCACAGTTTGGTATAACCCAAATGAATAAGAACTTTTTTGGAGTACTTCTGGCAACTAGAGAAAACAATGTCTAGTCAACTTTCTAGACTCCGACATTTAACATTCTGGCTTCTACTTACCCTTCTATCCACATTTATACTATTATCCTTTTGTTTCCTGGCATCATCCTCCAAAACCCTGTCCATAAAAGATACAATTAATGGAACCCAGAACCTCATCACACTAGATGTGGCTGGAATAGGAGAACTCCCCTGAAGATAGCACTCAACAGACTCTACCAATCAACCAGCGTTAACCTGAGGAGGAAACCTGCACATTGTTCAAAGCTCCATGAGAAATTTTTGTGTCTTTCCTGAAATTACCTCATGTCTGCCTGCTTTTCCTGTCACCATCTCTTCCTATCAAAAATTGTCTTGTCTTATACACCTTCTAGGACTGTGTGAGTGTCAAAAGATCAAAAAGATAGTTGTATAGAGGCCCTTCCCTGAAGCCGCCCCATGTTTGTGACCTCACCCTCTGTGCTCAGCGAGCTCGGAGATGGGAGTTACTGGTAGTCAACATCCCTGGCCATCCTGAGAGCACACTGCAGTGCAGTGTCTTGTCCGTTTCTACACCTCCCACAGGGCCAGAGTGCTTTGCCGGTGTTGATACCTAATATTTACTTATGAATCAACTGATGAGTGGACGGAAATGGCTGTCCAACTGGCAGGATGTGCAACGTGGCATCAATCCAGATTCCAAGCCGGCTGTGAATACCAGAGGGCAGTGCAGCATAGGTCTGGAGAAGGAACAGCCTGCATTTGACACTGATTTGTGTGGCTGGCTGGCTCACAAATCCTTTAGTGCCCATGTTTTGTTCTACAACCTTTCCCCTTAGCTGGTGACAGATCCTGCTTTCCTGAAAAGGGATGATGGTTTGTGAGTAAACAGAAGCCTTCGGAATGCCTCATAGCCTGTCTCTAGCAATTGCTCCAGGTGGTCATGTGACCTAGTGCTGGATCAATGAACATTATCCCCTGAGGGTTTGTTGTTGTTGTTTGGGTTTTGGGGGGTTGTTATTGTTGTTAATGTTTTCCTAACTGGAGGTGGCAAGGAAATTTCCCTTTCATATGGAGCCTTTAGAGATCAGGGGAGGATAGTTTATACCCAGAGATCAAGGTCGTGAGTTATTCCCATCTGCTACAAGGGTTTGAGGGACTTTAAAAAGTGTTATGGTGAATGGGATTCACCAACAAGACTTCTATGTTCACATGGGCTATGTGCGTACTTCGAAGGAAAATGTGAAACAGTCCCACAGAGGGGCAGGAATCTTGGTATTAATTTAAAGACTATACCTGGCTTACCATGGACCCCACCTTTGTTCTTCTCTTTCTGTCTCTTGTTTGCACTTAAAAAAAAAAAAGTAGACTCTATACTGAGTGTGGAGCCCAACATGGGGCTTGAACTCACGACCCCAAGAGTTGGACACCTAACTGACTGAGCCACCCTGATGCCTCTTTCCTATTGCACTTTTAGTTGCTGAGTCCACAGTGGACTTTTGTTCTCATGGTCACTTCTGTCCCCGAGCCCTTGCTTTCAGCTCTTTTTTTTCATGTGGTTTTCACACACCAGCTCACATGTGTTAAAAGTTCGTACATAATCTTGACTAGTGTAATAAACTTTAATTAGGTTTTGGTGTCTGTGGGAATTGGTCCCATTGTTTATCAAATAGCAGAAACTAGGATGTAATTTGATAATAATAATTACTAACATTTATGTATCACTAGCAGTTCTAATCACCTTATATATAAACACATTTGATTCCTGAACAACTTTCTGAGCTAGTATAAACATGGGTTAAAAGTCTGTGCCATTATTATCTTTTGTTATTCAATAAAGCCGATCTAAAGGCTATTTTTTATACTTTGAGTTTGTCCTCTCCATATTTTTCTTTTCTTTTTTTTTTTAAAGATTTTTTTTATTTATTAGAGACACAGAGAGAGAGAGAGAGAGAGAGAGAGAGAAGCGCAGAGACACAGGCAGAGGGAAAAGCAGTCTCCATGCAGGGAGCCTGACACAGGACTCGATCCCGGGTCTCCAGGATCACACCCTGGACTGAAGGCGGTGTTAAACCGCTGAGCCACCGGGGCTGCCCTATTTTTCTCTTTTTTAAAGATTTATTTGTTTGAGAGAGAGAGAAAGAGAGAGAAGGGGGGGCGGGCAGAGGGAGAGACACTTGAAGCAGACTCCCCATTGATTGTGGAGTCAGATCTCATGACCCTGAGATCATGACCTGAGCCGAAACTAAGAATCAGATGCTCAAATAACTGAGTCACCCAGGTACCCCATATCCTCTCCATATTTTTCTAATCAACTTTATTGAACTGAAATTTACATATAATAAATTTACCATTTTGTGTACATGATGTATAATCAAAGTGAGTTTTGGCAAATATATACATCTTTATAACCACAACCATCAGTCAAGATACAGAACTTTTCTGTTACCCAAAAAAGCTTCTTCATGTTTTGTTCTGATCAGTCTCCCAACCCCACCATCTCAGACAACCACTTGTCTGTATTTTGTTACTAAGGAGTGATTTTTTCTGATTTAGAATGGACTATTACATTATCTCACCTTTTGTGTCCTGTTTCTTTCTTTCTCTCTCTCTCTCTCTTTTTTTTTTTTTTTAAATTTAGGGATCCCTGGGTGGCACAGCGGTTTGGCGCCTGCCTTTGGCCCAGGGCGCGATCCTGGAGACCCGGGATCGAATCCCACATCGGGCTCCCAGTGCATGGAGCCTGCTTCTCCCTCTGCCTATGTCCCTGCCTCTCTCTCTGTCTCTCTGTGACTATCATAAATAAATAAAAATTAAAAAAAATTAAAATATATCTATAAAAAATTTATGTATTTATTTTTGAGAGAGTAGGAGAGAGCATGAGCAAGAAGGGCAGAGGGGCAGGGAGAGGGAGAGAGAAAATCTCAAGCAGACTCCACTTTGATGCTGGATGTGGAGCCTGGCATGGGGCTCGATCTCACAATCCAGAGATCTTGACCTGAGCTGAAACTGAGAGTCATCACTTAACCAACTGTACCACCCAGGCACCCCTGTCCTATTTCTTTCCTTCATGTATCCATGACTTCTTTCTTTTTGTTGCTGAGTATACTCCATTGCATAAATTTACCAAGATTTATTTATCCATTCACTTGTTGTTGAATATTTGGACCATTTCAAGTCTTTGGATGTTGTGAATAAGCTTCTTTGAACATTCATGAACAAGTCTTTGTATGTATATATATTTTTACATCTCTTAGACAAATACCGTGGAGTGGGGTTGTAGGACCATGTGCAGAAGTAGATGTTTAACTTTATAAAAACATGCCAACCTCTTTTTCCAAAGTAATTGTACCATATTACACCCCCACCAACAACATGTAAATGTTCCACTTCCTCTAATTTCTTTCTAACCCTTCATGTTTCCATTCAATTTGGAATATTCTCTAACTTCCCTAGTTTTTTCTCCTCCTCTTCCTCTTTCTTCTCCTCCTTCAAACATGGGTTATTTAGAGCCACATTACTTAATTCCCCCAAAATTGAATATTTCCCAAATATCTTTTTTTTTTTTTAAAGATTTTATGTATTTATTCATGAGAGACACCCAGAGAGAGAGAGGCAGAGACACAGGCAGAGGGAGAAGCAGACTCCACGCAGAGAGCCCGATGCGGGACTCGATCCCAGGACCCCAGGATCAGGCCCTGGGCTAAAGGCACCACTAAACCGCTGAGCCATCCGGGCTGCCCCCAAATATCTTTTAGTTATTGATATTTAATTTAACTATTTTCTGTTCAGAGAAAATACACCATATGCTTTTAGTCCTTTTAAATTGATTGGGACTTTAAATATCATGAGCCTGGATAGAGTCTATCTTGTCAAACTTGAATGAAATCTTCTTGAAGTTTGATATATTTAATTATTAAATAATTTTTAAAAAGATGAAAGTCGCTCGATTTGGCTGCAACATGAAGCTGTTAAAACGAAGACATGGGACATAAAACTGAAAATGTTTCCTGGCATTTGACAAACTGAAAACGTATCACTGACAAGAGTCATGAGTTGGAAGAAGTATGTGCTAAATCCCTCCCTTATCTCTTACTCGAAGTCAGTAGATTGTGCCTGATATAGAGAGCTGTGAGCTTAACCTGTAAATTTGTCATTTAAAGTTATAAAGATAGGGACGCCTGAGGGGCTTGGTGGTTAAGCACCTGCCTTCGGCCCAGGGCATGATCCTGGAGACCCGGGATCGAGTCCTGCGCGTCGGGCTCCCTGCATGGAGCCTGTTCTCCCTCTGCCTGTGTCTCTGCCTCTCTCTCTGCGTGTCTCTCATGAATAAATAAATAAAATCTTTAAAAAAAAGTTATAAAGATAACTACTAAAAAATAAGAATGGAAGCTCTAAATAGTTGATTCCCCGCCCCCACCTCCTGCAAGGGAATGGAATACAAGGGCTTTTATCTTTTATTTTATGCCAGCCTGTATCATTTGAAGAAAATACTTAAAATCCTTCTGTATCTTACTCCTATGATTAAAAGAAAATGGTCTAACAGAACAAAGAATAGGGTGGGCCAAGCCATGGAGGCCTTGAATATCAAACAAAGGTGAGTGCACTTTATTCTTTAATTATAAAACCTCCTGGTCTGGGCTCATGTTGCTTGGCAGTGACGCCCAGGCTCGCCATTGGCTGTGAAGGCTCTGGAACAGCAATTCTGTGCAAGAAGGACACTGGATGGGTAGGGGTAGGCAGAGGCTGAGGCTGATTAACATCTTGTGAGGTTTTGTGCGTCCAAAGAATCTGGGCCTCCAGCAGCCAGCAGGCTCCTGGGAAGGAAGTCACAGGAGCTGTCTGGCATCTTGATAAGCCTTCCTTAGGTACCAGTTTCCACTGGAGCTCCTACAGTCACCTTCTGACAAGTAAAACTTCTTTTCTGCATGGTCCAGTGAAACAAACGGAGGAGGAAAGGTAGGGATTTGCTTAAGGATTTAACTTACTTTCAAAGCCAGTGATAGTTTTTCCAATTAGTTCACATCTTTGACTGTACCTTGGGGTAGTACCTGTGGGGCTCCCCCAGGAAGAGGCAGGAGGCAGGAAACAACCACCTGACAGCTCTGGGTGCTGGCGAACTTGGCGGCGGGAGATCTGACTAGTGTAAGCAGAATTTTTCTCTCTTCTGCTCCGCTTTTCTCTATTGCTTTGTTCCCTCCAAACGTTCCAATCTGCGAAATGGACAGTATTTCCTCCAGCAGATGACTAACCATTATTTGTGCTCACAGAGACATCAGAATATTTCCGAGCATGTGTACAGCCCTCTCAAACTGGATGACTAACTTGACACTGCAGAATGTGGGTGAGCAGGCCAATGCTCTGAGGAATGACTGCCTCGGCAAGAGATCTCATCCTGTGCCCTTCGGTGTTCCTGCCAACGTTTGCTTCTCAGACTCCTTGGTGTTCTTTCCACCCCAGACTTCCTTCCTATGATAATCTCCTGCCCATCGCCTTGGAGACTGCTTTTCTGGGGGAGAGAAGAGTCCAGGATGCTTTTCCTTTCAGCAACGGCTTTCACCCACCTATTTCTAGCTCAAGATTTTATTGACCATTCTCCTGCTTCTGCAATTTGCCTCCTGGTAACTTCAACATCCTCCCTCCCCCACATACTCACACACACTCACGCACAGATGCTTGCATAAACATTCACTCACATGAGTACAGCCACACTCATGTAATTTCCAGTTGGCTATTTTGTGTTATTGTGGACTGGAAATGATAACTTTTTTCTTTTTTGAAAATTTTATTTATTTATTTGACAGAGAGAGAGCATAAGCACACAAGAAGGGGGAGCAGCAGGCAGAGGGAGAGGAGAAGCAGATTCCCCAACTGAGCAGAGAGCCGGATTCAGGACTTGATCCCAGGACCCTGAGATCATGACCTGTGCCAAAGGCATACACTTCACTGACTGAACCACCCAGGTGCCCCAACTGTTTTTCTTTATGTGTAGCCCAGTGGAAGCACAACTGGAGAAGCAGGAGAGCACAGTGCCTGTGGTTGGGGGTTCTGCAGATAGGCTGTCTGGGAATAAATCTGGGCTCCGAACCTAAGACTTCGTGAACTTGTGCCTCCGTTAATGCTTTGTGACTCCAGTCCTGTCTGAAAAGAGACAATAATGATAGCCCTCCCCTCTCAGGGTTATTTTGAACATTGAATGAGAAAAATGTACCCAGTGCCTGGCACATGTGGGGTGTTCCATCATTGTTAGCTGTGGCCTTGCCCTCTGGCTCCTGGATCTACCTGCACCCGCGATTTTCACTCATACCAACCTGGTAATAGGGCTCAATGCCTTTTCTAGTTGCTGTCACTCATTTCTTAGAGTTGTTGTGAGGGTTCAAAGAGGTAAGGCATCTCATGATTCACTTGAGTAAGTGGCAACCGTTAGTATTATCTGGCTGTTTGCAGAAAATATTTGTTGACTCCTGTACTTGAGTAAAAGATGAAGGCAGATTAAATTTCTTTTGAGGTAGAGGTGAGAGAAGAGGATTAGATATTTCAGGTCATAGCTGAGTGGGCTGGGGTATGGATAGGTGACTGGAAGCTGGGGAGACCCGACCACGGAGCCTTCCAGTGGCATTCTGAGCGTGATGCCTAACAGCAATCCAGCTTGATACACCTTGTGGGTAAAAGCTTGAACCAGGAGGAACCACCCAAAAAGAAAATTACTCTCAGCAACCAGAAGCATGAGTGTGTGTGTTAGGAGGGCATTGCCTTAGAATTGAGTGGGAGAACAAGTGAGGGGAAATCTGATTCTTGGAGATCAGGCAAAGGGACAGAAGGTCTAAGCTACTCGGGTAGCCTAAGATCCTGCTGTCTGCCAGCCCTGAAAGTAAAAAGCCATCAATCCCCGAATGGAAGGTGTGTGGAGGCCATGTCATCCCAACCCCTCCTTCTATGGACGGGGATGCTGAAGGCAGACAGAGGACGGGTGAGCCCAAGTTTACCCAAGGAGTTGATGGATGAGGGGTCAATACTTGATCTTAGTGCACTTTGCACCAAGTTAACTTTAAATCCTGTTAAATTCTTTAAATCCTACTTCCCTATCCAGATGCTGTCCTGAGGCTGAGAAAAGGCCCCTCCCCAGAATTTTGAAAGAGAGGGCTTCATTTGTTCCACCATAAATAGCCAGCTATAGCTCTCAGTTAAGAATAATTTTTCTTTTTTTTCTGGTTTGTGCTTTGATCTGATGTTACCATTTCTAGTTTGAGGGCTGTTGTTAGGAGCAACCAATGAGAAGCTGTATAATAAAGAATTTGGCTGCCCTTTGTCCCTGGTTCTTGGGAGGTAGCATCTAAACCCTTGGGAATCTCCTGAGGGATAGGAGTGTATTTGTTATTCATAGTGAGCCTTTCAGACCACACCTGATAGTTTATGGTAATGGGGTGACTAGACAACTAATGCTAATTAGATGATTCAGAATGGAAGCTAACCATGCTAGAAAGACCAACCATGGGTTAGAGGCTTGGGGCTTTGAGTTCTGGGAAGGGTCAGGTCCATCAGTTGGCCAGTGAGTCAATTGATCATGCCTGCATAATGTAGCTCCAATAAAAACTCTTTATTTGGGATCCCTGGGTGGCTCAGCGGTTGAAGCGTCTGCCTTTGGCTCAGGTCGTGATCCTGGAGACCCGGAATCGAGTCCCACATCAGGCTCCCTGCGTGGAGCCTGCTTCTCCCTTTGCCTGTGTCTCTGTGTCTCTCATAAATAAATAAATAAAATCTTTAAAAAAACCCAAACATCTCTGGATTCTGAAGCTCAAAGGAATTTTCTCTAGTTGATGATACTCTGCATATCACCACATACTGGTGTTCCAGGAGGGTGACACATTCCTGAGGATGATGGAAACTTCATGTCCCAGACCTTGCCCAATATGCCTCTTTTTTTTTTTTTTTTTGTCTGGTTCTGATTTGTATCCTTTTGCTATAATAAAACTGTAATCATGAGTACAGTGTTTTTCTGAGTTTTGTGAGTCATTCTGGAGAATTATTAAACCTGAGGGGATAGTGCAAAGTACTGAATTAATAGCCGGCTGCTTAGAAGTGAGGTTGGACAGAGGTCCCCTACCCTTGCGGCTGGTGTCTGAGGTGAAGGCAGTCTCGTGAGGACTGTGCCCTTCACCTGCGCAGCTTGGCCCGACCCCAGATGGTCAGTGTCAGAGGTCATCACAGAGGCTCACGTTTGCGTCTTCTGTCAGGGTGTACTTGAGAATGTTGAGTTATGTGAGAGTGTCCCGGGGGCAGAGTCCATTCTGATCTTGAGACAAAGTAAAACAGCAGTTCTCCTGGGAAGTTGGCCTATTCATATATATATATATATTCATATATATATATAATATAAAAATATATTTATATATAAAATAATATATAAAAATATAGATATATAAATAATGTATACTAAAATATATAATATAAATTATATTTATATATAAAAATATATAAAATACATATAAATATAATATATATATATATATATATATATAAAATGAATGTGTGACTGCTGACAGGACTTCGGTCTTCAGGCCTGCTGGAAAACTCAGAGCCCTAAGGGGTTTGCATGATAGGCACTTCAGTCTCATTCCTGGCATCACTTTGTCTCCAACCCTGAGTGTTTTTCTTTTATTTTTTGCCCCATGTTTAATTCATACTGTCATGGGTAACCCAGATGTCATCGGGAGCCTTGCCTTCTTCCATCACCTCTGTCTCCAGGATCTGTTTTATACTTGACCTCTTTTTTCTCTGATACATCTTTCCAGAAGAAAGCTTGTCTAACTTGATTTGCTCTCACCCCCGCACACAACTCCCTCCTCCCTCACCAACCTACCCACGTTATTTGTAACTGCGACGTAGACTTCATTGAAGATTTGAGAGTCACGAGGAGAGGTCATATGTCAAGCAAACAAATGATCTCTGTATAACTATTAAACATTTCTATTTTCCCTCACTAGAGATTTCTCACTGGCCCTTTGACCTATGGGATACTCAGCCAGCCATCTGCCATGTTTCTAGCTCCCCTCTTCCTCTTTCTTCTCTCTTTCTTTCCTTCTTTCTCATAAGCAAAAATAAACTCTTCACATTTTCTCAGTTGCCTGATGTGTAGGAGTCAGTCAACTGCTTTCTGGATTTCTCTCAGAGGGGAATTGATCCTCCGTGGGAGGAGGGCGAGTCAGGAGCCTCCTATCCAGCCATCTCACTCTTCATTGTATTTCCATACTCTAGCAATGAGCAATCAGAAAATGAAGTAAAAAAAATATCATGTACAACAGCATTAGAACACACAAAATACTAATTTGACAAAAGGTGTGCAAGACTTGTGTAGTGGGAACTATATAAGAGTTGCTGAGAAAAATTAAGAACTAAGTAAATAACAAGTCATACCATGTGTATGAATTTAAAGACTCTTTATTCTAAGATGTTAGTTATTTCAAAATAAATTAACTGATTCAACAGAATCACAGAACGTTAGAGATGATCAAGGGGTGCAGACACTGTCCCCAATATCTATTTTCCTCCTTTGTCAGGTAAGAATGCTGAGAGTTTTCCAGCGAAAGGACCTCATCTCCCAACTCCCTTGAAGCAGATGGCACCATGTGACTAGGCGCTGGCCAGTGAGACTTGAGCAGAGGTGATGTAACTAACTCCTGGGTTAGGGTTTTTACAGAAGGAGCATGGCTTCCCCCCACCCCTAGTCCCTGCTCTGGGGCTGAATGGGGCTAAATGCTGATGTGGCCAGGAGCCATGTAGGACCCTAAGGCCTCTAGCGGAGACAGGAGCAGCTGGTGTCGGAAGGCCTTGGAGTATTCAAACCAGGTCTCATAAACTGGGTAGCAACATGAGGCAGTGTGTGCTTGCCTTGTGAGGCTTTATGACTAAAGAATAAAGTATATAAAGTATATATATATATAGAGTGATTGAAAGTTCACCGCGGCCTGACCCCATTTCTTTTGTGAGTTTTTAAAATCATAGTAGTAATGCATTCATGTGTATGATATCATTCCAAATGATAGAGAAATGTATACAGTGACAGTATCCCTGAGTCCCCTTCCCCAGAGGCCACCACTTATGACAGTTTCCATTCTTGTTTCTTTTACTCTTATTAGCTCAGAATAGTTATATTTATTTCTTCTTCTTCTTCTTTTTTTTTTATAAGATTTTTAATTTATTTATTCATGAGAGACACACACACACACACACACAGAGTGAGAGGCAGAAACACTATCAGAGTGAGATTAAGGCTCCCTGTGAGGACCCTGATGCAGGACTCTATCCCAGGACCCCGGGATCACCACCTGAGCCAAAGGCAGATGCTTAACCACTGAGCCATTCAGGTGCTTCCCAGAATAGCTATATTTCTATTTTTAGTTTATTAGCATCAAGTGGATCAAGTGACTTCTCTTATAAAAAATGTAAAGAGTTCAGCACATATAACATATTCTTCTTCGTACACTCCATGAAATGTTTTTTTTTTAAAGATTTTATTTATTTATTCATGAGAGAAAGAGAGAGAGAGAGGCAGAGACACAGGCAGAGGGAGAAGCAGGCTCCACGCAAGGAGTCCCACGTGGGACTCGATCCCGGCTCCAGGATCACGCCCTGGGCCGAAAGCAGGCGCTAAACCGCTGAGCCACCCAGGCTGCCCTCCATGAAATGTTTTCTTTTTTTTTCATGAAATGTTTTATATTTAGTTTTATTTGGTGCAGATATTAAAAAACTTAAGTCTTACATCCCATATACTTCTTTTTGTGGGCCTCATGCTACAAGTCAAATTAAGCTACATATCTTTTTTAAAAAATATGTCATTTGAATTAGAAACTATTTCAGATATTCAGAAAAATTCTTCAATGGATATATTCAAGCACATATTTGATAAGGATCTTGTTATGGGCTGAACTGTGTCCCCTCCCACCCCCCTCCCCCCGACATTGTGCAGCAATCTGTCTTGCAGTGGGCTCCTTCCTTCCACAGACTGTGAGCTCCTTGAAGATGAGTATGTTGCCTTTGGATCTCCAGTGCCTGGCACAGGGGCTAGAACATAGAAGACGTTCAGTTATTATTTATAGAATCAACAGAAGAATGACTGAGTGACTGCTATGAAAAGCCCACTTAACGATATATTCAAGCCTGCAAGTGGATAGGTTAATTGCGAAGATCTGTTAAATGGCAATGATAAAAAAGGATACATTTGTATAAATATTTTATTTTTACCTAGAAGTTCATTCACCGAAAATGAAGGAGAAGGACTTCCCTTCGAATGTGGATTAGCAAATAGAGTTCTACTGTCTATCTTGCAGAAAGCACATCCATTAAGCATTGTCTGGGATTTGCGGTTGGATTTACTAAAGTGGAGAGCATAACATCTTATGTATAGCATTCCGCCCAAAGATATTTTTCAATATTGCTAGATTTATTTTCAATCTAGTATAGTTGTCAGGCTAATTCAATAACAATAATTTTGAGACTCGCTTTTATTGCCCTTTCAAACATTCATAGTAATTTTCACTGAAATCATATTTCTCCTTTCATTCTCTTATTACATTGATTTACATTGTATTTTGCTAAGTTAGGTAATTACATGAACAAGTCCAACTGGCATAAGAAGGATTGGAAACAGACCCAGTTGGTTCTCATGAAGCAGGTAAATCAGTGCTCCTGTGTCCAGGTGTACTAGAGAATTAGTGAATGGCACCGAGGGCTCAGCATTTACTGGACATGTTCGAGGTAGAATGAACAGGACTGGTTAAAAAGATAGAGTCTGTTAAGCAGAGGCTTATTTAAAAGATTTTTACACAGAAATAGCACAGTGCTTGATAAAGTAGGTTTAAATCATGTTTGTTGAATTTGTGCATAAACAGTTGTGGATGTCAGCTCCCAAAGGTGACATGAGAGACTTTTCTCTCTCCCTGAAGGGAACTCCTGGATGTCCTGCATGACCCACCCCAAGGTGAAACTACAAGGAAAATCATCATCAGCTTTGGGGAGAAGGGGCTCATGAGCAGACACACTTTCCTTCCCTCATTCTTCGCTTCCCAGAGGCAGCAAACAGACCTGCAATGAAAGGGAAGAGCCCTTCAGACTGACCGCCTCCAGAGGACACTTTCTGTTCTCCTGAGCATCTCCCACTGCAGTGGTGCCTGGTGACAGTCTTTTCAAGAAGCTGGACAACACCATGATTTTCAGGGAGGAGTTACTTGAGAAAATAATTGCTAAGCATCTTCACAATTGCAGGACAAACCCCATGCACTAGGGATTCAAAGACCTGCTATCCGTTCTTAAAAGATTTCGCAGTGTGGTGGAGGGGGAGACATACAAATGAATCATCGCGGCACAATGTTGTAAGTGCTATTATAGAGAGATGTCAGGGTCAAGCAAGTTCAGTGTGGGCTGCAGTGGCTAGGCTTAAGCATCCAGGAACTCTGTTTCCTTGCAACCAATAGGAAGAGGAATGCCACTGACAGCAAAAGAATCAGTTGTCTAGGTGAAGGCCAATAGTCTTTGATTCACACACTAGATGAAACTTCTCTATAGACCTCCGGGTGATGGATGGATTTAGCCAAAGCTGTGCAGTTGATGATATCACAAGACTCCCAGGACTGACCGTCATAGGAACCCTCAGTATAAGTCAGTGGCATCATAGTGGCACCTGTCTGGTGCATAGGCTACAGCCATCTCTTCCTACCTCCTCCTGCTACCCTGCACTCTAGCTGAGCCAAACCTATGACCAAGCCCTACTACCATGTTTGGAAATCAAGGAATGCACACAGGATGCACAATCAGCTGGGTGCTGGACAGAGAAGAGCATTGGATCTGGAGTCAGGAGCCAGAGTCCTGAGTACTGAACTGCATTTCAGTAATGATTGATATACGTGGTTGGAAAAATAGAAAACTGTGGTTGGCATCATTTTCATAGCTACCTTGTGCTGTCTCCTGAGTACTCAGTGTTCATTTGTTAGCTCCTCTCTCTGAAGGTAAATCTGAAGGCAGTCTCACTGTGAGGAGACATCTCCTCTCCCCACCATCTCATGGTGGCACCTCCCTGTCTGCTGAGTTCTATGAGGAGTGAGTAACCACTAGCAGAGAATAGTCCAGAGTTCTGTACTGAATCTAAGTTTTTATCAATACGACTGACGTGACTAAGGAAGGATCAGATGTTTTCAATCCTGCTCCTTATGGGGACTGGCCATGAAACTGAGTAAAAAGCCATAGCCAGAACAACTGGTTCAAAACCTTGAGGTTTACAGAGTGTTCCCAAACTTAATATCTGTAAGCTAATACTAAGTGGTTCCCAAGATAATTTCTATTTTGAAATCAATACAGGTTGCAATGGCCAAATTGGCCATTGACTCTACACTGGTTGAGGCCAGAGCTGAATAACCATTTACCAATTCTCAAGGGCAAAAGCCATGGTTTTCTTTATTAGAACCTAAGGCTAGCTGTCACCATGCCATGGACAAGTGCCACCAGATGACTTCTCATAAACTGAACTACCTGGACTATTCTTACGCAGGTGAGAGTATGCTTCAAAGGACATCATTTACCCCAAACCCAGAAAATCCAATGAGGTTAAAAATAGCAGAACTCACTTATTCAAACTTTCTACCTGCAGAGTGTCCTCAGCCATGGGACCAAATGTGAATCTTAGGGGAACATAGTCTGAGGGAAAAATAAGGGTTCTTCTTTTCCTATACTATCAGAAAACAATTATGAACAAGGGTTTTATGATTTTTGGACAGCGATCTCTTCCAATGCAGGGAAAATTTGCCAAAAAGAAAAGAAAAAGAAAAAGAAAGAAAAAGCATTTGATACGGAAGATTCAGAAGATTAATGCTTTCTCTGAGAAAAACTGGAAAAGCCATATTAAAAACCATCAATTTGGGCAGCCCTGGTGGCGCAGTGGTTTAGCGCCGCCTGCAGCCCGGGGTGTGATCCTGGAGACCCGGGATCGAGTCCCACGTCCGGCTCCCTGCATGGAGCCTGCTTCTCTCTCTGCCTGTGTCTCTGCCTCTCTTTTGCTCTAAATAAATAAATAAATAAATAAATAAATAAATAAATAAATCTATCTTAAAAAAAAAACTAAAACCATCAATTTGAAGACTTTGAGGAATCACTGAGGCATTCTGGAGGCACGAGGTTGAGAGAAGAGTGGGTGGTTGCCAAGTCTGACAGGGCAGCGTTGACTCTCAAAGTCATTTCTGAGACTCTTCATCACTGACCTGAATGTACTCCCAGGGGCATCCTCCACTGACATCCCTGGGAAAACAAACAAGACTTGAGGACCTGCTGTATGCTCATGGATTCTCAGGGCCACCCTAAGACATGGAAATTACTGCCTTCATGTTACAGAGGAGAGAATGAAGGTTCACAGAGATTAAGATACATATTGAAGGCCACACAGCTTTGGAGTCTTGGAACCTGAACCCAAACGCAGTTCTCTCCAACTTTGAAGCCTGGGCTCTCTACTGCAACACAGACCTTCTACTGACATGGAAATGTTCTGTGATCCAAATATCCCCACTGACTGCCCTAGGCCATGACATGTCCCCTGGAGGCAGGAGGAGATATATCTGGACAGGCTGTGTGGGATGACAACAGGAATCTGGGCCCAGCATTACTTCTGCTCTGGAACAATGGCTTCTGCGCAGGGCCAGGAAGTCAGAAGGCTTAGGCATGAACAAGGGATAATCTCAGGGACTGAAAGAGAACCACCCATCAAGGAGAGAGGAAATCATGCTTTAGGTCATACTCTGTAGAAGCCTTAACTCAAATTCAACTGATATGGTTCCAGCCTAGGAACAAGCAAGGCCTTGCATTCCTTACCTGAGATAAGGAGCCTAGGACCCCGTCCAGTTTATACTGTCTCTCTGAGCTTGCCCATAGCCCTTTCCCCTTGTCCTAAGATAAGTTCCTGAGTGAGGGGCTGAATTTTGCTTCTTTCAGATGTTGTTTTCACCCCAAAGTGAACACGGATGTGTTACATTGTTTGCTCAATGTGCATGCTCCACCTCTCCTCATGAATAGTCATACATTTCTCAACCCTTTTCATCAATATGCATGTAATCTCCTACCCTGAATTTCCTCTTTAAAAACCTCACTCAAGGGGATCCTAGCTGGCATAGTCAGTTGAGCATTAGACTCTTGATTTTGGCTCAGATCTTGGTCGTGGGGTAGTGGTCTCGGGGTGTGGGATTGGACCCCCTGTAGGTCTTTGTATTGGGCAGGGAGTCTGCTTGGGGTTCTCTCTCTCCCTACTACTCAAGTGTGCATGAGTGCTCTCTCTCTCAAACAAACAAACAAACAAACCTGCTTAATCCTTAGCCCAGAATCTCAGGGATGATCTTGAACATCAGTTCTTGATCTCCCCAGGGTGCTGGCCTCCTGAATAGAGCAACATTTCCTTTTCAACCAACACTTACCTCTTGAGTACTGGCTTTCCAGTGGCAAGCTGCTGACCTTGGATTTTGGTAACAAATCCAGGTAGAGGTCTGTGTCAAGTCCTTACCCTTCCTAAGCCCTGCAGCCCCACGACCAGGGTGGTGTGTCCACTGCATATGGAAGGTAGTGCAGGGAAGAAGCAAGCAACTCTTAGGGACAAATCTAGAATGGCAACTACTTGTGTGTTTTATTAACTAGAATAGGCAAACTGCGTAAACAGCAAGGAAGTGAAGCCCTCCAATATGGAAAAAAGAAGAGTGGGTAGAGGACAGCTTAGAACCAACCACAACACCCAGTAGGCCCTTTTTGCCTCTAAAAAGTCCCCATCAGTCCTGACTGGCCAGGGCTACACAGGGCAGGAGTAACAGCATGGAAGCAGGTGGGCCGCCCTGGGCCACAGAGTTAGCATCGTGGACTGAGTTACCCATCACTCTTAGTTCCTGCAGCCCTAGTTGGCCTGAGGAGATGGAGGAAAACCACAAGCTCCGCTGTCCTCCATCAGGGCACCATGGTGTTTTTACTTACGGAAATGGGCACAGTTTGAAGCTCTAATTTGTTTGTCTTTTTATTTTCTTCATCTCCCTTATTAAACTCAAAGCTTGTAATGCCTAGACCTGCTTAGGTTTCCTAGTTTCATCAAACAAGGTTGATGTTGTTCACTACGATGTCCCCAGCATCCAGTGCATGTCCCTTAGAGACCATCTTTTCTAATATCCTCATTTAACACAGGAAAAAGTTGAGGCTTAAAGATTCAAAGGGATTTTTCTGAGATCACATTGTGAATAGCAGGGCTGATATCAGCCTTGGTTTCCCGGAGTCCTGCCTGAGGCTTTCCCATCATTCTCTGCCACATCAGGCATTATGACAGAAGCTCCTCCCAAGATACCCCATGTGAGCTCAGAATGTGAGACAGATTCAGGGGTATAGAAACTGCTAGTTGATCCAAATATCCATTTCCCTCCTCTTTCACATAAGAATTCTGTGAGTTTTAGACTGGAAAAAGGATCCTAATCCCAGCCCACCTTAATGCTGGATGGCATCATGGAACTTGGCGTTGGCCAATGGGAAGTGAGCAGAAGCAATGTCACCAATTCCTGGGTTGCGTCTTTCCTTTTGCTCACCTCTGGGTGGAAAACTAAAATGTCCAAGAGCCATGTAGAGCCACCTCCAGGGATGCGTAGCATTAAGTGTGGAACACCCTGTGTCTGGTGCCGTGGAGTCACCAGTTCAGTCCTGGTAACTTCTCTCTTGCTTAAGTCACTATTATAATGGGTAGCTTTCTAAAGCAACAAAAATCATAAGGTCAAAGCACTTATAAATACCTATGTACCCCCATCTTCTTAAAAAAAAAGCCAATACATTCCATTCTCAAGTCATCTATGTTGATAATTCCCAAGAGAGATTATTCCCAAGAAGTGACATTAGACAATCAAACTCTGAGGAGTACCACGAGGAATCGATCCAATCACACACAGAGAGAAAGTCCCAGGAAATGCCAACTGTGAGGAGGCTATTAGAAGAGATGGATTTTCTTCATTTGCCATCAAATCTCATTTCCATCTTCTTACCTTCCTCTGCGTCCTCAGAGTCCTCATCCAGGGGCTCCCTCTCTCTCTGTGTTGCTTTCAGCCAAAGGGAGACACAGACTGGAGCTGGAGGGCAGGAGGAGGGCGATTGGGGGTTTGTGGCTTTCTAGCTTTTTCTCTCTGCCAGGCTGTGAGTTAGCAGTGGAGGTGTTACCCTGCCTAAGGGCTTCACCCTGGTCTAATGGCCTTTCCTAGAGCCACAGCTCCAACTACACCTACAGCCACAGCCCTCCCGAGTTCTGGTAACTTGTCTGAGTTCTGATCCCCTTGTCTTTCAAGCCTAGTGATTTTAAGGCTCCTCCTATTACTTTCCTTAGGGGGTGGTGGTCACCATCTCATGTAATCTTCTCTAAATCTGTCCGTATTGGTAGATTGTACCTTAATTAAACTCTTCTGAATTATCCCATTTTAAGCCATCTGTTTTCTGCTGGCATCCTGAGAGATACTGAAAGGAACGTAAATTTCAAAAAGCAAGTAAAACAGATGACTAGGTTATTCACAGCACTTTAGCTTTGGGATGCGTGCATGTTCCCAATCTTGCTCCCTATATTAAGGAAAGCAACAGATTTCTCACCATGACAGCACAATTTGAATTGTTGGGATGGAGGAGCAAAAGGAACAAGGGTCTAAGGGGGAAACAAGGTGGATGTACTAATTCCGATTTCCACAGTTGAGGCTGCCCGGACACAAAGTGGCAGAAGGTCTTTTCCTGCTGGAGCCTCTGAATGCTTCACTCCCAGATCAAGTTACATGGATGTGAACTAGGAGAAAAAGCCTAACAGTGGTTTTAGGAATAAATACTTGACCGAGGTGCCTTTCCTCCATTCTTTTTGCAGGAGGCGACAAGCTGATCTGTGCCGAAGAGAAAGCGGCCTGCGACTGACTGCCACTACGGGACACTTCTCTGCCGTGGAGAGGTGCCAACGGGAGCAGGGGTGAAGCCTGGGGCTGTAGTAAGGCTTATCGAGGTGCCTCGAGGCTTATTGAGGAATCACAGCCCTCGTGATTTCCTGTCCAGGGATCTGCTGGCAAGTGAGAGTGTGGGGTTCTCTGAGTCATGATCGCTCATGAGATCTTTCTCAACATTTGATCTGACTCTACTCCTATCTCTCAACTTCTGCCCATCCCAGCCCATCCGGTGCCCATGCCTACAAGGGAGTGTTGTTTTGTGGCATTTGCTGCCAACTGTGTGCCTGGGTAGCAATGGCAAGCAATATGAGCCTGTGCGAGGAGGTTTCATAACTAAGAATAAAGCATACTCTCCTCACTTGTCATTCAAGGCCCTCCATGGCCCATTCCACACTTTTTCATTGTCATAGTTAGTGACACATGTGGATTTACATTTTCTTTCCAGTTGACATAGAAGTGTGCCAAATAAACCATAAAAGACTTCCTGGATCCTATTCTCCAGAAGCAATGATTTATTTAGGTTTTTCTTCTACATTTCTTCCACATCTTTTATTAATTATAGATTTGATTAGTAAACTAATATTTCTGTGTTTTAACTTATCAGTATTAACAACAGGATCAACCTATTCCTCATATAAGATGTAAAGAATTTAGGACATGGCCAAGAATCTGGAATTATAAGATTGAGAATTTAAAATAACTGTGATTAATATGCTAAGGAATCTAATGGAAAAAGTGGGCAATATGCAAGAGCAGACGAACACTATAAGCAGAAAGATGGAGAGTCTAAGAAAAAGGAAATGCTAAAAATAAAAACATTGTGAAGAATGAAAAACATAAGTGAAGAATGCCCTTGGTGGTCTCATCAGTAGACTAGCTACAGTTTTTCAAAGAATCAGTGAGCCTCAAGATAAGTTACTAGAAACCTCCCAAACTGAAAAGCAAAGAGAAGGAAAGACAAAACACGGAAAGGAGTGTTTGAGAGCTATGGCATGATGACAAAAGGTATAGGATATATAGCATAGGGATCTCAGAAAGAGGAGAAAGAAAGGAATGGAAGATGTATTTGAAATAATAGTGGCCAAGAGCTTTTTAAATTATTTACAGGCACCAAATCACAGATTCGGGAAGCTCAGAGAACCTGAACCAGAATAAATAATAATAATAATTAAAAAAACCTTATTCAATTCATTTCTGGGGCAGAGAAACTACTCTATATGATACTATATATTGTGCATTTGTCAAATCTACTGAGCTATACAAGAAATCCCAAGTCAACTATGGACTTCAGTTTATAATAATGTATCTGTATTGATGCGTCAATTTTAATAAGTGTGCCAAATTAATGGAAGGTTCTAGTGATAGGAGAAACTGTGTGTGTGGGGGGGGGGTATGGGGAGAGGGAGTATATGGGAACCCTCTGTACTTTCTGTGAAAATTTTCCATAAATCTGAAAGTGCTCTAAAATACAAGATTCATTAAAAATGAATAGGCAAGCCACCAACCGGGTGAATATTTATAACACACATAATTAAGGAAAGACTCATTCGGCACAAATAAAAACTCCTACAAATCAATAACAAAAAAGGGAAACACTTAAAAAAAAAAAAGGAAACACTTAATAAAAGTGGGCAAAATTTAGACACTTCAAAAAAAAATACAAGTAGCCAACAAGCACATGGAAAGATGCCAATTTCATAAGTCACTTTGGAAATGCAAATTAAAACACAATGAGCTACCACTTTATACTCATTAGAATGACTAAAATTCAAAGGACTGGCAATGTTTGTTAGGAAGGATTTGGAGCAACTGGTACTTTCAGACATGGCTGGGGGGATGTGCAATAGCACAGTCACTTTAGAAAAGAGCTTAAGAATTTCTCAGAGTCAAGCACACATCTTTCTGTGACCCGGCAATACCACTTCAGGTTATTTATCCGAGAGAAATAAAAACATGTATCCAGAAAAGGATTTGAGTAAGAATGGTCGCGGTAGCTTTATTCAGAATAACCAGTAACGAAATACTACACAGACATCTGTCAATATGAAAGTAAACAGTGGTCCACCCGTATAGTGGAAATAGTACTCAGCTTCATCAAAAGGACAAACTCCTGAGAGTATGCAATGCCGTGGCCTGGGTGAGTCCTAAAAATATTATGCTGAGTGACACCAGGTAGGAACACAAGAATACATTGAGCGACCCTAAGTATATGAAATCAAAGGTCAGGAAAAACTAATCTTTGGGGATAGAAGTAGGAATTTTAATTGCCCCTCGGACAGAAGGAATGGCTGAGAGGGACATGAGAAAACTTTCAGAGGTGATAAAAACTGCTGTGTTTTGCTTGGGGTTTGAGTCACATGGGTGACTCAAATTCATTTCATTCAAATTCAATTCATTGCCAGAACTCGCTGCACTGTACACTTCCGATCTGTGCCATCACTCTCTCCTCACTGTCCCTCAGTTAAAGGACTAAAAAATTATCAGACGAGGCGACACTTAAACTTTACATATTCTTTTTATAGAACATGTCACTTTAGAAAGATTTTTCCATAATCAAATTCACAAAATAAATATTGCAAGCTCTGTGGAGTAAGAGGTAAATCTGACGAAGATCCTGTCCTCGGGGAACACAGAGTCTAGGAAGGCCCATTGGAAATGTGCCATGATGGGTCAGAGAGCTCCAGAGAGGGAGAGCCGGGGCAAAGGCTCAGGGGGCAGGAATGAGAAAGCATGCACATGGGGTACCCCTGGAGGGCGTGGGACAAGAAGTCACAGCAAGACAACCTGCTTCAAACCTTAAGTGCGCTTTGACATCGATTTGTCCGGGTACATAACTCAGCTTTGTGCTTGCACAAACTGGAAATGGTGCAAGGAAGAAACAGACGGTGACTCAAATCTGGTAAATGGATGTTTAGCACAGGCTCGGTTTAAAAATCCATCATTTATTTATGCATTAAGTCATTTATTCAGTAAGCATTCATTAAACTAGGGAGATATTCTAGGGCCTTCCCAAATCAAAGAAGATTACTCTTTGGGGCCAGACTGCACTTTAATTCTTTTAATTTTATGGAGACAGATGACAGGAGGGTGACCACAGACACTTGTGATGGAATGTTCTCCTAATCCGTCCTGAGTGCAGTGACCAAATAAATTTAGACCTTTCCTGCACTGCTTTCAGCCTCCACTGAAGGTGGGATTCTTCAGAAGGGGACCCCAGAGTTGACAAAGCTTGGGATGGTGTGAAGGCCCTGGTCCAGGCGGTCCTTGAGCCGCTGCACTCAGTGCCTGCTTGACGGGTGCTGTCCCAGTCCTCATGCAGAGGATCGTTACCTCAAACTTAAGCTATATCTGAAAACCTTAAGGTCTTAAGATCGGAGTGCCCAGAGGCTGAGAGAAGTCAAGAAAACCCTCCAAACTGATGGGGAGAAAGTTGGCTCTCAAAGCCACCATTTATCCGACGGAGGCGGTTCTGAGTCAGAATACCAGACTGTTTCGCGACATCTCCAGATGTTCCTGAGGGCTGCTGACTTCACTGTCATCCCCTCCGGTTACGTCCTGCAGAGCCCGCTGGAGGACCATCTTGAGGGTCTTCTGTCGCCGTGGCCACCGCTGTCTAAAGGAGCCAACGAAGAAGTAAATGATGGGGTTGGCACAGCTGTTGACAGAGGACAGGACAAGTGCAACCAGATAAAGATGCGAGAGGATGACATGAGACTTCATCTGAATCCAAAATAAGAGGAACCAGTGAATGCCAAAGGGCAGGCCGCAGAGGAGGAAGGCCAGTACCGTAAGGACCACGGTCATGTACAGCCTGGTCAGCGGCACCCGCTGGGAGCCGCACAGTCTGGTCAGCAGGGCCAGGCTGGAGCCAGAGAGAAGCACAAATAAGAAGATGAGCCAGGTGGCGGTGATGAAGTCAAATACCCGACACCAATCATAGTCCAAATTCAGAAACAGGAAGCCACAGTACTGCCCCTCCAGGATGCTGAGCAGCAGAGACAGGGCCCAGAGCAGGGCGCACATCACAGCTGACATGTGTTTTGGGCGGTGGCAGCGGTACCAGATGGGACACAGGGCCGACAGGCAGCGCTCCAGGCTAATGGCACTGAGAATGCTCAGGCTCGCGATGTAGGCCAAGGTCCACACGGTGGTGAAGAAGTTGGGGATCACGAGGGGCATGGAGTGGAAGTTGACGAGTTGCTCCAGGGAATATACGGTCTGGAAGGAGAGGTAGAGGAAGTCGGCTCCTGCCAGGTTGAGGATGTAGACGGAGAAGGCGTTCCTCCGCATGCGGAAGCCCAGGAACCAGAGCACGATCATGTTTCCTGCCAGCCCACCTAGGGCAAACGTGAGGCTCAGCGAGGCCGTGATCACGGTCTGCACGTTGGGGGTTTGCAGAAAGGGCTGGTCACTTGCATTCTTTGGTGTGAAGGTGCTCTCCCAGGCGGGGTCCGTGGGATCAATGCTCAGAAACCCCCCACTGGTATTCCTGGGAACACAAAAGAGACTTGAGCACCTGCTGTGTGCTCACTGATTCTCAGGGCCACCCTGCTACGTGGGGGATTACCGTGTCCACGTTACAGAGGAGGGAAAAGGAGGCTTGCAGAGACTAAGATACTTGCCGAACACCACACTGCTTTGGAGTTCTGGAACCTGGAGTCAGACCTTCTACTGACATGGGGATATTCTAGGGTTCAAACACTTCTTAACCTCCCAGACCATGTCAGATCTGCAGGAGGCAGGAGGAGAAAAGTCTGGACAGGTTATGTGTGGTGATGACGGGACTCTGAGCTCCACATTCATTCTGCCTGGGACTGAGCTTTTCCTTTTAGGGGCCAGGAAGTTGGAAGACCCAGGCCAAGACCTATGGACAATCTCAGTGACTGAAGGTGGTCCATCCACTGCAAAGGAGATCATGAGTTAGGGTTATGAAGAGAATGTGACCTTTTGCAATGACA
Source organism: Vulpes lagopus (assembly GCF_018345385.1). NCBI lineage: Eukaryota > Metazoa > Chordata > Mammalia > Carnivora > Canidae > Vulpes > Vulpes lagopus. The sequence goes on along the minus strand of NC_054838.1, from coordinate 8,684,529 downwards.
GGTAGGAGTATGGCCAACCCTCTTGGCCAGAAATGGCCCAGCATGTCAGCTTTATGAGGACAGGAAATACTTTCCTCCTGTCCGTTAGTGTGTCCCCAGTGCCCTGCTCTGTTGCAGGGGAGACACTCTAAGTCACTCTTACAATGGATTTCTTCCTAGAGCAGTCAAAAATCATAAACTTAAAATACTTATAAAATATTTGTGAAAAAAAAAATAAAATAAAATATTTGTGTACCCCACCTTTAAAAAACAAACAAAAAACCCTTCACAAAACTATGTTCCATTCTCAAGGCATTTATTTATTTATTTATTTATTTATTTATTTATTTATGGGGGGGGGGCACCAGCAGAGGGGAGGGGCGGAGGGAGAAGCAGACTCCCTACTGAGCAGGGAGCCTGAAGCAGGGCTCTATCCCAGGACCTTGGGATCATGACCTGAGCGGAGTCAGACACTTAACTAACTGAGCCACCCGGGCGCCCCCATTCTCAAGGCATTTATGATGGTAATGAGAGATCATTCTGAAGTGACACCAGATCCGTGCAGAGGGTCAAATGAACTTCCTGAGGAGTACCATGAGAAATTGATCCAAATACACAGAGAAAATCCCAGAAAATCCCAACTATGAGGAGGGCATAAGAAGAGAGAGATTTGGGGACACCTAGGTAGCTCAGTCGATTAAGTGTCTGCCTTTGGCTCAGGCTGTGATCTTAGGGTTCTCGGTTGGAACCCCGAGTAGGGCTCTCTGCTCAGCCCTTCCCCCGACTTCTCCCTCTACCCTTCCCCCGACTCCTCTCTCTTTCTCTTTCTCAAATAAATAAATAAAATCTTAAAAAGAGAGAGAGAAATGGATTTTGTCCATTTCTCCATCAAATCTCATTTCCATCTTCTTACCCTCCTCTGCATCCTCAGAGTCCTCATCCAGGGGCTCCCTCTCTCTCTGGCTCAGTGTTGCTTTCAGCCAAAGGGAGACACAGACCAGAGCTGGAGGGCAGGAGGAGGGCGATTGGGGGTTTGTGGCTTTCTAGCTTTTTCTCTCTGCCAGGCTGTGAGTTAGCAGTGGAGGCGTTACTCTGCCTAAGGGCTTCACCCCGGTCTAATGGCCTTTCCTACAGCCACAGCTCCAACTACACCTACAGCCACAGCCCTCCTGAGTTCTGGTAACTTCTTCCCCTTCACCCTTCAGGCTGTGTCCCTGGGGTCTTCAGTCAGTACCCTCTACAGATTTCCCTTAGCTCTGCCCATACCTGTGTAACCAGGCCTTTCATTACTCTCCTCAATTATCCCAGTAGACTGTGCCCTATAGATTCTGCTTGGACAATGTCACATACAAGGATACAAAGGGGAGAAAAACCACCTTTGGATAGCAAGCAAATTTGTGGATCCTGATATTATTAAAACAATTTAGCTTTGGAATGTCTTGTCAAGATGCCATCTTGCTCTCTATTTTTTTTTTTTTTGAGGTTCAGACAAATTTATTGAAACATACAGGGTGTAAGCAAATAAATCATTCAGTGGTATTACATTATGTCACTACCGTGAACGTATAATCTTATAAATATATATTTTATAGCTAAGCCTTTGGCCAAAAAAATAAGTCATTTAGCACATTTGTGAAAGGCCAATAAGAAATGGATTTTGAACATTAAAAAGACAGTCACTGAATTAAACGCAGCACAATCCCTGCTAATCTAGAATCCCACTGTGTCGAAGGTAGAAGTATCTGTGCAGAGCTAGTCATTTTCATTTATTTCAGCAATCAGAAGAGATGGGGCAGGCACACCTGTTGAAGGTGGTGGCCGAACTGGCAGGACAGGAAGGCCGAGCTGGTCAAGTGAGCATGTCCCAGAGACAGCAGCAACAGAGTGCAGTCCAGCATGCTGTGAGGCAGGTGGATGGGCCCAGGTCATCCCGTCTTTGGTCTTCCACTACATACACTGTGGTTTTAGGAGGCTCCTGAGGTCCACCCTGCCAGCCATACTGTGGATATCCTTGGTAGGGGTACCCCTGAGGAGGTGGGTAGGGTCCCCCCATAGGTCCTGGAGGGTAGGCCCCTGGTCCCATTGGTTGTGGTGGATAAGGTGGGTACGGGGCTGTTGGACCAGGGCCCGGATATGGTGGAGGGTTCCCTGGGTTCATCAGGGACCTGCAGAATGTATCTCCCCTCCTCTCGAATCCGTACGGCACTGGTTGGGCCTGGACCTCATCTTGCTCTCTAAATTAGAATTAGCAACATACATCTCTCCATAGTTGCGGATTTGAAGTTTGGAGAGAAAGAGGGAGTATACGGAGATAGGAAAGAAGCCAAGAGAGCCTGGTGGACCCTGTGTGGCTCTCCCACAGCCCCAGTTCCCAGCACCCAAAGGCTCCCATGAGGGAGCTTCGTGCCTCTTGATCTGCGGTGGGGTGGCCCTGGCTTCCTGCATGCCCTACCTTAAGATGAATTCACAAGTGTGTGGACTAAGAGGAAGGAATCAAAACTGCCTTTGAAAGAAACTCTTACCTGAGCACCATTCTTCTTGCTGGAGGTAGAGAATAGAGAAGGAAAAGCTTTCCTGAGAACTGAGGAACAGCAGAGAATGCTTCTCTACCCTCTGGAAGGCAAGGGGTCTGCAGCAGCAAGCCTGTAATCTGGTGACCGCCCGGGGCTTATCAAGATGCTGGCCAACCCCTGTGATTTCCTGTCCCCAAAATGCACTGGCACATGAGATCCTGGAGACTTGACAGACAAGAAACTTCATGAGATGTTTCTCATTTGCTGTGACTCCAACCCCTTATCTCGGCCTCTCTACGGTCTACCCCAGCCGGCCCCCGTCCTTGTGAGGAACGGCTGTCCTGGAGCCTTTTGCTGCCCTCTGTGTCTAGGCAGTAAACCAGCCACCAAGCAGCATGAGCTTCCTCCCATAGCTTCAGAATTGTTTGCTTGGCATTCAAGGCCCTGCATGGCCTGGCTCACTGGATCTTTTTAAATTTAAGCACGGAAGCACTGTATGCACATTCATTTTATTTCAAATGACGCTGGGGTGTAGAAAGTGAAATGTGGAGTCTTTCCTAATCTCATTCCCCATTAGCAACCAGTGTTTCTAGTTTCCCTTCTGAGTTCTTGTACGCGCTAATACTATAGCTTTGTATAATAAAGCTACACCTCTGCTCTTGGCTTGCCAATAACAACAGCAGGGAATATCGAGTGCCCTTACAAAAGATAAAAGTCAAGCTTGATCAAGCAATTTCTTGGTGGTTTATTTCTCACTAATGAGGAATACACTAAAGGTTTAGTCTTTGGAGGACCCAACTTTTCATGGGGGCGCTTCTTGTAGATTTCTGACCTTTGCCTTGTCTTAAAACTCCATCTTCTAGAAGCCATAATAGGAAATATGAATCTCCTTCTGAGAGCAGAGGGCATTCCATTAAAGGAAGTAACTTTATCAGCTCTGTGCTTCAGGAAAGTCTCTCAGGCTGCCAAGAGGAGAACATATAGGCTATAAATGAAAATATAAATCTCCGCTCATACTTCTACAATAGAAACAACTGCACAAACACTTTGGTGTATGCACACAAAATATACAACTGTTTCTGCTGCTTTGTAAGGTGTAGTATATTTCCAATTTAATAATTATTAATTATGGAATCTCTTTGATCTCGGGTCCTCATCTGTAACATGAGATGACTCCCAGCTGTGATGAATCTACAGCTAAGAAATCCCTGGGGCCTGTGGAGGCCTCTCTCCTCATGTGCCCTCCTCCACCCCCCTTGGATCTGTTCTGTACCAAGGAGAATGGAGACCTCAAACAGGGCTCTCTCCCAAGGCCAAATCGGATCCCAAAGTGACTCTCATCTATCAGGTCCTTAATGGTTCAAAGAGGCTCCCCTCTTCATCTCTCAGTGTTACACTCATCAGTCTAGGCACCCTCCACACCCCAAAATTTTGTGTTATGAACTCTTTTCAGTAGAGTTGAGCATGCAGGGCAATGTCATTTAGAAAGTCCCTGTAAAGAACGGTTTTGTTGTCTATCGTGTCTGTGTGTGTGGTGTGTGGAAGAGTGTGAGTATGTATGTGTAGCTGATTTCACTATGTGAACTCGCAGTTATATTTTGGGAGGGTGTGGCTCATCCCTGTATCAGAGCCTCTTCTCATTCCATCCCACGCAGGTAGCACCAGAGCTGAAAGCCAAGCACATGCAATGAAACCAAGGTGGGGGGTGTTGTGGGGAGGGATGGCAGGGGGGGGCACATCTTGATGGTATCATCAGAACTCTGAGTCCCACTATGCCTGGAGCCAGGTTGTCTTGCCACCTCTCAGTAGTTGGAACCAATAATGTCTATTTTTGCTAAAAATAATTTAATTTGGTCCTGTTTTTTGCTCACACAGCCACAAATATGCCCATATTAAAGCATTGATCACATAGTACTTTCAGCATCTGAGGACATATTTCTCTCCTATTGCACTGTGAGTGCCTTGAGAATAATGAACCTGTGTTCGAGTCGCAGTGCCGGGGACAGTATCTGACTCAACACTCAGCAAAAAAAAAAAAAAATAATAATAATAATTTAAGTGTATGCATTTGGATCTGCAAGGATGAGTGAATTCGAGACTGAACAAATGACCCGGAGAAGTGAGGATTGCGAAGTCACTCGAGGTGGAGAATTTTAAAGCCCAACTTTGGGGCTTTAAACACTCGCCCATAGAAGAACAAAACAAGATGCAGATAAAAAAATATTTGACAGGGTACAGTCCGCTTTAAAGCGTACACAACATTTAAGAAGCCCAGTTCTTGTGGGAAACAGAACTCATCTGTGGTTGACTTAGATTCTCTTCTCTGTGACGGTCCCATTTGGGAAGCGGCGTTCTGCAGGAATGGGGGAGCAGGCCACTGTGACACAGAGAATCACAGGGGAGTCCAGGAACGTGGGAGCAGAATAAGCTGGAGTTGGGAGTGGGGACAGGACAGTCACCCGGTTACAGGATCCTTTTTACAAAACCCCCACTGAGGGTGGGCCTCACCAATCTCTTGCCTCGTCTCCACCAGGGCTGGAGGACTGTGACTGCAGCGTCAGAACGATGGCGGCCTTATGGTGGCTCAGGGGTGGGGTGCCTGCTGGAGGAAATGGGTCAAGGTCAACCCGAACTGGCTGGATGGAGGACAGAACAGTCCCAAGGCTTCAGAGAGGGAAGAGAAGCCATCGGGGAGAGCAGAGGAGCCGGGAAGGAGGGGCCTCCCCAGTGAGGGCCTGTGCTGCTGTCCTCCACGTCTGGGGGTTCACAGTCCTCGCATAGGGAATCACCCGGCTTCTTAGGCCCTTGATGACAGGCAGCAACTTCATTTTAGAGTCAGGAGCTCCAGGAAGGACTTCCTGCCTGCGGGCAGCTCTGAGCTCACTTTCTACTGGAGTAGAGGAGACGGAAAGCAAAAGCTATTGAATTCTTCCCTTTCCATTCCTCCGCCTCATGAGGTCAAACTGCTCTTGCTCAGACAAGGGCTAGTTCTTCAGAGGATCAGAGGATCATGGAGATAGGAGTCCCGGGCTCCTAGCAGCTGTGTGGTCAGGGAAGCCCGCGGCCGTTTTCGTCTGACTGAGGAAAGCCAACCTCTTTCTCCGTCTGGTTCTGCGGTTCCTTCAGATCTGCTGTCAGGAAACATGAAATATGGGCCTGGGGAAGTTTCTGGAGCTAAAAAAGTTGGGACGGCCAATGCTCTTGTTTTCCTAGTTGATATTTCTTTTTCCTCTAAGGACGGCTCACGTGCACTCACCAAGAGTTTATCTCATGTCTACTTTGTGCCCAGTAGGCCCTGGGAGTAAGAAGGCGGAACGTCAGGAAACTCAAATGGAGGGATAAGGAATGCGACATTCCACGTGGCGCCGCTAGGTGGTAGTCAGTGATTACTGTGGGGATCCTGTAACCCTTGGCTGGCCAGCAGGAGGCCCCGGCCCTGAAGCTGGGGAAGAGGTGCAACCTAAAATTGGAAGAGGGAAGGGGAGCCATGTTATTTCTGGATGGTTATTCATGGAGGGGGGGGGCAGTGTAGGGCAGGGTCTATGAGACCAAGCTCTGGAATGGTCATTCCTGGTCTTAAGTCCCAGTTCCAACAGGATTACTAACGACCTGAACCTTACTAACGGTTAAATTGCTTCATCCCACTAACCCTCAGTTACCTCAGTGAAATGGTGATTGATGTCTGCCCACAGAGTTGCTGTGAGGTGCTAACTCAAAGACACGAGTGAGGGCTTGGCATGTGGGAGGAGCTCTAAGACTGTCAAGAAATGCTCATTGTTGGTCATCAGGATCCTCACGTCCTTCCTTGGAATCCCACAAGCTTGGTCTGAAGCTTGGTCTTGACCTCCCAGTTCCCCAGACCCTCAGGGTCTGAAGCTACTCAGCACACATCGGCCAAGGCGAGCTCTGGGGGACTGGCCCAGGCCCTTCCACCTGCCTTTGTGTGACTGAGGGTGAACCCCATTTCCACTCCTGTCGCTGGCATCTCTCTGAGAGTAGATACCTCATGTAAGCAGGGGCTCTGAACTAATAAAGCCCTATAAAAATGTAAAGGATCATTATGGCTACAATAACTCTCTTAACTCTCACAGGAACGTTTGTTGGGGAGCAAAACAAGGCAAGACTCGCTGCTCTTTAGCTTGCAGCAGACACCAGCTCCTCTCTGTGTCTTTCTGGCTTCAGGGAACCCCAGTGACCTCCATGTCACCCTCTTCTTCCTGGCTGTCACCTGGTGAGGCCTGCTGGTCTGGTTTTCTCCAGCTTCGGCTGCTGGTGTTTGGCCAGGGCGGGGTGGGGAGAGGTGGTGGCATTTTGCCAGGGGGGAACAGGGAGAGGCAGTGGGCCTTGCTGCCAGGGAGTGGGGAGGGTTATGCGTAAACACCCGGGTTGGGTTGGGCAGCCAAGGAGGACAGAGGTCCAGGCCCAGACCTGGCTTCGGTTTAAACCTGCAGCTCCCTGAGGGCTGGGTTGGTCCCAGGCCTTGTTACAGTTGCTGGATGGAGAAGAACCTTGGGGCCTGGGAGTTGACGGATCTCTGTTTTATTTTATTTTTTAAAAGATTTTATTTATTCATTCACGAGAGACACAGAGAGAGGCAGAGACGCAGGCAGAGGGAGAAGTAGGCTCCCTGTAGGGAGACTAATGCGGGACTCGATCCCAGGACTCCAGGATCACGACCTAAGTTGAAGGCAGACGCTCAACCACTGAGCCACCCCGGCATCCCCAGATCTCTGTTTTAAACCAGCTCTTTGTATGAGGCCAAACTTCAGAAAACCGGCGCTGGGGAGCTGGGCACATGCCCGATTTCCAGATAGCTGCACAGTTGGGAGCTACGCTTTGGGAGAATGGAAGGAAGGGGCGAGAGCGGACTATGCTGCAGGATAGAAGGATCGCACGCTGTCTCACATGCCTTTCAAATACTAAACTGCCCCAGCCTCTGTGCCTCTGCGTACAGGCTGCATGGTCTGTGCTCTTCCCCTCCTCTGCCTCCCGGAAGTCTCCTTAGCCTTTGGCCCAGTCAGGTTCCCCTGTTGGAATAGATCCCAGTTCACAGGGGCAATTTCCCGGGGCTGAACCCACAACCCCTGTGGTCTGCCTTATAGGTTTGACACAGCACAGGCTGCTCTATATGGACACTTATGAGCATGTTCTCCAGGTTGGAAACCCTCTGAGAGCAGGGACCCTGTTCGTCATTCATTGGTTCATTCATTCATTTGATCATAACCATGGAGCACCCATTGCCTGGCAGGCCCTGTTTTGGGTGTCAGAATTTGCCCAGGGAGCCTGCCCTGAAATCCAGGTCCTGATTCCTGGCCCAGTGCCCTTTCCAACAGACCCTCTGCTTCCCGCCCACCTCACCTGAAGCCCAGGTTGTACTTTAGGAAGGAGTACTCAGGGCCCCCCTTCCTCTTAGAGCCCTGACAGGTGATCCCCTGTGGCATTTGTGGGCAGGTACGGGTGACTGGGAGGCACCTCCCTGTGACTTCCCTCTTCTTCCCCAAGAGTATCAATCAGGTAACAATAGAAACATGCCCTTCCCTTCACCACCTCTGCAGCCTCACATGGTAGCCCCAGGTAGCAGGCCCAGGCTCCGTGGGTCACATCTGGTCGCCACTCCTGGCCACGTGACCTCAGGCAAGTCTTCCAACCTCTCTCAACCTTGATTTCCTCACATCTAAAAAGGAGGTAATAAGAACACCTTCTCCCTGAGGTGTTGTGAGAATTCCCTGAGCTCCTGCACCTTCAGTAAATGGGATTCTTGTCCTTCCTGCCCCACTCCTCCCACCCCTGAGGCCTGAGGGCTGAAGTCAACTCCCAATCATGGCAAGTTAGCTTCCAATTTAGCAGACTCAGAGCTAGGAAGCCCAGTCTTCCTCTTCTAGCAAGCAGCCCCAGATAGCGTAAGAAGAAAAACGAAATAATAATGACAATTATAACAATAGCAATGTCTATCTTTTTTATGATTCTTATGCTGTGCCAGGTCCTGTTATACATACCCTACATTTATTAACTCATATAATCCTCACTACCACCATATGAAGTGAGTGCCATTACCACCCTTTTTTCCAGATAATTAAACTGGGACACAAAGAGGTTGAGGAATTGCCCAGGATTGCACAGTAGTAGCTGTCAGAAAGCAAGAGGTATTCTGTGCACCTGTTGTACAGCTGGGTTACCACAGTATTGGCTAAATTTAAAAGGTGAGCCTAGGATATGTGAAGTGGGGCATAAAAGATTTCCAGCATACCTAGGAACCTTTCCAAGGATGCCCAGATGCCCTGCGAACCAGGCCTCTGCTGGCTCATCCTCCTACTGGGCCCACCACATACAGTCATGTTTTGTGGGGTGTGGTTTTGTTTTGTTTTGTTTGAGAGAGAGAGAGAGAGCATGTGCCAGGCAGGGAGGGGCAGAAGGAGAGGTAGAAAGAGAAATTTTTTTTTTAAGATTTTTTTACTTATTTATTTAGAGAGAGAGGGGGAGAGGGTGGGGGAAGGGGCAGAGAGACTCTCAAGCAGGCTCCACGTGCAGCACAGAGCCCAACACAGGGCTTGATCCCAGGACCCTGAGATCACAGCCTAAGTGGAAATCAAGAGCCCGACGCTTAACTGATTGACTGAACCACCCAGGTGCTCATGTTTTGTGGGTTTTTTTTTTTTTTTTGAGAGTTAAAAAATGTTTATCTGTGGGACTTCAAGATACTACCTGGGGACGGAAGGAGAGGAGACGCATGGGGACCCTGTCTTCCTTCCCTGGGTTTAGGCCTTTGTTGGAGAGAACCTGTACTTATGTCTCTATGGACTACAACCAGAGATGGATTATCTTCAGAAATATGGAACGTAAATTAACATTTCCTTGAGCATAAGTCCGCCTTTGGCAATGACCCAGAGATTCCCCAATCAACTGGGTAAGAGTAAGATGTCAATTCAGTTTGAGGAAGGCTGGCAAGGGTTCACCATAATGAAGGAACAGACGGGTACTGGTTGGTCATCGATCACTGCTGAGTGGATGAGCTGTGGACGAGAACCAGCCCTGGGCCACAGTACAGGCATGGGGGCGAGGCCTGTTTTGAATTCTGGTTCTGTAGATTTCTAGCCGAATGACAGTAACCCTGAGCCCGTCTCCTCCATCTGTGAGGACAACAGTGCTCTTGGGGACAGGAAAGGCGCTCTGTAAACGGGAATGCGGGTTGTGAAGGCAGAATGGGGGGGATTAGGGCCGCTGCTAGAGACCCCTGCCTCTTAGACTGCGGGTGCCGTCCTGAGACAGGGACTCGTGTGCATTTGGGAGGGGGAGTGTCTGGACACGTCACCTCAACAAGGAGGAGGGCCAGAAGCTGGGAACTGGAGGAGAGAGCCAGGGTACCCCAGAGTGAGGAGAAGTAGCACAAGATGATGAAAAATATTTTTGATAACATTCCCCACTGCAACACAGGGCAGACATGGGCAGCTGGCTTAGTGGCCAGGGATGGGGCGGACAAAGTTCCCAATGTTTTTCTAGTAGAAAATGCTCTGGGGCAGATAGGGATACTGATTTATCATTAGTAGGCATTTTGATCATTTTTTTCAAAACTACCTGTTCATTTTTTACACCGTGATTCCCCCCACCCCTTATCTGTGGGGACACGTTCCAAGATCCCCAGTGGTTGCCTGAAGCTGTAGATGGTACTGAACCCTATACATGCTGTGTTTTTTCCTACACATCCACCGTTACGATGAAGCCCAGTTACAGATTGGGCCTGGTAAGAGTCACAACAACAGTAATACAGTGGAACAATCACGCCACCGCAGAGTGATAAACGTTACGTGAGTGTGGTCTCTCTCTCAAAATATTTTATTGGACCAGACCCCCCACCCCTCTTCTTGTGATGATGCGAGATGATAAAATGCCTATGTGATGGGAGGAAGCGAGGCGAACAATGGGGGCATCGTGAGGTACCGTTAGGCTGCTACTGACCTGATGTCATGGGCAGGGGGGGTGGTTGTCTGCTTCTGGGCCTCGACTGACCCCTGGGTAACTATAACTGTGCAAACCCAGACTGTGGATAAAGGGGGGTTACTGTGGTCTCGTGCTCTTTACTCACTTTTTATTCTTTTATTTCTCCAAACACATTAAATATAATTGTCTTATGTTTTGTATCCCAGTGTCTGACGTCTGTGAGGGCCTGACTCTAAGGTTGGCAGTTCCTGCTGCCTCCCATTCATGGCACTCTGTTGCCTTGTATGCATTGAACTTTCAATTGTGAGCCCCTATTTTTAAAAAAATCTTATAAGAATTCTATATGGCCTGGTTTTGAGGTGCATTCCTGTAGGGAGGATTTTGTGATTGTTTCGGTGGGGCATCAGGACATGCTGATAACAGGCCAGGGCCCGCTTTATTCTATTTTATTCTATTTTATTTTTTGCTTTAGATTTAAATGATCATTTGGGGGGGTTTTATGACCAAGCTACCAGTGTCATTTCAGACTCTCACATCATGCTAGGGTCATCCAGTAGCTCTAAAATCTCAATGACCCTTTTTTTTCCCCCAACTACTCCAAATCAAGGCTGACATAGACACTTCTCTGTTTTCGTTTTTATTTATATTGATCACCATTTTTTTCTCAGCGTATAGACTTTCCTGAGTTCTGGCTTTATGAGGAGGGTTCTCCAGTTTGACCCCCGCCCCCTGCACGGGTACAAGAACTAGTGCCAAGCATCACCTTCCTCTTCCTAGCAAAGTTCTATGCATAACGAGTCTAGGCCACAGGACTGTGCAGAATTTCCTAGACGATATGACCATTTCTTTTCACATGTATCCAGTTGGACTGGCTTCTGTCTTCACTTCTGGCTCCAGGTTTCCCTTCTTTCAAGTCTCTACCATTGGCTGAAAAGCATTTTTTATAAGGATTTTTTTCCTGGGACACCTGGGTGAGTCAGTGGTTGAGCATCTGCCTTTGGCTCAGGTCATGCTCCCAGGGTCCTGGGATCGAGTCCTACATCGGGTTCCCCACAGGGAGCCTGCTTCTCCCTCTGCCTGTGTCTCCGCCTCTCTGTCTCTCATGAATAAATTTTGAAAATCTTAAAGAAAAAAAAAGATTTTTCCCCCAACATTTTGATATGTTTCCTAGACAGAGAGTTTCAGAGTTCCAGCCTCACCTGGAAACTTTTCAGACATGCAGAATTTGGGGCTCCATCTAGATCCACAGAATCAGAATCTGCATGTTCAGCAGACCCCGGGTGACTTACAGGGGTTGAGAAGCATGGCTTTCCTTTATCATATTGCCTAAAACAGGAGTAGAATAGTCACTCCATTAGAAACATTTTTTTAAAAATCGGGATATAATTGACATATAACATTATAATAGTTTTAAGTGTACAACATAATGACTCAATATTTGTATATATTTTTAAGTATCGCCACAGTAAAGCTAGTTAGCATCCATCACCATAGATAGTTTCAAATTTGTGTGTGTGCGATGAGAAATTTTAAGATCTTCTGTCTTAGCAACTTTCAAGTATGCACTACAGGATGACTAAGTGTAGTCACCAAGCTGAACAGGACTAGGATGGGCACTTTGCTCAGATGTTCTAGGATAGTGACAAAACCAAACCTATTCCTTTCTCCTCCATATGTTTCTCCGGTGGCTCAAGTGGAGAGAAAGATTAGGATTTGTGGTGACATCTCTGTCAGCCGCTGCCTTCCTCTGCCCCACAGAGACCCCGAAATGGCAGACTAAGCCCTGGGCAGATCCAAGCAGGGCATGACCGCCCAGAGGATGGCCCCAGAGGTCCGTGCTGTCCTGCTTGCAGGCCCAAGGCCTTGCATTAACTTCATTATGTATTCAGTATCCTTGACTCTTTCAATAAGGTGGCCACTTACTGAGTCCTCATACCGAACCAGGTGCTGGGCTCAGTGTTTGATATGCATCACCTCATTTAATCCCCACAACATCCCTTTGCAGATAATGAGACGGGTAAGGCTCAGGAATACCTGTGCAGGGATGAGACGAAGAGCTTCACTCAGTCCATTGTCTGAGATCACAGGATTGATAAATCTGATAGAGTTTGGATTAGAACCCTGGTCTTTGACACCACAAACCATTCTCTTTCTGCTCCCTTTTGGGCAGTACCCAAAGTGCCTGGCACAAAGTAAGCCCTCATAAATGTCTTAAATATGAATGAATCTTGCCGTATAAAGACTGCTGCTTGTTGAATGCCTACTATGTGTGAACACTTTCTATACGTCAGTTCAAATCCTTATAACAATCCAGAGAGGTATTGATAATTATCTGTTTGAAAGGTAAGAAAATACAGTTCAGAGAGGTGAAGTAAATTTCCCAAAGTCATGCAGCCAATGAGTTGTTGGACTGGGATTTGAATGTAAGCCTTTCCTTCTGATGCTTAGAGCCATGCATTTTTGTTTGCATCATCCCATCCCTCTAACATGGGAAATCTAGTCTTGGGAAGGGGTGTCTCAGGGATGACACGTAACTAATGGTGTCGGAGAGGGGAATATCTGTTCCTGTGACTCCAGAGGGCAGACTCTTGAGCAGTGAGAATTACATGGAGGTAGATGGTGGCCAGAGATAGGGAACATTTAGCAAGTGTCTGACAAAGTGAAGGAGTGTGCACCCCATCACTGGGGGTGTTAGATGACCGTCTTTCCAGAAGGCCCAAACATTATCATTCTCTTGTTCAGCTCTAGAAATCCCTAGAGAGGATGACTCAGAGCCATCCATTCTGAAAGAATAGTACAGAAGAATATAGTCCTGGTTATTCTAGTTTCGAGAAGATATTTGAAAAAGGTTTGATTGATGAGGAAATCATGGGGAGAATGACTCAAGGTCAGCTTCTTTCCTCTTTTGCTGGCCTTACCGAGCAGCCTTTCATAGGGGCCATGTTTCTTCTTCACACACAGAAGTAGAAAATGTGACAACAGGTTTTGATTTTGGGATTCTGGTAGGAAAAAACTTCATTCTCAAATAAATGGAACCTATTATGATTTACAATTGAATCTCAAAGGACTGGTCCCCTAAAGTGCTCTCTTTCAACCAGATAATCTGAGCTTAGTGCTATGAATGCTCTGAACTGTCTTTTGGAGACAGGTACTGAGTCAGTTTTCTTGACGTCCACTGGCCTGGGACTTGCAACTACCTCCTCCATCACTGTGAAAACTTTCTAAATTGTGAATAATACAGTAACGATTTACATTTGTAAAGGGCTGCAAAGTACATCTGTGTTCATGCCACTTGAGCCTCTGAAGATTCATAGATTCATCCCCATGCTACAGACCAGGACCATGAGACTCTGAAGATAGAGAAGTTAAGAAGCTTGACCAAAGGCACATGTTTTCTAAGGAGGTGAATCTAGATTTCTTGATTTTAAATTCAGTTACAGCTACTGTTTTTCTTGAGGAAGGTCATTTAACTTCTTGCATCAGTGCAGATGCTCAAAATAAATAAATATTAGATAAGGAGAAGAGTTTAGTTTTCATAACCTTGAAAACAAAAATGCTTCAATGGATATTTTAGGTTATACCTGTTCCCTGATGTCCTCCATCACTTGTCTCCAGTATCACAGCAGAAAATCCTTTGGGGGCTCCATTGTGGTCATGACAATGGTCATGCTTCTTTTCACAATGGTAGGCAGTGTTCATTGTGGCAGACAGCATGGGTTCAATTCCTGCCCCTTCTTCAGCTACACGGCCTTGGATGACTTAGCTAACCTCTCTGATCCTCAGGTGCACAAAACTAACCTCATGGGGATATCATGGTGATTAAATGAAATAAAGTCCTGGAGAGCTTAGCCCAGTGTTCAGCACGTAATAGGGGCTCATTAAATATAGGCTGAACTTAGGTGTGTAAAGCAAGGACTGTAGGTCAAACCCTAGCAATGCCAAGACTCATTCTTGCAGCGCTCATTCAAGCAGCATTGACTGAATACATGCTCCATGCCAGGTGCTTTGGCATGCATTGCTCATTGGTTCTTCCCAGCAACCCTCTGAGGCAGGTATTATTACCCCATTTTACACATGAGGAAACTGAGGCTCACTCACTAGGCACTGTATCAGAGCTAGGATTTTAACTCAGCTTTGTCTGACTCTTTTGCAATGCTCTACTATGCAATAGAAGGTCACCAGTACGCACAGGTTGGATAAAGTACAACATTGATTAGGAGTGGTGACAGAGGTCCCCTCCACGACCCCAACTGGGGTGTCCAGGGACTGGACTTCCAGAGCTGTGGTTGTGTTACACTTGCTGTGCAACTTTGAGTCAGTCACATCACCCCTCTGGGCCTCACTAGCTTCATCAGCAAACCAAGAAAGTTGGACAGATTATCTGAAAGATCTTTTCCAGCTCTGGACTGCTGCGATGCTCCTCCAATTTCAAAAAAAAGATGCCAGTGCGTGATCCTGGAATGGAAGAAGCATAACAGTGGCCCTTGACATCTCAAATCTGTTTTGCCTTTTGAACCCGTGTGTTTCTGCACAGATTCAGAATCTGCCAGAAGAAAACTCTCTAATTAACCTACAGGGACTAACCCAGCTAGTAATTACCCCTATTATTTTTAATTGTATTTTATAAGGTGCCTTTCATCCAAGATCTCAAAGGGCTTCTCAAACATTCATTAGTGAAGCCCCACCCCCTCCCATGTGGATATGAAAGGCAGGGACTGATTTTAATGTCAGAAAGAAGAGGTGAGGGGCGCCTGGGTGGCTCAATTGGTTGTGTATGACTTCAGCTCAGGTCATGATCCCAGGGGCCTGGGATCCGGCCTTAATGGGGCTCCCTGCTCAGCGGGGAGTCTGCTTCTCCCTCTGGCCCTCCCCCTGCTTGTGCTCCCTCCCTCTCTCTCTCTCTCTCTCTCCCAAATAGATAAATGAAATCTTTAAAAAAAAAAAAAAGAAAGAAAAAGAAGGAAGGAAGGAAGGAAGGAAGGAAGGGAGGGAGGGAGGGAGGAAGGAAGGAAGGAAGGAAGGAAGGAAAAGAAAGAAGAGATGGGGGCAGAGAGAAGGGGACTGAGATCCTGGGAGCAATTTCACCTCTGAGTTCAAAGGAGAGAAGAGACACATGCAAGAGAAATGTTCACTTTCAGAAGGAATTCAAGGGCTATTCAGTGAAGAGCAGATGGATCAGGGAATGTTCCTCCTTCTTAAAAGATCACCTTCTGTCTGTGAGTGCCTAAGAGAGGGCCATTCAATTTGGCTTGGTTCAATTTGATATGCTTCATTTCACTTTAGACTTTTTTATCAGGTGTCCTTTAGGCTGATCCCCAGCACTCAGGCCTGTGCTCAGTGATGGAAGAAGCAAGGTCTCAGAGTGTACCCATTGCAGGTTTGGGCACACTGGTGCAAGCAAGGGGTCCAGGAACCTCCCAGGAGAGCCCTGATTGGCTGCCTTAAATGAATGGCTGAAGCCAAAGCTAAGATGCCCCAGCATGTGGCCAGCTGCTGCCCCAACACCTCCCTGGCAGTTGGAGGAGAGAGGATGAGTCTGGGTCCATATGCTAAGTCCAGGGACCTGACTGATGAATGACATAGAAGAACTGTTTTGAGCAGTTCCCCACGAGGGCCACTCCTCTCCTTTCCTCCGCAGTCCCCTGCACCATAACCAAGCCACTGTGGTACTTGTCCCAAGTTCCTTTCATCCCCATTCCAATGAATAGATAGAAGAGATCACTGCGGATGACAAGAAACTTCACTGTCCCAGGGTTGGGTGAGGGGCCTACAGTCTTTCCTTCTGGTCTGTGAGATCATGGAGGGCAGAACCCTGCCTGCCTGTTCACCAGTTTCCTCACCACATGTTCTGGGCACAGAGAAGTGGATGCTCAGCACATATTTGGTGACCAACAGAGCAGATCATGAAGCTGCCACCCTGTTTCTAGCCTTGCAGGACGGTCAACAGAGGCTAGAGAAGGATGCTTTCCTTCCTCAGCTTGCGGATGGCTAGATCCAAAGGACAGCCAGGGCCACGCGACTCCAATGACTTTAGAAGCCAAAGACAGAAGACACTGTTAAGCTGGGGATAAGGGTGCCAGTGATGCGGTGGCCAAGGACCCCAGAGCAAGATGGTGTGGGAAGCAAGGCACGTGGTATGAGGCATCAAGGAGGAGGACTGACCTGGCTGCTGGGAGCATGGGAATCCTTTAGCACGAAGGTGGAGACTTACAGGGAAGGATTCAGATTTTTCACTGATGGGAGCTTCAAGGGCCCATGAGGGTACTCTCAGGATGATACAACCTGGAGGGATATGAATGACCTGAGAGAAGGAGGACGCATGGCCTTGCTCACAAGGAGCCAGCAGTTTGTTGTAGAGATTAGACTTATACACAAGAGCTATTAGAGAACAATGCAAAGAGATTTATCACTGACTAGATTGGGAGTTTCCCATGTTGAGAGAGAGTCTTATTCATGGCCATATTTCTTGTTGGGCCTGCTGAAATTGTAGGTACTTTTTACTGCTCCAGATACACTTGATGATTAGTTGTTACATTGGATGGCATGAAAGGTTACATGGCCTAGATCAGAAAAGGAAGGAACCTGGAGGCCAAGATGCCGGGGAAGGCTTCAAGAGGGAGGAGGAGCCATGGTGGTTACTCATAAATGATGAGTGAAAACAATAGCCGCCCACCTTGTCAAAGGGCTTTCCCATTCCATGAAGCCTGTGCGGTGAGGACAATCAGGGGAGCATAGTTATCTAGTGAGAGGGCATATTCCTGGGTTTTGCCGGCCCAGTGTCCATTCCCTTCTCTTCTGGGAATGCCACCTTGTTTTCTCTCTCAGTCTGTGTGTTTCATTGGAGCTGCCATCACCTCTAGACTCAGACCCAGCGAATCAGAGAGCTGCAGCCTCCTGGCCACAGAATTTGCTCAGGGATGACTAGATGACTCAGCATGGGCCAGTGAGAACCCTCTTAAGGACTTCTTGTAGAACTCTTGGGGGAATGGCACTCTTTCCTTTGGGATTGTAAAGCTAGAAGAATATAAGCATGAAGCTGCTGATTGTGAAACTGGCTACCAGGTGGGGGAAAGACCATTTAAAGTTGAAGCTCAAACACAAGAAACCAGAGCTGCAAAACAAGTGGGACATTGCTACTCTTGATAATTTCTCAGATATGTAAGTCAGCACATTTCTTTTCAAAAATTTCCTCTTGGGATCCCTGGGTGGCGCAGCGGTTTAGCACCTGCCTTTGGCCCAGGGCACGGTCCTGGAGACCCAGGATCGAATCCCACGTCAGGCTCCCGGTGCATGGAGCCTGCTTCTCCCTCTGCCTATGTCTCTGCCTCTCTCTCTCTCTCTCTCTCTCTCTCTCTCTGTGACTATCATAAAAAAAAATTCCTCTTAAACTACTTAGATTAAGTTTTCTGTCACTTGTAACTGAAAAAATTCTGGCTCATATGCCTATCTGGTGAGTAATATTGTGAACAAGATCCTGGGTCTTCTCAACCATCATCCATCAATCTATCACCCATCCATTATCCATCATCCACCCATAACCCATCCATCCATCCATCCATCCATCCATCCATTCATCTATCATCAGTCTATCCATCCATCCATCCATGATCCATCCATCCATCAATCCATCCAATACACATACATTTAATAAATAAAGCAGTTGCACCATGTATTTTAGATGAATTAACAGATGGCTAATTATCATGATATATTTGATGACAAAGATACATCCACCTCCCTTTAATCCTACTGGAGATTGGTCAACAAAGTACAAACCAAGTTTTGAACTCAGAACTTGGAATTCAGTCTGGAACTCAGTCCCCCAAGGCAATGCTGAATTTCATTAGTGTCATCAGCACATGGACAGACATGACCCTTCTTTTGCTAAACAGGATTCAGTCACGCTGGTGGCACAGCCCAAACAAGAAAGTCCAGAGTGTCATTGACAAGCATGTGGATTTTCCTGTTGGAGCTGTTGGAAATACTCTGAGCTCTGTGGTGATGTCATTGTGAATTGCCAAAGAGGGCTTACTTACTCTAGCCTCACTTTTGTTCCTTGTATCACAGAGGCCACATTGAACACAGAGCTGCCCAAGAACCATGGAGGCAAGTGCCAACTCTTTCAGGATGATTCTGTAGCTTTCAAGAGTCAGAACACATATAAATACGTCAATCTTCTATCTTGACCTCCCATTTTCCAAGAAAAACCAACTCAGAGAAGAAAGCGTGTGTCAAAAACACAAGGGCACATAAGGAATTACAAGGAGAGACTAGATCCAAACTCCTGACCCTCGATCTGGTTCTTTTTCTGTGATGCCACTCTCCCTCCTTGGGGCACATTCCAAAGCAGATAGAGTTTGTTTCCAGGGGCTCATTTTTCCTCTTTGATCAGTTACTGGCATTGGTAGGTCAAGAAATACTTCAGGCACTGGGCCATATTGCAAAGATTTTTTTCACATTGTCTCCTATTATCTGCTTGTGGGTCACATGGCACATAAAGATGGATGGACACGGTGGTCACAGAATTGGTGGAAAGGGCTCTTAGTAGTTGGGTTGCCCAACCTCCTCCTGATATTGAGACTTCCTCTATAGCCCCTGGTGATGCACCTGCTAGATGTGTAGGTGGTGGAGTTGAAGAGGTTATGCTTTTAGTCCTCTCAGAAGAGAGTCAGAAGACTCCTCCAAGATGTCAATCCATCAATGGCCTCTTCTACCCTTCTCCAAAATCTTTAGTCCCTCTCCTTCACTCCTTCCTCTTGGATAACAAATATTTTGGCTCTCTCTCCTTCTCTTTTTCCTAAAATGAAGAAACCAATAAACAAGCAGTAATTCTTCTTTCAATGTTGTCACATGCATAGAGACCTTCTTATCTTTCTCTGTGCTTCCACTAAATTTCTTGACTCCTTTATGCTTGCTGTCCACACTTCATGACTCCCCCACTTCTTAACTTTTGGCTGCCTGATTCTTTCAGAAGACACCAATGACATCTTAATTATGAAGTTTGGTACCTTAAAAAAGAGTTTGTTTGTTTATTTATTTATTTATTTATTTGAGAGAGAGAGAACATGAGCAGGAGGGGCAGAAGGAGAGGGAGAGAGAATCCTTAGCAGACTTTTTGCAGAACCTGACTCAGGGCTTGATCTCACCACCTGAGATCAGACCTGAGCCAAAATCAAGAGTCAGACACCTAATCAACTGTGCAACCCAGCTGTTCGTGGTGTTTTTTTTAACCTAAAATTTTATATTTCCTTTGCATTATTTGAAATGTTGGCCACCCAGTACTCAATCTCCCTTAATACGATGTTGACCTGATTCTCTTTCTTCCCTTTTTACATTATTCTGCTTCTTCTGATTATATCTCTGTTTTCACTTCCTTGGCTCATTTGTTTTAAGTTCATCTCTGGGCAATCTTGTCCATCCATTGATAGCTCAACACATAATTGAGTGCAAGGTGCTGTGCCAGGAAATGGAGATTCAGAGATGGATTGCAATCATTCTTGGTCTCAGTGAGGCTACTTTCTATTGATGCAGACAGATAAGTTCATCTCAACACCAGGTGATGACAATTGCTGGACCAGGATTTTGGAGATCACCTTGTCAATTCTCACATTTTACAGAAGGGGAAACTGAGACATAAGGAGAGGAAATCAGTTGCTTGTGGTTCTACAGAAAACTTGCAGAACAGCTAAGGAAAGGCCTGAAGTCTCTTAAATTATATCTTTGTCAGAGAATGGCTAAAGGTGACTTTTCTAGTGAAGTTGTAAGGTATTAGGATACAGAATGGTATTAGGAGTTTGCTCTGAAATACAAATGCATTTCACTGAGATTTTCCTACAACCCCAGACTGATCATTGGTGCCTGTATCTTCTTTCAAATACTCTGGCAAGAAGCCATATGGTAGAGATCTTACAATTGGGATTTCTATATGGAAGGAAAGAAAAGCAATACTTACTGAACTTAATATAAGCCACAAAACTAAGGTATAAAAATGACTCACATCCATCTTGAAGCAAAACCAGAATTAGAACTCAGATATCCTGTCCTCATCTACTGTTCTTTTCATGAAGCTAACAGCTATAAGTTGACTGCCTGGGCTAGAATGCTGGGCTATCACCTGCCCAGGAAAGAGAGGGAAATGACTGCCTGTGGGCCTTCTGAGTGTGGGAACCACTTGCATACCCATTGCATGCATTTGGGTAAGAACTTGCCCTCATCTTTGTCTTCAGACAGAGATAACATCGTGGGCATCCAACCTGTAAAGTTGCACAGGATTCTATGCTAGGAAAGGCCTCATGTTTGGTTTAGTGTTGCCACCTTGAAATTCTTAATAATTTGTAAGCAAAGGGGTCCCACATATGGGTCTCCTTCATATGTATAGTTCACTGTTCTCTCTGTCTTTATCCCCGTAGGAAGGGCCATTGGAAAAATTACCTGAAGACAATCTTCTAGGCCAGCTAGGTGCTTCTCTGTATTCCCTGGACTACTTCATGGAGGGGTTTTATCTTCCCCAGATATCATGAAGCTTTGTCCTCCTGGGTCACAGCAGAGTATGCATTCATCTATCCAGCTTCACCAGATCAGAAACCAAACCATCAGCCACTTCAAACATCTCCATCTCTGGTTCAAGAGCCTTTGGCAGATACCGTCCTAGAGGAAACCCAGCTTCTATAGCTGGCATCTCAACATGGTTCCAGCTTACTTTTGCAGGATTTTCTCTCAATGTTCACATACATAGTCTGTACTTAGACCACTGTATGTTTTTTCCCCCAGGTCCATCTTAGATACTTTGACCTCTGCATTTCTCCTTTCCATCCTAGTGCACTGCCTTATTTTTATCATCAGTTGATTTTTCTTCTGTCCATTAAGACCTAGCTGTGGCCCCATCTCCTCTGTAAAAGGTCTTCTCTGACTGCCCATTCTGTATCCTCTTTCCCTACAAAGCTGTGTGGTTCCTGAAGTCAGAGCTGGTGTCCCACATCTGTTTTCCTCACTAAGCCACACATCCAAATGCGGTCAGTGAATTGTTGCTGGTGTCTTGTTTTCTCAGGAGAGGAGAAAAGGCAGGAAATCCATTTCCAGGTAAGGTTGGGTCATGTGCTCCCAGACCCAGTTTGCCTGCTGTTGGAGGTGAGCCAGTGAGGGGCTCATTAAACCTGTTCCCCAGCTGAGGCTCTGAGCTGAGCTGGCCCCAATGCCCATGGTGACCACAGATCTCACCAGGGGATATCAGCTCAAATGTCCAAGGAAGGGAGGCAACTTTCCCTACAAGGGCAGAAGTATGTGGGGATGGCAGGGGTAGAGTGTCCAGGCTCCAGAAGGCAATGCTTACTGTTTTCTGGCTGACCAGACTCTACCCAGAGTGTAGACACCACATGATTAGATAAAAGGCCAGAGGTGGAAGGATTACCAGGAAGAGGAAGGGTTGAGAACCACTGCCAAATGGGAAGCGGTTGTAAGAACTAGGCACGATTTCTCTTCTTCTAGAAGAATAGAAATCTTGAGGGGTGCCTGGATGGCTCAGCCGGTCAAATGTCTGCCTTTGGCTCAGGTCATGGTCCCAGGGGCCTGGTATCAAGGCCTGTGTCAGGCAAGCTACTCAGCGAGGAATCTGCTTCTCCCTCTCTCTCAACCCTTCCACCCCCACTTGTGCTCTCTTTCTCTCTCATTCTATCTCAAATAAATAAATAAATAAATAAATAAATAAATAAATAAATAAAATCTTTTAAAAAGGAAAGAAAAGAAAGCTTGAGAGAATGTGACCCACATCTTTAAAATGGTCAAAGGCTAACATTGACTAGTGAAGATGGACTCCTTCTGTGTGGCCCCTCAGGGCTGAAGTAGGGCCAGGACAGGAAAGTTATAGGGAAGCAGAGTCCTGCTCATGGAAGAGGCTCAAGGGGGAGGGAATAATAAGTTCGCTCTCCCTGCTCGGAGTGCCCACATAAAGTTTCCTCCCCAACTGATCTTCAACTCAGCCACTTACCTCTGTTTTTCCATACAACTCTTTCCCCTCATTTCTCAGAGTGATCTTTAAATCTTCATCTCCAGCCCTTAAGCCTCAGATCCTACTCTGATGTAAACACGTGGAACATTCTCCACTGCCCCCATTCTGGTCTCATCACCTCTTCCAACAGTCTTCTAACCAATGCCTCAGTCAGCTACCTGCCTCCATGTTGTCAGAGTGTGACTTCTAAATTACAGATGTACATCCCTTACTCCCCTGTTATACTCCTTCCGGTGGATTCCTGGTATGAATGAAATGAAATGACTGGATCCCTTACTATGACTTGGAAAGCCCTTCGTGGTCTGACATAGCAACTTCATCCCTTGCGCTTTCCCCTTGCACTTTACACATTAGCAATACTGGATGCTTTGGATCCATGCCCCAGCACACTCATTCCCACCTCTGGGCCTTTGCATGTGCTGCTCCTCCTCACCTGGAAGACTCTTCTTTATTCCTACCAACCCCCCCTCCCCCCCTCCCAGGTCTAGGTTAGATGTTTCTGCCACATATTACCTCTGCATCCTTCCACTAGCTTTTGGCATACAGAATTGTGTATGTATAATCACCTATACTCCCCTCCTCTTCCCCACCTGAGGGAGGGAACCATATCTGTTTTGTTCACTCTGCATCTTTCTTGTCTAGTTCCTAACACATAGTAGCTGCTCTGTCCGTATATATTTGTTGAATGAAGGGTCATCCTTTCCAAGAGACTATAGAAGGGATTTCCTACTTTGGGCCTTTTCCACCTCTGGGACCATGTTTCTATAAGACACGCCCTTTCCTGTCCTTACACATAATATGTTATCATGTGCAACAGGAATTTGCAAACAGGAATGCTTACTTCCTGCTTCAAACAGAAACATGCCCCAGGCTGTGATGCAAGAGGCAGCAGGACTCTCCTCAGGGATCCAGTATGAACGGCATTTAGTTGCACAACATGGTTTCTGAAGACTCACTGGTGAAGTGTTTGGCTTCTATAGCATCAAGCTCATTGGGGTAATTAATCTTCTGCAAGAGATTATGTTCAGATATTCCACCTCCTTGGATATCGTCTTTACTTCTATGACTCCAGAATCTAGTGCTGTTATCTCACTTGATAGAAACAAATAGAACATTAATAGCTGATAAAATGAACCTTGACCTACACCTCACACCTTGTACAAAATAAACTCAGAGTGGATCACAGGCCTAAGTGTAAAATGTAACACCGTAACACTCTTAGAAGAGAACATAGGAACAAAATCTTCATGAGCTGATAGAAGAGGTCCGAGATGCATGGCCCATGAAAGAAAAGAATAAGTAACTGGACTTTATTAGAATTCAAACCCTTTGCTTTGTGAAAGATTTGGTTGAGACATGAGATGATAAGTATCTACTGGGAGAAAACACCTGCAAATTACTTATCTGACAAAAAACTAGTTTTCAGAATAAAGATCTTTCTCAACTCAATGGTAAGAAAATAATCCAATCAGAAAATGAGCAAAGGACTTGGACCCTTCACTAGAGAAGATCTATAGATGGCTAATAAACACATGAAAAGATCTTCAACATCACTGATTATCCAGGAAATGCAAATTAAAGCCACAATAAGATTCTACTACATACCCATTAGAATGGCTAAAATAAAGAATACTGATAAAACAAATGCTGGCAAGGATGTGGAGAAACCAGATCTTGCCTATGTCCTTGGTGGGCATGTAAAAATGGTATAGCCACTCAGGAAGTAGGCAATTTCTTTAAAAGTTTAACATATACTTGCTATATGACCTATGATTCCCAATCCTGGACATTTCAGAGCCATTAGAACTTATAGTCACACAAAATGTTCATAGCGCATTTTTTCCAGACAAACCTGTTTCAGATAAAATGTTCACAGAATGTGTTCACACACAATGTCTTACCCACAAACGGTCATAGCAGCTTTATCTGCAGTAGCCACAAACTGGAAACAAGCCAGGTGGCCTTCAAGGGGGTGAAGGTTAAACACCTTGTGGCACCTCCACACCCTGGAACCCTCCCCAGAAATAAAAAGGAATGAGTTATTGATACATGCAACCACCTGGATATATCTTAAAGGTGTTCTGCTGAGTGGAAAGAGCCAATCTTAAAAGGTTAGATATTGTATAATTTCATTTATAAAACACTCTCAGATTGTGGAGAAGAGATAAGTGGGTGCCAGGGGCTTGGGATGGGATGAGGAATATGACCATTAGGGGAAACATTAAACAGCTGTTTTGTGGCGAGGGGCAGTTCTGGGTCTTGCTTTGGCAGTTGTTCTACAAATTATACAAATGCAAAGACAGATCAAAAGAAAGGTGCATTGCAGAAACTGAAGCTATCATGCCAGTCGCTTGGTCGTGCTTTACAGGCATGTAAAATGTCACCACAGCAGGTAGTTGGGTGATGGGTATGTGAGACCTCTCTGTACTATTTTTGGAACTTCTTGTGAGTCTGTAACTATTTCAAAATAAAAAAGTGAAAAACGGACTGGGAAGGAAGAGGCAAAGGAACCTCATACTTACTAAATATCTAGCTTGTACTAAGTGGTTTTAGCTTACTCATTTATCCGACGCATCTATATACCGATACAAAGGTAAGCACGTGGTAACTGACTTTTTGATATTTGCCGTCTAGCTCAGGAAGATGGAGTGACTTGTCTAAGATCACACACTGGTAAGTGATGGAATTGGAATCAAACCTACGGCCACTGACTTCAAAGCCGATGTTGCCTCCAAAATTTTTTAAGTACGATGTGGCCATCGTGTTTACGTTATTGGTTTTGCCACTTACCAAAAAAACTAGCTTCAAAGCAATTATATTGGGAGGTGACTATGAACCAAATCTTTAGAGGATGTTTTTACTCTATTGGAGGATTTGCCACAGGGTTTCCTCATTAAAAAGACACTGAGTTATAGAGAAATTTATTTATGTCATCCTTTTTGTTGTGTTAAGACAAAACAGAGAGAAAGAAAGAAGTTCGAAATAAAAGGGTGGGGGGTAGTTAAACTTTCCTTTCTCCTCCCAGGAAGTTCCTTTGGGGATTCTGTTCTCAGTTCTGGGCTCCTCTGACCTGGATGGTTCTCGGGAGGTGATGGCTTTTCTGTTTCAGCTCCGAGATGTAGGGGGCAGGTAGCTGGGTCCATCAGAGAGGGTAGAGGCTTTGAGCAACCAAAGTAAGAGGAGTGTTGGCCCAGCCTGGGGGAGCTGGGAATACAGGATCGGGATAACTGGAAGGCTGGGAAGCCCTCACACCCCCTCTCCCCACCTCCCTGGAGGTAGCAGGATTTTTAACAGTGAGGAGGGCTACAGGGCTGCCCAAGTACTAATCACAGGACACTATACCCTTAGAGCCACATGAGGCCCAGTGGCCAAGAGTGCCTGAGATGGTACCAGTGCCACTAGTAAAGCCACTGCCCTGAAATGCACCACACACACACTGGCTTGGTCATCAGCGTCTGCATGGCTGTGTGAGAATCAAGCTGCCTCCTCAGAATTCCTGGACTGTGCAAGTTCAAAATGCATGTATGGTCACAAGCAACAGGGCACAACCTGATTCTATCTCCTGACTCTGCCAACCAGGCAGTGGGAGCTGAGCAAGAGTTAGGTTGATTCAGAAAGATTTCAGAAAGATTTAAAAAGACTCAAGTGTTTGAGTCTAATGGGTTACATTGATTTTATGTGTGTGCATAGGATAGAGAGAGGGTGCGTGCCCTTCATGCATTTGACTCAGCATTTGCTCTGCGTGTCAACTCCAGGGACATAAAGTTACATAAAATGACATATTGACTGAATTTTAGCATAAGTGCCCTCCAACACCCCCTCTATTTGAATTGGTTTTAAAAATCTGTGTTAAAGAACTCATGTGTGGTAGAGCCAGGATTTGAATCTCAGTCTGGCTCACCCCAAAGCCCATTGCTCAGCATCAGAGTGAAGTTAACTCACCTAATAGTGCCTGGAATGGGATTGCAATTGCAGCTCTCATCCCAGACTGCGAAGTGCCTGCACTCCTAAGAGCAGGCTGGAAGGGCGGGTGATCTCCACCTCCGCCCCGCTCCTCTGGGCACGGGCAGGCCTGCGCCAGTCGCAGCTGGACCGCGAGCAACGAGGACTTCAGTGTGCTTGTGTGTGACCCCTGCTTTGAGCACCCATTCCAAGAACAGCCCTGAATCTTTTCTCTTTGAGCAGCTGCTAAATTCCACCTCCCCAGAATTTCCTTGCATAATGAAGAATCCTATTGCCAAGGGCAGGACGGCAAACCTGTCAGGGTTTCTTTTTGTCTGTCCCACGGTCCCAGCCTTGCCAGCGCTGGAGCAGAGTGTATCATGCAGAGATGTTGGAAAGAGAACACATTTTTGTTCCCATTTGATGGTGGCTGTTCTTTTAAAATGCAAGACTTTAGGGATGCCTGGGTGGCTCAAGGATTGGGCTCGGGGTGTGATTCTAGGGTCCCCAGATTGAGTCCCATGTCAGGCTCCCTGCGGGGAGCCTGCTTCTCCCTCTGCCTGTGACTCTGCTTCTCTCTGTGTGTGTCTCTCATAAATAAATAAAATATTTTTTAAATGCAAGACTTTGAAAGACTTTATTATAATTTTGAAATCAGTTATTGATAAAAACAAAACAAAACAAAATTCAACTCAGTAAACTTGAAGATCTAATTGGCTTTACTAAACAGTTCATGAACTGGAGAGCACCCCATCCAGCAAGTAGAGGGGAACTCCAAAGGGCTACTGAAAGGAGAAGGTTTTCTAAAGCAGGACAAGGACGTCGTAAACAGAAAAAGGAATATTTCAGGCAAGATCATCTCCATCTGGGGTCCAATGGGTCCTTATAGGTGGGATATCTCATCTTCATTTTGGGGATAGAGAGGGCCCATGTGATAGGTTATCATGTTGGTGCTGGCCAGAAAATTCCTGACTGACTGGTTAAGACTACATTTCTGGAAGAGCTTAAAAGTGCAATTAAGTCTTAAACTCCGGTTTGGTGACTTGGCCTACGTAATGCCATTTGGGGTCCTGTGGGTTCCCTTTTAATATTAACATAGAGTTTTATTTTCAACAAATATTTCTATAAGTCAAGAATGAAGAATTATTTAAAAGTTTCTATGGAAAGAACATAATATTTATAAAAAAATAAAGATGAAGCTGTTGGGCTTTTTCATATATAAGGAAGTTGAGCTCATCTTTGTGCAAGGCTGCATCTTAAGCAACTTGCTGTAATCTCTGTGAATGACAGTAACTTGAGGTGCTCAGGACTGTTGCCCTCCGTTTTGCATACTGATTCTGGTCTGGCTTATTCATGTGCCCCCCACCCCCAGCCTGGCTTGTGTCACCTGGGGATGTCCCATCTTTCCTCCCCAGACCTGCTCTGCTGGAGTCCCTGAGCCCCCTTCCCATAGCAATTAAGTGTATTGGGATGTCCAAGTGCTGATGTCAACCTGACCCTCGGGATAGGGTGAAACCAAGGAGTCACTCATGATCACTATCATGATTTATAGCAAAATAATCCTACCAGCTCCAGTCATCAGAGGAAGACAGACGGAGGGGGGGGGGGGGTTTCCCCAGGGCACTCTGTCAGCATCAGCACATCATTCCCTCATCCTGAAGTTCTTCCTTCTGTTTTCCTTTCTCCAGATAGTGATGGCTTTATGGTATTTTCTGATTTTTAAACAAGAGGTACTTTTATATTTTAAAGTGTAGAAAGGCACAGGAGTAAAAATAACCATAATCTCACTATAATCTTCCAGATACATCATTATATCCTTCCTTTTTCTAGACCTATGTACCAGAAGTCTTTTCATCTGATATTGTTGAGACATTGCTTAGTGGGTTAAGCAAAAAAGTTAGTTGAAATAATGAATGATAATTAGCCCCAAGATATATACATCCTTTAAATCTTTTATTTTAGCTTCAAATTTATCAATGTTTTAATATAGCCTTTTATGTTACTATTGCCTTTGTCTTTCTTATAGACACCATGATGGTTGGTGTCTCTGAATTCCTGTTTTGGCCTCTTTGAAGAAGAAAGCATTCTGAGAGCAGAATCTTGAATTTTTCTGACCCCCCCTACTCCACCCTGCCAATCCGTTGTAACTACATTAATTACTACAAGAGCGGTTGAATTCTTCAAAGCATTCCGTTCAGTTTTTTACAGGATCTTTTTTTCTGCTTTCACTCAGTTTTTTCAATTTACATAATATTTAACTATGAAATTCTAGTAACAAGGACATTGAAATAATGAGGCTAGAGAACCATAAAACTGGCACTTGCTGATGATGTGAGCTGTCTAGTGGGAGCACAAGTGGGGAATAAAAAGGCACAGCCTTCCATCCAGAACCTTCAGTGAATCTGGGCATCAGTCCTAGGGGTTTTCAGGTGGAAGGGAAGGGTTGACTCAAGTGGGGAGTCAGCTAAGTGGTTGAATGCCAACCAGGAGAGATCACAATGTATATACACACACGAATATAATTTATTTACAAAAGATGAGATCATACTACCCATATGGCTTATTTTTTGGTTGGTCATATTGTTTATTTACGTAACAATAAATATAATCCAACATTATCCCTTTGAATGATTACATAGTATTTCATTGTACAGATATGCTACCTTTGCCTAATCCCTTACTAGGACTTTTTAGACCTTGCTTTCTTTTTCTTTTCTTTTCTTTTTTATTTTGCTCTTGTTTGTATTTTTATATACTTGTTGGATTATTTCCTCAGGATAAATTTCTAGTAGTGGAATTGCTGAATCAAAGCATATCCATATTATTAAGATTTTGGTACATATTGCTACCAACTCTCTAGAAAACACATACCAATTTATACATCTCCAGCAATGTAACTCTCAATTTTTCAATCAGCCCCCAAACTGCTCCCCTCCTCTCTCAGGTTCCAGATAAGCTGTAAGACTCTCAGGAGGAAAAGGTTTGCAGGGTGAGATGAGGCTCCCCCGCAGACATACTACTGACCAGTGATATCAAAGCAGTAAATCCAGTAGAGACAGAAAATGCTCAGAAAGGGGAGAAAGTGAAGTGGGTCTGCCCATTTCTCTCCTGGAATCGCAGGATAGCATCATGTAGCAGAGAAAGCCAAGGGTGAGACCTCAAAAGACCTGGAGACGATGGATGGCTCTGCCACTTAAGGGTTGTGTGACCTTTAGGC
This sequence comes from Vulpes lagopus, assembly GCF_018345385.1. Classification (NCBI taxonomy): domain Eukaryota; kingdom Metazoa; phylum Chordata; class Mammalia; order Carnivora; family Canidae; genus Vulpes; species Vulpes lagopus. The sequence goes on along the minus strand of NC_054838.1, from coordinate 8,654,939 downwards.
AAGTCATTTAACGTCTCTGAGTCTTGATTTCTTCATCTGTAAAATAGCACCGTCTTCTGTGAGAACACTTACCTCTAGGAAACATCCAGGTAGACATGCTGGGGCCTCACTTTCACCAGGGCATTGCTGCCTTAGTGCTGGACTTCCACGAGTATAAACGGGGTCTTGTTTAGCTCCTAAGAACAAGTCCTTGCTTACAAGATCCAGTTGGGATCTTCACCTTGTACTTGATAACCATGTTTCACATATTCTGAATTCCTATCAGGCTGGGTCCCAGAAACACCTGGAATCTTGAGTGGAGGGTAAGGGGAATGGGAAGAGAGTTGCCAATGCCTAGGACAATTCCATCATGGGTGTCGATTGTTACCATTACAATTACTTCAACACAACCTGCCTGATCTTGAACTTCAGACTAAAGATCCCCCTTCCTAGACCTGCCTGCTCCTGCCTAGCCCCAGATGCCTCTCTTCTGCCTAACTGTATCTCTACTTTGACAACACCTATCTTCCAACTGAAGCAGTTTCTTTAAAATAACAACCCTTGCTAACATGCGTTGAACACTTATTAGATGTCAAGTACTGCTAGGCATTAAACAGGTATTATTCTCACTAATAGTCCTAGAAGGTAGGCATTCCCATTTTATAGGTGAAAAGAACTGGCTCATCGAGGTTTAGCAACTTTCCCAAGTTCCCACCTGGGATGTAAATGTAAATGAGCTGGGATTTGAACCAGTCTGTATGCAACAAAGCCTGTCTTCTTAGTCAACCCTGAGAGGCAGGGAGGGCAGTGTTCCACACCTTTCTCATTTTATAGAAGAGCAAGCTGAGTCTCAGACCTTGTCAAGATCACGTGGCTGGGCTGTAAGCAGAATAAAGCCTACAGCCAGATCCCAGGGAAGGCAGGCCAGCTGGGCCTGGCATCCGAAGAAATGACCAAAATGTTTAGAGGTAGTTTTCTGACTCCAAAAGTGGAAAGGAAGAAGAGACACTTTAATGTTCTGGTTGGGGATTTAGGGTCTTCACTTAAAAGCTTTTTGGCAAGAGCCCATGAAACATCTATGCAGACAAGAATGAATTGTCCCTTTCTCCATCTAAGGGGACCTTAAAATGCATATGCAAAATGACAAAAACGTATGTGGAGTTGGGAGAGAGCCCCTTCCGCCATATATCAGGGAAAACTTTCTGGAAGGGTACAACCCTGGAAGGGTTGATATAATTTGAAAAGAGTTGGTGGTGCTGGATGCCTAGTAAGTATATAGCCCTGACTTTAGGCTGACACATACCAGACAGCTATTGTGAGCCAAGGAGACACTAGTGTAAGATTTATGTGCTTGGTGACGTTATTTTAAAGCTATCCTTACTGAATGCATAGGCTATGTTTGCTTATGCTATTTTATTGGATGAAAAAGCAGAATGAACATCTATCCTCACTACTCTTGAACCTGACCACCGTAATCTCCTTGCACTGAGAGCCCTCTACCTTTCTAGGCAAGGCTGCTTTGACACTCTCCCCATGAGTTCCTGTTGGGGACATATCTCTTTTAGTCACTTACTTTAAGCATTTATAAGTGCTTTCCCACCCATTATGTCATTTGATCCTTAGGCTGTCCTTAGAAAGTAGATGTGCAGAAAAGTACTCCCATTTTACACACGAGAAGACTGAGGGTTCAAGGTAGGGGTGACAGATAGCTTTCAATTCACTTTGACTTTCTGCAACATTGCATTGAGGGCTCTGAGGTCAAGTTCAGGGGTTTGGCAAAAACCAGTGCTGTGATCAGTTAGCAATGTCTGCCCTGGGGACCAAAGAGGAAGGTGATGGCACTCGTGCTGGTGTGTTAAAGAACCTGTTTTCCCAGGGCACATGGGTGGCTCTGTCAGTTAAGGGTCTGACTCTTGATTTCAGCTCAGGTCATGATCTCAGGGTCATGAGATTGAGCCCCGTGTCAGGCTCCACACCGCAGGGATTCTATCCCTCTCCCTAGGCCCCTCCCCCTCCCTTTTTCTCTCCCTATCTAAAAAACAAGAACAAAACAAAACCCCCAAACAAACAAACACCTAACAAACTCAGATTTCCTGACTTGCAGTCCCAGATTCTTTCCCTGCTGCATGTTCCCCTTGTGGAAGGAGATGCATGCAGGTATAGAGACACAGGTAGAAAATAGCACAGAGTAAATGCTCAGTTGGTAGGCTGCAAAAGGCCAGAAGATATCCGTGTCCTAATCCCTAGAATCTGTGAATGTTACCTTATATGGCAGAACAATAATTGGGGGATGGTCTTTGCAGATGTGATTAGTTAAGGATTTCAAGGTGGGGAGATTATTCTGGATCATCCAAGTGGGCCCTAGATGCAATCACTTGTGCACTTATTCTAAAAGGGAGGCAGAGAGAGATTTTGCACACAGAGGAGAAGGTGATGTGAAAGAGCTTCAAGAGATTTGGAGATGTGTCCACAAGTCAAGGAACACTGACAGCCACCAGGGGTTGGAGGCAACAAGGCATGGATTCTTCTCCAGAGGCTCTGGAGGGCGTGCAGCCCTGCCAACACCTTGATTTTGACCCAGTGACACTGATTTCGAATCTCTGGCCTTTAGGACTGGTGGAGAATACATTTCTGTTGTTTGAAGCTGCCAAGTTTATGGTGATTTGTTATGGCAGCCCCAGGAAACTAATATATGGAGTAGATACTAATTTTCCCTCTCTTCAAAGTCCTTCTGAGCTCTAGAAAGTACACATGCACATGTATTATATAATAAATAACATGTATTTCCATATTTATTTCATTGCCAGGAAGGAAGACCTCCATTACGAGTAAATATGTTCAAGGCAAAATCTAATGCCCATTAGGACCACGTAGATGCTTCCGGCACAAGGATGTTTACTCTACAAGGATGCTAATTAAAAAGTAATCAGTCCGCTCCATTTCCTACCAGAGCAGTTATTTTTCTGAGATTTTATTCAAGGGGCCATGGACAGTAGAAGAGCATCCAGAACAAATGTGAGCTCTGTGTTAAGGGAAAGGCGTGCCTCGACCTTCTGGGCGTGCTTTGGTTGGTTTGTTTTGAAGGTATTAGGTGCTGCAGTTTTTCCTCCTGTGGGAAGAAGCTGGTCAAGAAGCAGAAGTTCAACCTGCCACAACATTCATACCAGGCGGAGCTGGAATCCAAGGCCTGCAAAGTGGAAGCAGTCAATCATGTCATCTCGGCGCCTTGCCCGTGGAGCCCACATTAGAAAAAAAAAAAATCCATTGTGAGAAATGGAATTTTTAATAATGAAATCATCTTCATGATGGATGTGTGTTGGGGAGGTTATGAAATCGGACTCGGGAGAGGTTCGGAATGTTAATATCTGAGGATTCAGAAGACGGCTGTCATAGATAATCGCAATGCAAATATTAAAATGTGAGTCACTGTGCCACTTTTTTTTTTTTTAATTAAATATTCTGCACATGCTGCGCTCGGGAGAAAACACCTGCTGCCAGAAGACACAGAAGAGCCATTGGGAAAATCGTTGTCAAAAGAGCCTCAGGGAAGATTTTCCACCAGACTGGACATCCTGGTGGCCTGGTGGCCGGCCAGTAGTTCTGGGTGCTCTCCTGTGCTGAACGTATTTAATCCAGCCCCTTGTACCCCATTTCACAGATGAGGGGCCTGAGGCTTGGAGAGCCCAAGTTGAGTGGGCTACAGTGAGTTACTGTGTGGTAGAAACTGTGCTCCTAAGCCTATGCCCCTCCCTAGCCACCACGGGCGGCCCAGGGCACACACTCTGCTTGTCCCATGAAAGCCAAGGTGGTCTCGGCTCCAGCCTTCCTCACACCCCTCCGGAATCGGGTTAATCTGTACAGGCGTTTGCTGGGTACGATGAAGAAACTGGCCGCTTTATATTTGATGGCGTAGGGAAAAAAAAATACCGTTTTGAGTGTGCTGATCTGGTTCATTAGGGGCCAGCAGTTACCTTGGGGAAATTATGTTAGGGCACCAGAAGCCCTGGGAATGAGCAGCTTCAGTAGCCTTTTAGTTAAGCCAAATCTTCTCTGGCCCAACATACCTCCAACCAGAACTGTCTTTATATTCAGAAACCCTAAAGGAACCCCACTTGGGCTGCCCTCCTGGAGAGATCAGGGAAGCTTCCAGAAGTGCTATTTACCTGGTAGTGGCAAACAGTAGAGATAGGGAGGGTATAAGTGGGGAAACAGGGTTGAGTAGAGCTTTTAACTGTCTTGGCTAGCTCTCTGGCATATATATATCCTATATATCTATAGGAGGTAAAGCTCAAAGAAGACAAGCACCTTTTTTTTTCCCTTTAAGATTGTATTTATTTATCTGAGAGAGCGAGCGAGCGAGCGAGCGCACACTAGGTGGGGAGGGGCACAGGGAGAGGGAGAAGCAGACGCCCTGTTGAGCAGGGAGCCCGATGTAGGGCTCTATCTCAATTTCAGGACACTGAAATCACAACCAGAGCCACAGACAGATGCTTAATCGACTGAGCCACCCAGATGCCCCACTTTTTTTTTTTAAGACCACACAGTGAGGGGACCCCTGGGTAGCTCAGTGGTTGAGCGTCTGCCTTTGGCTCAGGTCATGATCCTGAGTCCTGCATCGGCCTCCCTGCAGGGAGCCTGCTTCTCCCTCTGCCTGTGTCTCTGCATCTCTCTCTGTGTCTCTGATGAATAAGTAAAATATTAAAAAAAAAATCACACAGTGAGTTACCCAAGCTGGAACCTGAAACCAGATCATCTCAGTCCTTATCCAAGTCCTGTGTCCCACAAAATACAAAGATAGTTTCCTAATTAAAGGAATCCCTTTTAGTTTGTCAATGGACAATGGAGAAATAACTATTCCTCCCAGGAGTCTCTGTTACCCTCTGGAAATAAAATAACATGACCTTAACAAATAGATAAAAGAAATTCCCAAGCGTTGAAGTATGTGTATAACTTGCACCCACAACCTTCTCTGAAGGGTTGCCTGGGAACCGACTGATGCATGTGTACAAAGCCCAACTCCTTTGTCTCAGGCACCGCAAAGTCTGTGGTGCAATGTATGCTCCAGAGCTCCCCATGACATCCGGCTGAGACCACATCCTTGTTCTGTTTCTCCTCCTCTCCCTTGCCACATTAGTCAAAATTCCTCAGAGAAACAAAACTGAGAGAGAGAGAGAGAGAGAGAGAGAGAGAGAGAGAGAGAGAAGGAGGGAGAGAAATATCTTAAGGTGGCTCACAATTGTTAGGGCTGGCTGGCACTCTGAAATCTGTAAGGCAAGTCAGCAGGATGGAGATTTAGGTGAGTTGAGGTTGCAGTCTTGTGTCTGAGGGTTAGAATTTCTATATTTAAGTCTGGAGGCAGAGTTCCTTCTTCAGGAAAACTCAATCTTTGCTCTTAAGGCCCTCAACTGATTGGATGAGGCCCACCCATACTATATAGGATCATCTCCTTCACTTAAAGTCAACTGATTATAAATGTTAATCCCATCTAAACATATACCTTTAGAGCAACATCTAGACTAGTGTTTGACCAAACAACTGCTTACCACAGTCTAGCCAAGGTGACACATAAAATTAAGCATCACGTCCTCTCGCCTTAACAGGTGTTCCTGAGAGCGTGCCCTTACTGAATCACTTTTATATTAATCCTCATCTCATACTCTGCTTCCAAGGAACTGTGCTAAGACCAACTGATGCTTTGGGTCCTGCTGTACTACTTCGTTTGCTTTTGGCTTGCTTTTGTATTGTCTACCCTCCCCCTCTAGAAGTAAGTTCCTGGAGAGCGGGGTGTTTTCTGTTGTGCTTACTGCTGTAACCCGAGTCCCTAGAACAAGACCTAGCACATAGCACTACTTTGTAGTGCACTTTGGCTGGTGCTTTGCCTGGTTGTTCTCAGACTCCATGTCCGCTCTGCTTTGTTCTGCTGTGTATCTTAGGGGGGCTTGGACGCCGTAACCGCATTTTCCAGACTTTCTTGCCAAGAGGCTTTCAGATCGTCTCTATCAATTAGGCAACGGTGGAAGTTTGGCAGAAAGAGTTGACGGGGAGGCTCTTTTCCTGCTCTGGACTTGCGTTAGTGTCTCCCCAGCAGGCACGGAGTGTAATAGGGAATTTTTGGCACTTCCAGCACCTGCATGTGAAGCTTCTTCCTCGGAGCCCGAACATGGTTCTGGCACCAGCCTGCAGTGTAGCCCCATCATGATCTCAGTTCTGGCCACCTTTGGGAAATCTTATGGTTCAAAGCACCAGCCCAGCCTCCCGTCCTCCCAGGTTCTGGACTCCGCTCACACCACATCTATCTTGCTGTTGTTCCACTCTTAGGGCTGGCAGCTTCTTTCTGTGTCATTAAGCTCTGGATTAGCTCAAAGTCCCTTTTTTACCTCCTGGGCCCTTCCAACATTATAGAGTCCCTTTTCTATATTAAATTCACTCTGTTTAATATATCCAAAGAGAGGTATATGTCTTATATGTCTTATATATCCATATGACTGGATCATCTCAACTCTGATTCAATATTTTGGTCCTCAATATATACTTGTTGAATGAATAAATTGTATTGCCAAGCTAATGTTCTTAGAGCTCATAGTTCAAAAGAAAGAAAGATCTTCTCCAGCATCCAACGATCAAATTAAATGGAAGGATTCTAGTTGGCCCTGGCTGGGCCACATGCCCCTCTGTGCCTTGGACCAATCTCTCTGGACAAAGGACTGGAGCACACTGATCACGGACCCAGCCCTATAGCTCATCACAGGCAGGGTATTGACACTGTCCCATGTGAACTACTCGGAGTGAGGCAGACACACTCCCCCAGTGAAAGAGGGAGCTGGGCAGAAAAAACCCCCAACATTTTCCCACTATGATACCTTTACAATCTTCAGAGGGAAATAGACATCTTGACAAATTATTGTCATGTGATGAGGTGAAGTATCAAGTGTTCTAGGAGCACAGGGGAGCATTTATTCTACGAAACACATTCACATACACCATGTAATTTGTTCCTCATGATGCCAGCCACCGCGAAGCAGGCATTTTCATCTTCACCTTATAATCATCTTTGGCCTCCTGGTGACCTGCATGTTCTCTCCGTTTGGACTCAAAGCCTTGTCTGCCCAACTCCCTTTAGCCAAGTCACATCAGCCTTTGTTTTCTTTCCACTTCTAAATATCTCAGCTCCATTCCTTTTTGATGTAAAATCGTCCTCAAGGGGGGGTGATCACAAGCAAGTTTTCCCTGGTCCCATAACAACCTTGGCACATACAAAGCACCCACGGCGAGGCAGACACCATGACACCATACCAGATGTTTTACACACATGCTCTCATTTACTCTTCTTCACAACCTTACAAAATAGCAGTAGTGTCCCAGAAAGATTGTGTCACTTGGCCTAGGTATGTAGCTACCTTGTGAAAGCCGGGATACAAAGCTACCTTGGTTTGGCTCCCCCAACAGCAGCATCTCCCCCGTATTGTCTTCACACTAGTGGGGGGATGGTTGAAAGAACTAGAGATGTTAACCAGTAGGACAGCACACACAGGGGTGTCACTGTTCATCTAAATATCCAATGGGCTATGAGGTGGAAGAGAGAATTCACTGGAATTTTTGTGGCCCCAAGAGCCAGAAACAGCACCAACTATGTAAGTTACAGTGAGCTGAAGCTCTGCTCAATATAACCCAAATGGTAGAAGGTGATGTGAGTGTTCAAGGAGATGGTGATGGGGCAGCTTTTGAGGGATGTGCAAGAGCGAGAAAATCCTGACTCAGGGAGCAGATTGGGCAGAGGGATTTTAAAGATCCTACAGCCATGAAACCCCTCCTTGCTTTCTGCTCACCCCATTTCTTGAAGTTACAGTTTTCACGAGGCTCCCCCGAGATTCTGGGTCAACTCCAGAAGGTAAATTGACTAAAAAAATTAGGTAACTCAAATGTGTCAAAATGACACATTGGTTGTTTAAAAACAAACAAACAAACAAACAAAAAAAACCCCCACAAAACCATATATTGGTAATATAGACACACCATGGGGACGTTTTGCAAACTTTCATGCAATTCAAGCAATTTAGTCTGCCTGAGACATCTCCAGACTTTTAAATTTCATTTTGTCATTTAAAACGTACTTTATGCCTATCCAGTTAAGACTAGACTGCTTGTCTGAAAATTTTTTACTAATTTTAATACTCTGCCTCAGACTCTACGTGAATTGCCTGAGAAAAGGACGCGATGGGACTGAGCGCAGAGCCCGTGTCTTGTCTGAGAGGCATCTCAGGGAGCTTCCTTCTGTGCCCCTGGGTCCATTACTCCAGTGTTGCACTAAAGGAATGATGGGGAACTATTTCTTCCTTCCCAAGGCAGGAGTCTGGCTTGTTTCACATGAAGAGAATCAACCCTAAGTGTCCACAGTCCCATGTTTGGGACTGGAATCAAACTAACTTGGCCTTGGAAATTCAGGACTCCTTTTTTGTCTGTGGCATATGACACACTATGCAGATATTTCCATGGCACATACTTCTAAGTACTGCTCAGGTGTGCTGTGGCCAAAGTTTCATTTGCAGGTCGGGAAACCTATAGAGGATTGATGTCTTGCCAGAGACCTCAGCCGATAACTGACTGCTTGAAAGCTGGCCCTCCTGATTGCTGGCCTGGAGGGCCATGCCCCTGAGCACTGTCCCACACATCTCCTTCACCAGCTGCTCAGGGGCATGGCTGATGGAGGAGGAAGCCAAGCAAGGGAAGGGCCAGGCTCTTGCCTCAGGATTTCTGTGGGTCTGTGACCCAGCTCTGATCACAGCTGGAGGCCTGGGCTTTTTTTTTTTTTTCCACTGTGTACAAAAGGTTTAATTTTGACAAAGGGGTTAAGAGGCTGGGCTGACCCTTCTACAACCAGTGGTTGGGAAGAGTGCTCCAGGGATACTGCTCACCCCACAGCTCCTGTCTTCAGACTCCATTCTACAATGGGGCCTGATCCTGCCCTTTGCAACTGTGCGGCGATCCCTGGTGAGGACCCCCATAACTATCCCCATAAAAGGGCTCAGGCGTCCATCTTCATGAAAACCTTGGGGCGAGAAAAGATCTCGATGGCTTCCTCTACCTGTGCCAGCTTCCAGTCCAGCTCAGCACGATGGCCCTGGGCCTTCAGTGAGTCGGCCCCAGCAGGCAGCAGCACTAGCTCACGTAGCAACTGGCTCTGGCTCTGGAGCAGATTGCTCAGTGTCTCTAGCCGCTGGTTCTCCGGCATGCGAGTGTGGTCAGGGGGCACGGCAGGGTCCTGTATACAAGTCACCAGTCTTGATTCTCTTTTCTGATCTGTACCCTCCCCTCCACACCTTGGGTATATTCCGGCCTTGAGAGCTCTTCCAGTCGGTGACAAGCAGGTAGCAAGTGCCGGGCCTGTAAGATCTTGTAGAGTCAGGGATGGAGTCAATGTCACATATAAGCAGAAGTTGTGGAAGTGAGAGTTGTGAGTACAGAGTACACAGAGGACCCCACTCTACAGGGAGAGATGTCCAGAGGCACAGAGACAAGAGAGAGAAACTATTGACCATGCCTACTTTGGTTCTTTTTTTTTTTTTTTTTTTTTTTTGCCTACCTTGGTTCTTAAGGGTGCCTTACTGCTCAACTCCAAGTCTGCAAAGGACTTTGCCACAGGCAATCAGGAGCCACAGAAGGTTCAAGGGAATGGGGGAATTTCATGTTATCATTTTATTCGGTGATCTACCTCTCCTGCCATCCCACCTACTACCCTGCTGATAAACTATTCATCTGGAACTCAGATGGGGAATGACCTCAGTGCCTTCAGCTTGGGAAATCCAGATTTTGTCTGGATTCACCATCCATCCAAAGCCCAGGGTGGAATTCTTTCATTTAGAAACTGTGATGACAGTTAACCAATTAGGCCTCCCATGGTCCCTTCTATATCCTCAAACAACTTGCACCACAGCAAGCCAGCTTGGCCCGTTACCATGGACACCACTGTCACTATAATTGGAGCCCGCTGGGCAGCAGCTAACAGCAGATTTAACTGGTTTCTTGTCTTCTAGTGAAGGCACAGCTGACGGGAATGCAGCTCTCCTCATCAACGCAAATAGTTTAGTGTGTAGGGCAGGGTGGTGATGGAAAGGAAAGAACAATTACTCCTATAAAATGTCATAAATCAACGTCCTTGTCGGAACAAGGAATAAATGTTGACCAGTGGAACTGTGGTCATTATATTTCCTGTGAAGTCATGAACATTTCAAAATTAGATCATAATCATTGGTAAGGCTGAGTTTTCCCTAAGATCTCAGCTTTTCTAGTTGTCTTAGTATCCAATGCTGACCAACATTTACAGAGCACTTATTGTATGTACATTACATACATTTTTTTCATTTAATCCAGACAACTATCCTATGAAGTAGGTTCTCTTACTAGTCCCATTTTACAGATGAGAGCATGTAGGCTCAAAGTGGTAAGGTCTCTTGCTTAAGAGCACATGAAAAGTGAGCCTCTACACATGAGAAAATGCTCTGCATCACTTGCCATCAGGGAAATACAAATCAAAACCACAATGAGATCCCACCTCACACCAGTGAGAATGGGGAAAATTAACAAGGCAGGAAACAACAAATGTTGGAGAGGATGTGGAGAAAGGGGAAGCCTCTTACACTGTTGGTGGGAATGTGAACTGGTGCAGCCACTCTGGAAAACTGTGTGGAGGTTCCTCAAAGAGTTAAAAATAGACCTGCCCTACGACCCAGCAATTGCACTGCTGGGGATTTGCCCCAAAGATACAGATGCAATGAAACGCCGGGACACCTGCACCCCGATGTTTCTAGCAGCAATGTCCACAATAGCCAAACTGTGGAAGGAGCCTCGGTGTCCATCGAAAGATGAATGGATAAAGAAGATGTGGTCTATGTATAGAATGGAATATTCCTCAGCCATTAGAAACGACAAATACCCACCATTTGCTGCGACGTGGATGGAACTGGAGGGTATTATGCTGAGTGAAGTAAGTCAATCGGAGAAGGACAAACAGTGTATGTTCTCACTCATTTGGGGAATATAAATAATAGTGAAAGGGAATATAAGGGAAGGGAGAAGAAATGTGTGGGAAATATCAGGAAGGGAGACAGAACATAAAGACTCCTAACTCTGGGAAATGAACTAGGGGTGGTGGAAGGGGAGGAGGGCGGGGGGTGGGGGGGAATGGGTGACGGGCACTGAGGGGGACACTTGACGGGATGAGCACTGGGTGTTTTTCTGTATGTTGGTAAATTGAACACCAATAAAAATTAATTTATTAAAAAAAAAAAAAAGAAAAGTGAGCCTCTAAAACCCATGTCCCACCTTGATTCCTCCAAGTAGGTGGAGGGTTTGAAAATATTTCTGAGAAAAATGCCAGTGTGAAATTTGAAAGTTCCTGAACCTGTAGATGGTTCCTAGTCTCCAAACTTATTTCTTGTCAGTGTCTGTATTGCCAAGGTCACAGCCTTGTCACAGGAAAGACAGCCCTGCCCCTGTCACCCGAAGCTCTCAGCCTGGGCTCTTCCGCTGCCTCAAGCCTGACACCCTGGGGCAATTGCTGAAGCTTCCTGAATCATAGTCTATTAAAGTGCAGTGTTAATCCCCGCTCTGCTCACTTCACAGGGATGTTATGAGTCTCAAACTAAGTAAAAGCAGACGTGTTTTGCGAACTGTATGAAGCCATAGATAGGATTCTTCAACTCAAGCCAACATTTTTTTGAGCCCTTAGCCTAGGTCAGGAAATGTGCTAGGTGCCAGGGATATAAATAAAAATTAATTAGTATAAGAAGTTATTCCACAACTGAATATTGAGCTGAGTTCCCATGGGCCAGGTACCACGCTATGCACTGGAATGCATCTATGTCTGAACCAGGGCTCACAGAACTGGTGTGCAGAGAAGATAGATGTTCAAAATGTGAATTCAATAATGTTCCATGGGTGCTGTTAGAAGAACTGCAGGTGCTATGGAGGCATTTACCAGGGAGTGCTAACCTGATCTAGGGGTCCAGGACTCCCCGAGGAAATGATATTTAAGTGTTCTCTATGAGCACGGAGACTAAGAAGGAAGTGGGTATATAAATCAATAAATACAGAGCTATGATAGATGGATAGAGAAGGTACGGGGGGCGAATCTTGCCACACCTATATTAAAGTCAAGGTAGATTTATTACCCAATCCCGAATGTTGCTGTCACACTTTGGAAACATTCAGAAAAATTTCCATAGGAATAAATATTTAAATATGTGACTGCAAGTAGGCGACTAAGACTCAAAATAGCAACCAAGAAAAAGTAGTAGGAATACTTGCTGCTTTACCTCTTCTCTCTCTCTCTCTTTTCACACACACACACACACACACACACGAATCTGGTTAATGTGGCAAGTAAAATATAAGATGTACACCATGGTCTCCTAAGCCAGACCATATTGACTTAGAGTACCTTATTACCAAATCTTGATGGTTTTTCCCCTTTATTTTATATAAAGGGGGAAAGTCACTTTCACTTTTTAACTGTGAAGCTTTTCATGCATAGAAGAGACCAAGCCAGACTTCTAAGCAATCCCTGCCCCATCCTGCAACCCCCAGCCCTGAAAATCTGTGAGGTTGGTTACAGTTAGAAACTGAGGCTCCTTGAGGGCTGGTGAGATAGCCTTGAGGCGGGGTCAGAAGAGTCGCCCTAATCCTATCTTCTCCACTAACTTGTAGAATGGTCCTGGAGAAGTCATTTCCCTCTCTCAGCCTCAGTTTCCCCATCTATAAACAGAAGAAGTTGGGGCAGTCTTCTTGAACTAGTTTTATGAATTTATGGAAAGTATTCTTTACCCTATGTCCCCAGACTAAGGTGGGTCCCTGCGTTATATTTCCTGGTTAGCACTGATTTTTGTCTCTAATTTTTCTCTTAAAAAAAAAAAAAAAGGGCAGCCCCGGGTGGCTCAGGGGTTTAGCACCGCCTTCAGCCCAGGGCCTGATCTTGGAGACTCCAGATCAAGTCAGGTTTCCTCTGCCTGTGTCTGTGCCTCTCTCTCTCTCTCTCTCTCTCTCTGTGTGTGTGTGTGTGTCTCTCATGAATAAATAATTAAAATCTTAAAAAAAAAAAAAGATTTATCTAGCTCTATCAGTATTTGCCCTCCCCCAGAGACTTGACCTTCAGGAGAGCAGAGACTCTGCTGTTTGCCACTGTACTCATATGTTTTAGCCTGTACCTAGCACATAGTAGGAGGTCAGTAAACATTTGTTGCCCGAATGTTCTCAGGGAGCACTCATCCCCAGCCCAGCTCTGCTGGCTTGATACCAGTGAGCACTGGGGTTTTCTAACTGGTGTCTGTGAAAAGATGTGTAGAGGTTTGTGACATTCCAAAGGATCACTACAGTGCCTTTGAAATAGTTACAAACACAAGCCCCTGTTCCAAAAAACACTTCTGTCCCTTCCAAGGTCACAGAAGAAATGAGGCCAGAGTCAGAAGTTCAGTCAGAATGAAGTTACTTGCCACCCATAGTGTGACAGTGGGGATTAGCAAACCCTAATGTGGAATTTTTCTTCATCGCCAAGAATTGTTAGACATTGTGAAACCAGCACTTCTAACAGTGATTTATGGAGTGGAACCTTTGATTGCCTTTTGTAAACCGTTACTTTAGCTGTGTTCATTCATTTGTTCATTTGTTTGGACAGCACTTCTTTTCAAGATTTACCATGTGCCAGGCCTTGAGGAGCCTGGTGAGGGCATGAGGATGGCTGTGCGCCAGGAATCCAGGGGCCAGTAGAGGGAAGGACATCTATCCGAGAGCTGCAAAGCTGATCAGTTTCTGTGAGCCCATTTGATTAAAATCTGTGAATGCTACTGAACAGTAAGCCCCAGGAAACCAGAGACTCGTTTTTTTAATTTTCAGTCTTGCTCAATATTGAATGATGTGTGGTACATAGTAAGAACTCCATCTACAGTTGCAGAATGAGTATGAGTATCATCTAAAAGAGATCCAAAAGGTGCTATGGGGATTGGAGAGGTGGTGCTTAGTCTCAGTGGGGGAAATTACATGATCAAAACTAAGAGGGACCATTGAGGTTAGTGTTTCCTGCAGCCAGGCTCAGCCTCATTTTACAAATGAGGAAACTGTCACAGAGAGAGAAAGAAAGTGATTTGCTCAGGGTCACACAGAGTTAGGGGCTGAATTTTGTCTTCCTGTCCCATTCCTATGTTGGAGTCTTAACACCCAGTAGCTGAGAATGTGACAGTATTTGAAAGGGGGGTCTTTAAAGAGGCAAGTAAATTAAAATGCAGTCATATGTGTGGGTCTTAATCTATATGACTCCTGTCCTTATAAGAAGACGGGATTAGGACACAGGTACATACAGAGGGAAGACCTTGTGAAGAAGACACGGAGAGAAGATGGCTATCTACCAGCCAAGGAGAGAGGCCTCAGGAGAAACAGTCCTGTTAGTGTAACACTGTGATCCTGGACTTTTGCCTTCTAGAATTGGGAAAGAATAAACTTCTGTTGTTTAGCCCCTTCCCCCGACATGTGTGGTACTTTTCTATGGCAGCCCTAAGAGACCTGGTACATGTACATGATGGCAAACTTAGGATGAGAGGCCAAGTCTGCTGAATCTCTCTCTACCTCTCTTTTAAAGATTTTATTTGTTTATTTATGAGAGACACAGAGGCACAGGCAGAGGGAGAGGGAGAGGGAGAGGCAGGCTCCATGTAGGGAGCCCGACGTGGGACTCGATCCAGGGACTCCGGGATCACGCCCTGGGCCGAAGGCAGGCGGCTAAACCGCTGAGCCACCCAGGGATCCCCCTGGGTTTGCTTTCAAATAGTCATCAGTTGTGGCTATACTAATCCCAATCTGAAGTGGTTCAGTGGAGGTATGAACCAAGCGGGCAGAGGGGAGCAGGAGCCTTACTAAAGAGTGTTAGCATTTATTTGTTCCAGAATCTTCCCATGTGTTAGGATATCAATGCAGAAGCTCTGAAATAGCGGACTTCAAGAGCCCCACAAGTTCCAAAACACCTTCTAATTCACTCTTTGAAAGTGAAACCAAACCACTTCAGTGAAAGCACTTCGCTGTGAGAGACCGAGGTTTGAATCCTCTTTCGACCACTTACAGCTGCATGACTTGAGGTTGATATATTGAATGGGAACGTCAGTTTTTTCTTCTGGGAGATGGGAAAACGAACACTCCTTTCATGTATTAGACACAATATATGCAAAAACACTGTCCCAGGCACCAATACATAGTGATCAATAAACACAGCTCTTAATTAGTTAAGCAAAATGACCATACCCAAAGGCTTTCTCCTCTTTGAAGCCTTGCCTAATGTCTCCAACCTAGCTGGTCCGAATTAATTGCTCACTGCTCTGGCTCTCACAGGAAGTTGTTTACACTTCTATTTGTCCTTCCCTACGTCATAGAAGTTGATGACACACTTACCCATCCGTCCGTCCATCAACAAAATTATACTAACCATTGTCCAATCCCAACAAAATTATACTAACCATTGTACAATCTCAGTGCTGGGCCCTGAGAGTTCAGACATGGATGCCTGGGTACCCCCTTTTGCCCTAACTAGCCCTGGTTTAGCTCTTGTTCCCACATCCTTGCCTACTCCTTCAAAGAACTGAGGCTGTTAGTTTAGGCTGGGGGAAAGGTGGGTGGAAAGATAAATATGTGATAGCTCTCTGCAGAACCCCAAAGGACACTACTCTGTGGAGCAGATACTACCAGAAGCCAGGTGTAGTTCCAGAGAACAAAATGGGCCAGTGGGGCATATTATAGGAGATAGCAGGAGGGTGTTCCAAAAGATCGAGGTTTTTGTCCTTTTCGCCTATGAACTCAAAGAGGTTGGGCTTTGGGGGTAACTCAGGGCTGCCGTGCCCAACAGGCAGGGACACTATAATTATAATAAGAGTAATAAAGATAAATTTTTAAAAATAATTATATTGTATTATGGTATTTATTGTGGGAAAACCTAGCACTTTGTTGGATTTCTAGACACTTATTTTGTGATTAAAAGTATTTTTATAGAATAAGGGAGTCATAATGTTTTCTGTTCCTTTCCAGCTTAACCCCTAAAGGTCTTAATCTGGTTCAGTTTGGCAACAGATACATTAAGGAATAGTTAAGCACTTGGCTAGAAAACTCCAGTGTTTTCTGGGGTGTGAGGTAGGAGAGCCCCATGGCCCCACTGGAGCTACCCAAGCGCAGGGAGCTGGACGGTAGATGCCAGCTCCTTCAGTGCAGTCCACAAAGGTGCTGGGGAATGCAGGTAGGGGGCTCTTGCCCAATCTTCCATCAGCCTGAGCAATGAAATTCAGTTATTTTCTCTTCTGTATGAAAAAAACAGAGGCCCAGATGGTGAAACGGTTCACTCAAGATCACAAAAGTGGAGAGTGACAAATTATTTTTTTAAAGATTTTAGTTATTTATTTATTCTGATGCATATAGTACGTGATGGCAAAGTTAGGATGAGAGGCCAGGTCTGCGGACTCTCTCTTTCTCTTTCTAAGATTTTATTTATTTATGAAAGACATAGAGAGAGAGAGGCAGAGACACAGGCAGAGGGAGAAGCAGGCTCCCTGCAGGGAGCCCGATGCGGGACTCGATCCCAGGACCCCAGGATCATGCCCTGAGCCGAAGGCAGGTGCTCAACCACTGAGCCACCCACGTGCTCCCACCTGTTTTAACAGTTCACATTTACTGACTCATTACTGCAATTCAAACATTGGCTGAGGAGCTTTACACGCTTTTCTCTCATTTAATCCTGACAATCCGTGAAGTACGTACCCTTATTTCGCCCCGTTTCACAGACGAGGAAAGGAAGAAGAAGAGGCTTTCGCGGGCTATCCAGCCGCTGAGCAGCCAAGCCTGCACCTGCTCTCAGGCGGCGGTGGCGGCGGTGGAAGCGCAGCTGATAGGGACCCGCGCTGGGGCCGGGGGCGCGGAGCACAGGTGCACGCCCAGCCGCGCGGGCGCCGCTGGGGGCGGGCCTGGGGGCGGGGCCTCGGCCTCGCGGGCCCCCATCAGCCTCGGCGGCCAAGCCCCGCCCCCAGCCTCGAGGAGGGCAGGGATTGGCTCTCCCGAGGGCCGCGGCGGCCCGGGGCGCGACCGCGGCGGGGGCGGGGCCGCGAGCAGGAAGCGGTAGTGAAGGCGGCGGCAGGCGCGGGCCGGCGGGCGGGCTGCTGCCTCCGCTTTCCCGGGTGGCGGCCGCCGGTGCCGAGATGGAGGGGCCGGGGCTGGGCTCGCAGGTGAGTGCGGCCGGCTCTGGGCGGCGGGGGGCGGCGGCCGCGGGGAGAGGGGATCCGCGGGGTGCGGGAGCCTCGGGGGCGGAGGGGCCTGGGCGGGGGAGGAGGAGGCCGGGGGCCCCCGGGAATGATGCTGGGAGTTCTCCCGCGGCGGCCGGAAGGACGGGGCGAGGGCCCCTGGCTGGGTGCCCCGCGGGCCCTCCAGCTCCTCGGCGGCGGCACCGGGCCCGGCGGGGACCGCTCGCCCGGGGGCTCGCGAGCGCGGCGCGGCCGTTCCCGGGAGACGCGTCACGTGACGCACCTGAGTTGGACCAGCCCGTCTCGATTGACCTTGGCCTGGAACCCGTGCGGTTCCCTTGCGAGCTTGCTTTATTTTTTTATTTTTTTCCCCCTCGACGGAGTTGCCTGGACACCCGGCTCCGCCCCACCCAGGCCTGTCGGGTTCCCGCATCCCCGGGCGTGCTCCTCCGGAGAGCCGAGCCGAGGCTGCTGGGGGGGCGGTGGGCAGGTGCGTGCCGGCCGCCGGCGGAGCCCCGCTGGACGCCCTTCTGGGGAGGAGGCCAGGGAGGTAACAGGACGTTCCAAGGGGAAAAGGTTGCGGTCCTCTTGGCTTATGGCCCTTTTCCAGGTCCCGGAGTGCAGACAGCCCGGTTGTAGCTGTTCACTCCGTATGTGTGGAATGAATGAAGAATATCCAGTGGGTGCTTAGTTTATGTCAGATGCTTTTACATGCACTATTTTATTGAGGGACTGCAGCATCCTTAAGAGGATGGTATTAGGGGATCCCTGGGTGGCTCAGCGGTTTAGCACCTGCCTCCGGCCCAGGGCGTGACCCTGGAGACCCAGGATCAATTCCCACGTCGGGCTCCCTGCAAGGAGCCTGCTTCTCCCTCTGCCTGTGTCTCTGCCTCTCTCTCTGTGACTCTCATGAATAAATAAATATAATCCTTAAAAAAAAAAAAGATGATATTATCTCCTTTTCACTGATGGGGAAACCGAAGCTGTCTCCAGTTGGACTGCGTTAGGTGGTAGATGCGCTGTCTCTAGTGGGATCCAAGCAGTTTGAGATGATTGGATGAGTCGGCCTCTTAAAAAAAAAAAAAATGTCTTTCCCATCCTTAGGGTGTTTCTCATGCTCCTCCCAATCCTGTCCTCCTTTCAACAGTTTGATGTAGGTTCAAGAGAAAGAATAAAGTAGCGGAGAATCTGTTAAGTCATTCTTATATTAGGTATTATTGCATTTTGACAGGGGAAAAAAAAAAGCTTTGCAAGCTGACTGGATTTTACAAAAGGGTGTAGAATCTTCGCATGAAAACTCTGTCGCATTGTTTTTCCCCTCAAAGAATCTCAAGGAAAAGTTGATAACTAGCACATCTTAATTACTGCCACTCGTTTGCAGAAGCCTTCAAGTACTTAAGGTCCACTCCCTCGTGCTGAAGGGAAGATAGCCCTGCCCCAGTTTCATGACGGAGGGAGGAAAGAGAATGATTCAGAGGTTGAAATTAATGGGGCAATGTAGAGTAGTCATTGTTAATAATAATTGTTGTTAATAATATCATAATAATAATTGTTTTCCAGTAGTAAAGATTTCACCTGTATATGGTGCTCTACAGTTTGCAAAATATTTCCTCCTTCTTGATCACTGTGAGGTGGGGAGAGATTGTTACTGTTTTTTTTTAAATTTTTAATATTTTATTTATTTATTCATGAGAGACACAGAGAGGCGGAGAAGCAGGCTTCCAAACAGGGGCCCGATGTAGGACTCGATCCCAGGACTTTGGGATCACGCCCTGGGCTGAAGGCAGCGCTAAACCCCAGAGCCACCGGGGCTGCCCTGTTACTCTAGTTTTAAAGATTGGAACTGAGGCTCAAAAAATCAGTCTTTTGTTAAAAGTCAAACAGCTGCTGAGTGATAGGTCCGAGATTTCATTCATTCTGCAAGATGTTGTTACAGGTGTTGGAGAAACATTCCTGCTCCAGTTGGATTTGATTCTCCCGATTTCAGTGTTAGATATTGCTAGAATTTGCTTATGCCATCTGGCCCCCAGTTTCCTCTCTGACCTTGTTTTTTTGTTTGTTTTTAAACTACTATCTTGCTTGCTTAATCAACCCCAGCCACACTGGCCTCAAGACTCTGTACCTACCCTTCTACTCTGTCTGGAGTACTTTTTCCTCAAATACCTACATGGCTTATTCCCCTACCACTTTAGGGCTTTGATGCAGATGTCCCCTCAGTGCTGCAACCCCTCCTCATCGTTGCCACTACTGGCAACATTCCCTAGTCTCCGTTCTTGTTTTATATTTCTCCTCAGCATTTAATACCATTTAATATACTTCTTGATTTCATTTGTTGTGTCTTTGCTTCCACCGCATGTGAGTTCTATGAGGGCAGTGATGTTTATCAGTTATGTTGACTGCTGTGTGTGCCTAGCATCTACAACGATCCCTGGCACTGGTGGGTACTCTGTAAACAATTGTCCAATGAATGAACTTGGAAACTGAACTCGTACTTCTGATGATGTCACAACAAATTTTAATAGTTATCTGTTGGATCTCTGTTTCACATGATGATCTGGCATGACAGTGACCTTCATCAGAGTTTGCATATGATTTTTTTAGATCTTGGGCTTGTCTTCAGTTAATGCCCACTTCAACAGTCCTTTTTTAATATTTAGAGAAATAATATGATTCATGATATCTACATTGAAAAAATATATGATCCCTTATATCTTAAAATTGTTCTAGTTTTCTTTCTTTCTTTCTTTCTTTCTTTCTTTCTTTCTTTCTTTCTTTCTTTCTTTCTTTCTTTCTTCTTTCTTTCTTCTTTTCCTTCTTTCCTTCTTTCCTTCTTCTAGTTTTCTATTGCTATGTAAAAAACCACCCCAAGACATGGTAGTGTAAAACAGCCATTGTCACGTTCATGGACTGTGTGGGTCAGGAATTTGGACAAGGTATAGCAGGGATGGTTTGTTTCTGCTCCACTGTGTCTGGACCTTTTTCTAGAAAGATTCATAAGTTGGGATACTTCATAGCTGGGATTGGTGTCATCTGGTGATGTCTTCACTCACATTCCTGGCAGTTGATGTTGATTTTGAGCAGGGACACCTACACGTGTCCTGGGCCTCTGCATGGCTTGGTGGCTGGGTTCTAAGAGTGAACATCTCAAGAGACAGAAAGAGGAAGAAGCTGCCAGGTTCTGAGGCCTGAGCCTGCAAACTAGTGGCACCTTACTTTTGACGTATTTTACTAGTGAGACAGTCACAGAGCAAGGGACGCAGACCCTCTCTTCCCGATGGAAGAGTATCAAAGAATTTAGGGACTCTGTTGTAAGAACCACCACAGATGTATCCGTATCTCTTTTACATAATTTTCATAATATCTTGTTCTCCCCTGTGAGGGAGGGTATTCATCTAGCTACATGTTTCTTTCTTGAAATCTTGCCTGTTGTGTTCACTGCCATATCCTTGTGTCTAGAGCAGCGCCTGGCACAAAGGGCATTCAGTAATATCTGAGGAATGAATGGATGAATGGATTGCAGCAGGAATTGTGTCTTATTCCCTAATCATCTCCTACAGATCTTTGCCAAGTTACAAGGGGGTTATATCCATAAACCCATCCTAAGTTGAAAATACATTTAATACACCTAACCTACTGAACATAGCCTAGCCCACCTTAATTAAATGTGTTCAGAACACTAACCTGAGCCTGCAGCTGGGCAAAATTATCCAACACAAAGCCTATTTTATAACAAAGTGTTGAATATCTCATGTAATTTACCGGATGCAGTATTGAAAGTGAAAGAGTGGTTGCGCTGGGTACACAGTGCTTGCAAATGTATTGGCTATTCACTCTTGTGAGTGAGTGGCTGAGTGGGAGCACACTTCTGACAAGCACCGCAAGTGCCATACAACATATCACTAGGCCTGGAAAAAAATCAAAATGTGAAGTACAGCTTTTACTGAATGCATATTATTTTCACACCATCATAAAGTTGAAAAATCCTAAGTTGAACTATTGTAAGTTGGGGATCATGTTGTGATTGGTATATAGCAGGTGTTTTTTACATTTTTTCTGAATGAATGATTAATGAAAACTCTTATGAGTTTGCTAGTATCGTGAGAATTTGAGAATTTGCTTGGTCTCTTCTGTTACTTTTTTAAAAAATATTTATTTTAGAGAGAGAGAGACACAGAGAGGACAAACATGGGAGAGACGGAAAGGGACAAGGGAAGCAGACATGGGGCTCAATCCCAGCGCCCTGAGATAATGACCTGAGCTGAAGTCAGATGATTAACTGACTTGAGCCACCCAGGCGCCCCTCTACGTTAATATTGCAGGTAACCATGTAGCGGTTGAACTTCTACCACCATAAAGGGTTTATATGAAATCTTTGTCAGTGCACATTTTTAAAAAAATTTTTTAAAAGATTTATTTATTTATTTATTCATGATAGACGGGGGGAGAGGGGGGGGTGGCAGAGACACAGAGAAGCAGCAGGCCCCATGCTGGGAGCCCAACCCGGACTCCATCCTGGGACTCCAGGATCACGCCCTGAGCCAAAGGCAGGCGCTAAACCGCTGAGCCACCCAGGGATCCCTGTGAGTGCACATTTTAATAATGCCTGTCGGATCAGCTCCTTTTAGACCTGTACAGTCATGGAAGGAATGTGGAAGGAACATTATAGCTATATTGACCTGCTCCTTCCATTTTACAAATGTAAAAACTGAAGCCAAAAATAGAGTAGATGATTAATCACCATCATTCAGCCAGCATGAAATCTGAGACTTTGGCCTTGTTCTCAAGGGATTTGCATTTCAACATGGTAAAAATGAAACTAGAGAATACTAAAAAAAAAAACAAACAAAAAACCCAAAAGAAAAACACTTTTTTTTTTGTAACTAGAGACTAATTTCTAAGAAGGATTTAGTATCTTGACATAAGTTTGCTTCGGTCTTGGTGATGGGAATGTATAGTTGTTTTCCTTACACATCTTTATGTGTCTCTCTCCAAAGTTGACCTCCCCAAAAGCAGGTCATTCCTTTTCTCACCTGTAGCTCTTGTAAAGTTTTGGGAGGGAGTGATATCTAGAGCAAATTGAGATAACTTAGAGCTGTGGTCTTGAAGCTGTTTTGATCATGCAGTTCTATCAGTAAAACACTTTTGAGCTTATACTCTTAGAGTAAAACCCTACTATAATGTGAAAAGTAGGATCCTAAATTTTCATTTTTGTAAAACATCATGTATTGTGAGATTAACGGAAGAATAAATGAAGCCTGCAGTGCATGCTGGCCGGGAGCTTGGCTGCAGATGCATAGTCCAAGTTATCCAGGCACTGACTGCAGTTTGTCATCACTTGTTGGCAATTGGTCACTCTAACTTATACATTGATGGGATGGTTTTTGTGTCAATGTGGTCAGCTGGGACTTAAAAAAGTTTAGCTTCCATCTGTTTGATGTACACGGGGCTGGGGACAGGAGCCAACTGCCAAATTTGTATTGTCACAGGGCATGTTATTATGAAGTATGGCAATGTTTCTAAATTATATTCCTTGATTGATAGCTCAATATATACTCAGTGGTTGGGATGCCCAGGTGGCTCAGCGGTCTAGTACCTGCTTTTGGCCCAGGATGTGATCCTAGAGACCCGGGATCTAGTCCCACATTGGGCTCCCTGCAGGGAGCCTGCCTCTCCCTCTGCCTGTGCCTCTGCCTCTCTCTCTCTCTCTGTGTCTCTCATGAATGAATAAATAAAATTTTTTAAAAAAGAAATATACAGGGATCCCTGTGTGGCGCAGCGGTTTGGCGCCTGCCTTTGGCCCAGGGCGCGATCCTGGAGACCCGGGATCGAATCCCACATCGGGCTCCCAGTGCATGGAGCCTGCTTCTCCCTCTGCCTGTGTCTCTGCCTCTCTCTCTCTCTGTGACTATCATAAATAAATAAAAAATTAAAAAAAAAAAGAAATATACATATGTGTGTATATATATGTATATATATATATATATACACATACAGTGTGTATATATATGTATATATATGTACACATACATACTCAGTGGTGAGGTTTTGAATTAAAGCTAATATAAACCTGTTTCAAATTAGCCTTTTTGATAATTCTCATTTTTTTATTTTTAAAATTTTATTTGTTTTAAAGATTTTATTTATTTATTCATGAGAGACACAGAAAGAGAGGCAGAGACACAGGCAGAGGGAGGAGAAGCAGGCTCCATGCAGGGAGCCCGATGCCAGATTCCATCCTGGGAATCCAGAATCAGGCTCTGAACCAAAGGCAGACGCTCAACTGCTGAGCCACCCAGGTGTCCCTTGATTTTTTTTTTTTTTTAATTAAAAATTTTTTTTTTTAGAGGGAGGCTGGCTTTTTGTTAGATCACATTGGATTGTTTTTACTTCAGGTGATACTGAAGATACTATACATAGAGGTGTCAACTTTGCCATCTTGTTTGCTTGTAGTTATGCTATTATTGTCCCATTTTATGCTTCTCTGTAGGAATCAGTTTAAGCAGCTTGCTTATTTTGAGAGGGGTAACAGTTAAAATTAGATAATGTAACTTGAAAATAAACTTAACCTGATGTATACGGCAGTCTGCTGAAGGTCCCACCGTCAAGCCCTGGGGGTGGTAGAACTTTGACTCTGTCCCCAGGTCACCTTATAAACAGACTATAAAAGAGTGACATGCTTGACATACAAATCACAGAAGCTGGCAGTGCTAAAATTAGTAAAGCTTAAAGAACTGTATCTGTAAATTTTTGTGATGTTCCCTTTTTAAAAAAAAAAAAAAAAAAAGGATAGAAGTCATAGTAAGAGAAGCTTGAACATATTCTCCTGTTACCCAGTGGGTCACTTCATATGTGGCCTCGAGTGGCCTTGTCTAACTTTGGAAACCGCTGACTTCCAAAACAAGCTTTGAGTTTATATAATCATTTTTTTAGGTTCTACTCTGATTTGGATTTTGGTAAAAAATGATGATGTGAATAAAGGGTACCTCCTGTCCTTTAGTCTTTACCACCCGTTTTTGCCACTTAATCACATGTTGCCTTTCATTGTCACTTTAGTCTGTTCATCTCTATTAGACTTTATTATAAACTCCTGGAGGATACACACCTGTCTTCTGTGCCCCTAGCATAATACTTTGTACATTGTAAATACACAGTAATTAATTGCTGAAAAATGCTCTTATAGATATTCTTTACATCAAAAGATGTAATCCTCCTCATCTTTCTACATGAAAACTGAAGCTGATGTCCTTAATGCCTTAAGGCATTATAAGAAGCAACAAATTGGTATCTGTGGAATGCATCAATTTCCTGTGGTAAAAAATCTGTATAAAAATAAGGGTTAGGGGATCCCTGGGTGGTGCAGCGGTTTGGCCCCTGACTATGGCCCAGGGCGCGATCCTGGAGACCCGGGATCGAATCCCACGTCGGGCTCCCAGTGCATGGAGCCTGCTTCTCCCTCTGCCTGTGTCTCTGCCTCTCTCTCTCTCTGTGACTATCATAAATAAATAAAAATTAAAAAAATATAAATAAAAATAAGGGTTAATCTTCCTAACATACAAATGAGAAAAAATATACAATCCAATTAGAAAAACAGTAGACTGAAAAGGGAATCCAAAAAAGAAATATATGAGAGCCAGTAAACATAACAAACACACTCAGATTCGTTAGCAACTAGGGGCATGCAAATGAAAAACAAGATGCCATTTATTAGCCATTGAATTAGCAAGATTTTAAAATGATTGAGAATGTTCAGTTATGGGGAGGCTTGTAGGGAAAGAAGAGCATTTACATACTTGGTGTTTGGTGTGTGAAATGGGGAAAGTAGTTGCTCAGTATCTCTTTATGTTTAAGTGCATATATTTTCTGACCCAGCAATCCTACTTTGGGGAGTCAATGCTGTACAATGGACAGGGTGTTGGTTGTAGAGCTCTTTATAGAGGTGAAGGCTGAATCAGCCTGCATCATTGAACAGCACCAGTTTGGGGCACTGACCGCCCCCCCCATGCAATAAAAGAATCCATGTGTAACTTTTGACTCCCTAAAAACTCAACCACTAATAGCCTGCTTTTGACCAGAAGCCTTGCTGCTAACTGAACCGTTGATTAATATGTATTTTGTATGTTAGATAACATATTCTGTATCTTAAAGTAAGCTAGAGAAAAGAAAGTGTTAAAATCATAAGGAAGAGAAAATACATTTCAGTATTATACTGTATTTATTGACAAACATCTGTGTGTATGTGGGCCTGTTTAGTTCAATCCTGTGTTGTTTTTAAGGGTCAACTACAGACACAGTGAGATTAGATACTCCAAACTGCTCATAATGATATTTCCGGTTCAGCAAGATTGAAAGGAAAATAGTCCAGATTTGTTTACCCTTTGCTCACTTTTATATTGCTAGATCTTTAAAATGGATATGAATCATTTTATAATTAAAAAAATTAACGTTGATGTAAAAAAGTAGACTGATTGGTCTGTCAATTTTAACTACATCTGCTATTTACTGACACTGTAACTGATTTAAGTTCAGAACTACCCAGACATTTTTTTTTTTTACCCAGACATTTATTAAAAAAATAGGTTGTCCTTGATCCTCAAGGTAGAAATTTAAGAATTAAAAAAAAAAGTTGAAAAAGATGAATTGTCACAAGGGGTGGGGATGACTGTATATTATAGTAATTCCAAGTATAATTCAACTCTTCCTCAACAGTTCATCTTCTTCCAGTTGGATATAATTATAATTGCTGTGATATGATGAAAAGAATCCTATAGTAATGTTCTTATTTATGTTTTCGTCTACCTACCTATATGTTTATTTTTAGCTGTGTGGGAGTATGCTCGTATGTAAAGAGTATCAAGAAGTGAGGTTGAATTCACCAGATAAAGCAGAACTTATCTATTCAAAGAGCATTTGTGGTTCTGGTTCTGAGTAAAATGTAGTAAGCACACTCCACCCTGCCTGTCCCACTGAAGGCGCTGGGCCGAATGTAAGTAGCAGCTACTTAAGGATTTTGAAAAGTAAGTTATTGGGGTGGGGAAGACCAGAATTCAAGAAACCGCTGAACCAGGAGCTAATTTACGTGGGGATTTTTTTCCCCACTGGGCCCCCTCCACTGTTCACTGCTATGCCTGAACTTGAACCATGAGGTGAGCATCAGTGCAGACAGGGTTCTCCAGGAGTAGCTTTCTAGTTAAGGTTTCAGGAGCAAGAAGGAAGTCTCCTGGCAGCTCAGGTGCCTGAAACTCTGAGAGGAGAACTTCCTCTTTGAACAGAGGAGTTGTGGTGCCAAGACAGCTGTTCTTAGAAGGGACACCAAAAGTATGATATAGATAAAAGTGAAAAATAAACCGGACTTCATCAACATTACAAATTTTTATATGTGGAAGAGACTTTTAAAGAATGGGAAGATAAGTTACAGACTGGGAGAAAACATTTGCAAATCTAGACACGAAGGACTTGTGTCTGGAATGTATAATGTAAAGAATGCTCAAAACTTAATGGTAAGAAAACTAATAGCCCAATTTAAAAATGGGTAAAAGATAATTCCCCGAAGAAGATACACAGATGGCAAATAAGCACATGAGAAGATACTCAACTTCAGCTATTAGGGATATGCAAATTCAGACCATGATGATATACTGCTACGTATCTATTATACTGACCATAACAGGGGCCAGTGAGCATGTAGAGTGGTTTGAACTCTCATACGTTGCTAGTGGCAATGCAAAGTGGTACAGCTGCTCTGGAGAATAGTTTAGAGATTTCTTATAAATTCTACGTATACTCACCAGATGGCCAAGCAGTCTCACTCTTAGAAGCAAAAACATATGTTCATCCAAAAGCTTTGTACAGGAATGCTTATAGTAGCTCTACGTAAAATTGCCAAAGCTGGAAACAACTTACATAGGTTGTTGGAACAGATAAACTGATACATTCATATAATGGAATACTATACAACAGAGAAAGAACTATTAATAACACAAAAACCACTTGAGTGAGTCTCAGAGGCATTATGTTAAATCAAGCCAATCTTAGAATATTATATGGTGTATAATTCCATATGTGACATTCTGAGAAAGATGAAACTAGTGATGAACATATCAGAGGTTGCCAGGAGTTGAGGTGGGGGAGAGTGTGACTACAAAGCAATATCCTAGGGGAGTTTTTTGAAGTTTTGGAACTGTCCTGTATCCTGATTTTGGTGGTTGTTACACAACTCTATACATAATGTGTTAAAATTCATAGAACTACCTACCAAAAAGTTAATTTTATTGTAAGTTAACTTAGAAAAAGCATTTGCCCCTTCACCAAATCCATTGAGGGGTTATAGACTTCCTTCAGTGAAACTATCATTTCTTAAACCTTTTTTGGAATTCCTGGGGAACTGACTTAGGCACATTATTTCACATATTTTCAACTTTTCTATTCCTAATGTATATCCTTTGAGGATGGTGTTTTTGTTTTATCTGATTGTAAACAGTGAAAAATTGTTTTCAGACAGACAGGTCTGATGAACAAGGTGGGTGAAGGCTGGGTAACAGCTTCAAGGTAAAGAACAAGAGGGAATGATGAAATAATTAGCTCAATTTCTAGGAATGGTTTGCTAGATATTTGATCTGAACTTCCCCCCCTTGAATGTAACTAAAAATAAATGCTAGATATGGTATTTTATTATTTTTATTTTTTATTAAAAAGATTTTGAGAGCATGCACGTGTGCATGAGTCGCTGGCGGGGGGTGGGGGGAGGGAGAGAATCCTAAGCAGACTCCCCACTGATCTTGGAGCCATATGCAGGACTTGATCTCAGGACCCTGAGATACTGACCTGAGCCAAAATCTAGAGTTAGGACGCTTAACAGACTCAGATACCCAGGTACCCCCCCCTGTATTTTATATTTTATATTTTTGATGCTATTATAAATTTTATCAAAGTTTTCTTAGGTTTCTTTTATGTGATCATGTTATCTGCAAGATGGACTTGGTTCTTTCCTAAATCTTGTGCATTTTACTTCTTTTCCTTACCCTATTATTCTGTCTAGGACTTCAGTACAATGTTGATTAGAAGTGGGGCTCCTGGCTGGCTTGGTCAGTGGAGCATGGGACTCTTGATCTTGGGGTTGTGAGTTTGAGCCCCATGTTGGGTGTAGAGCTTACGTTAAAAAAAAGTGATAGCATCCTTGCTCTGTTTTCAGTCTTTAGAGTTGAAGTATGCAGTCTTTTACCACAGATTGTGTGGTAGCTAGATTTCTTACAGTTTACTCCTTTATCAGTTTGAAGAAGTTCTCTTCTTTCCCTAGGCCAAGAATTTTTATCCAAGAGTTTTTATTATGCGTGAGTGTTGAATTTTGTCGACTCCTTTATTCCACTGAAATCAGTATATGATTTTTTCCTTTATTTTGCTAATATGATTTGTTTTAGAATGTTTAAGCTTGGCCATAATCTGTATTATTCTTTTTACGTGTTACTGGGTACGCTTTGCTAATATTTTGTTTAAGGATCTTTGTATCTGTGTTTATGAAGGATATTGAATCTAGAGTTACTTTTTTATGTAATACCTGTTGATTTTAGTATCAGGATAATACTGCCTTCTAAAGTGAGCTGAGAAGCATTTCCTGTAATTTCTGAATGAAGTATTTCTTTCTTAATTATTTTGATAGAGTTCACCAGTTAAAAGGTATATGGGCCTGTGGTTATTTTGTTTTGTTTCTTTAATGGGAAGTTTTAAAATTATGAATTCAATTTTTTTAATAACTAGAGCATGACTTAGGTCTTTTTAAGCCCATTTTGATAACCTGTGTCTTTTGAGATATTTTTGCGTTCCATCTAAGTTGAATTTATTGACGTAAAGATGTTCTTGGAATTATTGCCTTATTACCCTTTTAATGTTCATAGACTCCTTTAACGATGTCCCCTTTTTAAGCCTGCTACTTGTCATTGACTTTTTTCTTGATCAGTTTGACTAGAAGTTTATCAATTTTATTGATTTATTCTTTCCAAAGAACAAGTTTTTGATTTCAGTGATATTCTGCGTTGTTTTTCTTCTTATATTTCATGGATTTCTACTATCTTTATTTACTGTTTTCTTCATTCTGTGTTGAGTTTAATTTTCTTTCTCTAGATTTTTTTTTTTTTAAGATTTATTTTCAGAGACAGAACAAACGTGCACACAAGAGAGGGGAGAGGCAGAGCGGGAGGGAGAGGAAGAGCATCTCTAGCAGACTCTGAACTGAGTGCGGAGCCCAAGGTGGAGCTCCATTCCAGGACCCTGAATCATGACCTGAGCCGAAATCAAGAGTCGGATGTTTAACTGAGCCACCCAAGTGTCCCTCTTTCTCCAGATTCTTAAAATGAAAGCTTAGATGATTTATTTTAGATTTTTCTTTTTGCCTGTTGGCCATTTAAAATAAAAAATTTACTCTGAATGCTGCTTAGACTGCATCCTACACATTTCAATATATTTTCATTCAATTCAAAATATTTTCTAATTTTTTGTTTTTTCTATGACCTATAGGTTATTTTGAAATGTGTAGTTTCAAATCTTTGAGACTTTTCTGCATCCCCTTTGGTTATTGATTTCTGATTTAATTTCATTGTAGTGAGAGAACATACTCCATTGGGTGGAGCTTTATGAAAATGTATTGGAGCAAGCTGGTGAATAGCTTTGAAGGTCTTCTCTATCCTTTTCTCTATCCACTATGATTTTCTGTTTACTCCTTCAAGTTACTAGAAGAAGTATTGAAATATCCAAATGTAATTGTGAAAATTTCTATTTTTTTTTTAGTTCCATCAGCATTTGCTTCACGAATTTTAAAGTTCTTTATGCGTGCATACACATTGAAGATTGTTATGTCTTCTTGATGAATTGGCTTTTAAAATTATTTTATTTATTCATGAGAGACAGAGAGGAGCAGAGACATAGGCAGAGGGAGAAGTGTAGGACTCGATTCCAGGACCCTAGGATCACAACCTGAGCCAAAGGCAAACGCTCAACCACTGAGCTACCCAAGTGCCCCATGAGTTGGCTTCTTTAATGTTGTGAAATGTCCTTCCTCATCTCTGGTAATATTTCTTGTTTTAGTGTCTACTTTGTCTTATATTAACATAGCCACTACTTACAAGTATACTTCTATTTCTCTACTATCATCAAGAAATTAAAAAATGAGAAAAAGTCTGTTACGTTTACCCACATAATTATACATATTTACCCATGTGGTCTGGCACTCTGTTCCTTTGTATCATTTCAGATTGCCATCTGGTATTATTTTCATTTAAGACTGGCGGACTTTTATCATTTCTTTGAGTATGAGTTTATTTGGCAATTTTCTCATCTTTTGTTTGTCTGGAAAAGTGTATATTTCATCCCATTATTGAAGAATAGTTTTGCTGTGGTGTTTCCAGTTTGCAGTTCATTAATCTCTTTAAAACTGCTGTGTTTTGTTTTCTGGCTTGCACTTATGATAAGAAGCCTGAATTCATTCT
Source organism: Vulpes lagopus (assembly GCF_018345385.1). Lineage (NCBI taxonomy): Eukaryota > Metazoa > Chordata > Mammalia > Carnivora > Canidae > Vulpes > Vulpes lagopus. Next base: position 8,624,230 of record NC_054838.1, on the reverse strand, counting down.
TTGTTTTTTTGAACATAATGTGTCTTTTTCCTTAGGCTGCTCTTAAGATTATCTCTTCAACGTTGGTTTTCAGTGATTTGATTATAATATGCCTTCATGTACAGTTTTGAAGTTTATCCTGCTTGGGTTTATTGAGCTTTTAGGAGCTGTGGGTTTATAATTTTCATCAAATTTGAAAGATTTTTGCTAGTTAGTCAAATATATATATTTTTTAGATTTGATTTATTTATTCATGAGAGACACAGAGAAGCAGAAACACAGGCAGAGGGAGAAGCAGTCTCCCTGCAGGAAACCCATTGCGAGACTCAATCCCAGGGACCCCAGGATCATGACCTTAGCCAAAGGCAGACAACCACTGAGCCACCCAGGCATCCCTCAAATATTTTTATGTATTATATATATATATTTATATATATGTATGTATTATGTATTAAATATATATATATATTAAAAAATATATATATTTTTAGAGAGAAAGCTTGTGCATGCAAGCCGGGTATGGGAGAGGGAAAGGGAGAGAGAGGATCTTAAGCAGGCTCCATGCTCAGCACAGAGCCCAGTGTGAGGCTCTATTTCACGACCCTGAGATAATGACCTGAGCCCAAATCAAGAGTTGGATGCTTAACTAACTGAGCCACCCAGGCGCCCCAGTCAAATATTTAAAAATATTTCCTCCTCCTTTCTCGTGAGACTCCAGCTACACATATTCAAGAACTTGATTTATTGGGAGGTTAGGGGGTATCCATAGGCTATGTCTGCCACAACTCCCCAAAGCAGAGGCTTGGCAACCTTTCTACTGTAGCAGTAGCCATAACCTTCCACCTACTATAGATAATAGGGTCCATTTGTGCTTTTGCAGATGACGTTAGTTTTATGACAAAAATATCATTTGGAATTTTCTCATAATAATAATCTCATCTTAGTGAATAGAATTAAGATGAAAATCTTCCGTAGGATATACTTTTTAAAGACTGAAAGAAATTCTAATTCAATAACATGGGTACTATTGACAAGAGCAGATGCTTCATATGTAATTGAGTGTGACATTAATTCTCCTACTATGCTTTGTCAAATTACTCTTATTCTTCAGTGCAGGAATCACAACCATGGCCCCCACCCTCCAGGATTTGGTCGACATGGAATCTGTGCATATGAAAGCAAAGAACTTGCCAAGGCGAGAGAAGCTCTTCCTCTTATAGAGGACTCTAGTAACTGTGACATCGTAAAAGCTACTCAGTAAGTCTCTCCAGTGCTTCATTTTATCCTGTGTTCTGTTGAATTATAATGTTTGTGCAGTTCATGGCACCCCAGTATATACCTTCCTTACTTCATACTCTAGCGCTAGTGTGTTTGCCCTGCCAACATCAGAGCACTTAATACAGTGCACCTCATTAGCTGTTTATTACCAGTCTCTCTCATTATATCATGAGCAGCTTCTTAGCAAAAGCATGTCATTTTCATCCTTGTCACCGTGCTTTTGCATAATTCTTGTCTTGTATCAGGTGCTGAATAAATGTTTGTTGAGTGAATGAATGATTATAAATGATACTAAAACTAGACTATGAGTATGAAACACAAATCTGAGTTTTTAAAAATGTACTACAACCTAAATAGGTCCATGAGATGGAAAAATATCAGCTTACACATTTGTGGATATTTTAAACAATTATTTATTGAGTACTTTCTATGTACCTATTGTGCTGGGTACACTGGAAGACTGCCAGTAAAGTAAAATAGGTTTTCTGACCACTTGAAACAAAAAGGTAGGTTATTTGCTTCCGCTGAAAATGAAAGTCTGTTTTGAAGGTTTTCCCTTAAGATCTTCATATGTGTCTATTTGTGTTAAATTGTTTATAACATTTTCACTCTCAAGGATCTCAGTGTTCATTAACATCTACCCCACCTCTTGCCATTGAACATATTTTGAAATATTTTGTCTACCACACTACATTAATTGACCACTACATTTTCTTAGTAATCATATAAATCTACCATCAGAGCTTCTAATCAGCATGTTAAGGAACTAATGTTATCACACTAACTTGGTATAATTTCTGTCAAAAGCAAAGATATTTGGTGATTAATTAGCCTTTTAGGCCTTAACAAAGACGATGTATTATTTATGTCAAAAAATAATCCACAGTTATTTGAGTATTCTAATTACTAATTTATATGAACTCTAGAGGCCCTTGGCACTGCTACTTTAGCTGAATATTTTTTTATATTATTTATATTCTTATTATATGACGATGACAGTATTCTTAAGGTAAATATTTGCTTTAATTAGCATAAAAGCATTTAAATGTTTCTCTGTTGCCAGTAAACATCATCTGTTATGATAGTTGTAGGAAATTAGGCTACATTCACAGGGAATACCAGTAAAAACTCACATTTTATATGTTTTGTAAAATTTCCTTCAGGTCTTGGACCTTCTTAAGTGGTTGTGGGTCTATCATTAGGTAGTATTTGGAAAGGGCAAAAGAGAGCTTAGGACATATTCATTCTCTAAATTACCAAAATCCTAATTAGTGTGTATTCTTACATTTCTCACACAAAAGGAGTATGTCTTTTTCAGTAAAATGTTAAAGTTGACATTTAAAACATGGGGAATATAAATATGTATCATTATCTACAGTTCACTGTCTTATTATTTTCACTTAACATTGTCAAATAAGTTATTGCCATCTTATAAAAAGTGCCATAAAGACAGACTGATAAGGGCACACATTTTGGTGAGGCAGAAATTATTTAATCTAACAATGTGATTTTGACCCTTTAGGACCTACTGAAACATTCAGGTCCCTCTGAATAGAAATAAGTCTCAAAGAAAGTGCTAAATGGTCTGTTGGGGACTTAGTAGTTGCTGTAAGAAAGAAATCTAATGAATGATTTTAAAATTACTATAGCGTTAAAAAGAGACATTTCTCATTCTGATAGTTAATTAAATAACCTCTTAAATATTCCTTAAGTTCATTCCCTTTTTCCATCTCTTAGTTTAGGTTCTCATTGCCTCTTACCTGTATTTCCATACAAGAGTCCCTCTACTAATTAGCTTCCATACCACCACTAATGTGATCTTTCTTAAAACTCAAAGTGTGTGTGCTTTCCTCTTTAAAACCTTCAGTGGCTTCCCTTTGAGCCATGAAGTCTAAACTGCGTAACATGGCATAGAAGGCTCATGTAGTCTTTGCCTCCCTCTTCTAGCCTTGTCTCTTGCCATGCCCTTTCTTTAGGCTTTATGCTTCTGCTGTGCTAACTTGCTTATATTTCTCTGAACATCATGCAATTTCACATCTCTAATTTTTGTCTATGCTATTTCCTCAGCCTCAAATGCCCTTCCTTTAACCTATTAAACGGCTCATACATATCATGCTTCATCTTCAGGAAGGTCTAATCTTGCTTTTCTTTGCTATAGCTATACCACGTCCACATTGTATCGCTGAATTTATCCCGTTCCAAGTTTTCTATTAGTCTCTCTCCCTTATTAAGGGATAGGATTGTGGTCGGGCCAGCAGTATGCCTTCCTAGCATATAGCAGAGGATAAAATGAAATTTATTAAAGGGACCACAAATGTGAATGTTGAAGTTTAGTTAAGAAAATCAAGTTCAACTCCAAGTGGATTGATCTGATCAGTTAGTAAATAAGGTTTACTTTTGTTGTTTGGCTTAACAGTATGCCCTCGGTGTATATCTTTGTTAATTACTGTATTTCTATGTCAGCTGAAAGATTGGATAAAGACATAGTAAAAGGAAGAAATTTTGGTATTTGGAATTATTTTAATGGTATCAATTTTGCTCCTTTTCCCCCCCCCTTATCTGAGATACGGGATTTTTGAACGTTGCAAAGAGTTGGTAGAAGCAGGATACGATGTCAGGCAACCAGACAAAGAAAACGTGTCGCTTCTTCATTGGGCTGCTATAAACAACAGGCTGGATCTTGTAAAGTAAGATGTGTATTAGTTGTGTGTTTGTTATTCTAGGCCTCTCCTCGTTTGTCTTTTTCTTCAAGTACAAGAATGAATGTTGTACCATCTGTCATCTCATATTGTGAACGAATACCTGAAACGTGGTGCCACACACATCGGTTATCATAGTGTTGAAAAGAACCTTAGTTATCATTAGTCCAGGACTCTTACTGGCCCAAAAAGAAAAATTAAAGATAAAGCCATGGGAGCCCATTGTAAAGATAGAGTTCAGGCAGTGAAATGGAACTTTTTTTTTTTTTTTCTTTTCTAAGTAAGCTCTAGGCCTGATGTGGGGCTTGAACTGATAAGCTAAAGGTCAGGAGTTGCATGCTCTATTGACTGAGGCAATCAGGCATCCTGAACCTTTTTTTTTTTTTTTTTTTAAGGTTTATTTATTTTAGAGGGAGAAGGAGGAGCAGAGGGAGAGAGAGTCTCAAGCAAACTCCACACTGAGCTCAGAGCCCAACTCAGGGCTTAATCTCATAACCCTGAGGTCACAACCTGAGCGAAACCAATAGTCAGACGCTCAGCCAACTATGCCACTCAGGCACCCATGCTGAACATTTTTTGAAAAGGAAAAGCATAGCATAAACTGTTCTCAGGATAGAACAGGAAGAAACATTGAAATATTTTACTTTGTAATAATCCCAGTAGTAATGGACAAATAGGGGAATGATTTATTTATTTATTTATTTATTTATTTTTTTTTAAATGGTACAGCCACTCCATTTTTTTTTTAAATTATTATTTATTTATGATAGTCATACAGAGAGAGAGAGAGAGAGGCAGAGACATAGGCAGAGGGAGAAGCAGGCTCCATGCACCGGGAGCCTGACGTGGGATTCGATCCCGGGTCTCCAGGATCGCGCCCTGGGCCAAAGGCAGGCGCCAAACCGCTGCGCCACCCAGGGATCCCTAGGGGAATGATTTAACCATATTTTTAACTACATATGGAATATATTTTTAAGTACACATGAATTAGATTGTATAAAGTATTTCTCCTTCATAAAGCACTCCTGTCCTACCCAGGGTTTTTTTGGTTTGCTTATTTTATCCCTTGGCATGTAAAATATATGTGTGTGTGTGTGAATGTGTATATATTTTGTATCATATAATATTTAAAAAACTTGGAGTTTAAGAGAGTATGTACTAACATTTAAAATAATACTAATAAAAACACTCATACTCACAGGCAAACTCCTTTTCTGTGGAAATAAACTAGAATATTGTTTAGATAATGATATATGAAGCACGACTTTAAAATAACGAGACTAATTTCATATAAACCACAGAAGAAAATAAGTTTATTGGATGCAGTATATCACACCTGTGACCCTGAAATAGAAAGCCAAATATGCAAAATGTTTAACTTTCTGAAAGGGAAAGGATTTTGATTTAATTTTTTACTACTTACTTTAGAATTCAATCCCACTCAGTAACACTAATTCTGAACTGTTAAAAGTGACATAAATCTGCCTTTCTTCTTGCAAGTTAAGTAGATTATCTGTGTGATCCTAAATGTTTTGAATATAAACCATTTTAAGAGTGCTGGGTGATTAGAATATGTGAAGAATAGTTATCGTGCGTTTCGTATGTTGGTTGTAATGGAATGCTCCTGACAGCAAGAGTAATTACTGATATGCTGAGAATATTTCATCGGGGATCTGCTTGATGCTATGATGTGAATCTCAGACTTCTGTAAGTCTGAGTGCTTTTAGGGAGAGTTAATTATTATAATTTCTGTTTTCATGTATTTATTACTAAGAAAAATTAATGTTTTCTTTCTCAATATAAATTTTAAGTTTTAAATCTTATTTTCATTTATGTCTGCTTTTAATAGGTATTATATTTCAAAAGGTGCTGTAGTAGATCAGTTGGGTGGAGATTTAAATTCGACTCCTCTTCACTGGGCTATCAGGTAAAGATCTTTGAACATTGAAATTGCTATTCAGAATCAGAGTGACTTAGGTTCATTTTCTGAATCTTGTAGACTAGCATTTTCTTAAAGAATTTTTTTGTAATGATGCAAATGTTCTGTTTTCTGTTCTCCAACGTGGTGGCCAGTAGCCACATGTGAAATGTGGCTAATGCAACTAAGGAAATGAAATTTTAATTTTATTTAATTTTAACTAATTTGAATTTAAATAGCCACATGTGGCTAGTAACTACCATATTGGAAATTGCTGTTATAGACCATTTGAAAGACTTCTTTTTCCTTTTTTCCCCTTCATTTAAAAAATATATATATTTATACATCTGGTATAAACTATACATACATACATACATATACTGTATACATATGTAGTAAGGAGTTGGAGTTTCCAGAGACAGTGTTTTTTTTTTTTAAGTTAGGGTTCCATTATGATGTTAAAATTCAAATATGTGTATTACGCCTTCTTATAATCACAATAAGTCTTTTTTATATTTGATCACATGGATGAAGCAATAGTTCAATGAACTGTAAACTCAGTTCTTTTTTTTTTCTCACATTTTTGTTTAAATTCTAGTTAGCTAACATACAGTACAATATTGGTTTCAGGAGTAGAATTCAGTAATTCTTTACTTATATATAACACTCAGTGCACATTATAACAAGTGCCTTCCTTAATACCCATCTCAGTCAGTTCTTTTCTCTGGTATATATTGGCCATTTGAAGCTGAAGTTAATAACCTGTCTGTCTTGATACTTAACAGTTTCTTCATATGTCATTTTAACCCCAGTCTCTGGTTGGTGGGGTTGGCATGAACCCAAAACTAAAATGAATAATGGTTCATTTAAAAAAAAGGAGTGGAAACTTTTCCATAGCCAAGAATTTTGAAGAATCTAAGGTTAACTCATCCCTTTTAAGCTAGCAAGGTAAATGCTTTACATGGAAAATGAGCCATATTCAAGTGTAAAAGTGTGCAGTTCCTAAGAATAATAATACCGCGGTATACCTGTAGTCTGTGAATGTTGTACTTTAGTGTATCTGGCTCATGATTATTTCTTGTTTTTAAAATAGCAAGAGTGAAGTCTAAGAGGTTTTAAAGTTTTAATTTTGGGCATTAGTTATGTAAAATTATTATTTATACATGGTAGCAACATCGGGTTTATAGTAGATTGAGAGGTTATTAAGTGTATTACCAGCACTCAAGAAGGACTTTCCAGATAGCTCTAAGTTTGGAGCATCAAAGTGAAATATGTTGAGAGAATCTCCAGTGTTTTGAGAGTCTATTAGGAAATACTCTTTATATTGAACCAAAATCTCTCATGTCTTAAGGATATCAGTTTCTCCCTGAAGGTTTTCTTTTTCTGCATGCTACAAAAAACAGTATAATTTTTTATCCTCTATTTACAGACAAGGGCATTTGCCTATGGTCATATTATTACTACAGTATGGAGCAGACCCCACTCTCATTGATGGGGAAGGCTTCAGCAGCATCCACCTGGCAGTATTATTTCAACACATGCCCATCATAGCATATCTCATCTCAAAAGGACAGGTATGTTTTGAAACCTATCTTAGACTCCAGCTATTATGAATCAGAGATGGGAGGATGATGAGTAATAGTATGTCCTCATTTTTAACATAGAAGTTACAGATGCCAAAATATTCAAATATTAGCCTTAGTAAGTCTAGCTATTGAATGCTGCTGCTTTTCTAGCTTCATTGCTGCTGCTTTTCTAGCTTCTGTCCAAAAAGGACAGGTCATTTAGCACAGTAACATATAATAGATATTTTTGAAATTTGTAAGCCTGTAATAGTTTTCCTTATGATCCCAGTAATTTGCAGAGTTTTTAAAAAACATGACTTCAAAAGCCTGTATTTTTCTTCTGGTTGAATGTAGAAATGGTAGTCAGATCACTAAATTAACCCATCATTTGGTTTCATTATTTGAGTCCAAATGGGAGACCAATTTGAATGTGTGCTTCTTATTGTTCTCTAAAGTAATCCCATGAAAAATGACTTGCCTTAAGAGACATCCATTTATGGCACAGGTTAAATTATAGGGTGTTGGGGGTGGGAGTTTCACTGTCAGCTGTACTTGTCTGGGATGTGCTTTCTGGTAACAAAGTAGTTTATATATCAGCAGACTCTCCAGGCGTGGAAACATGTTTGCACAAATGCTCTCAGAATGATTGTGTTCTTTTTAAATAAGCACTTTCTCTCACTTAGCCAACTGAAGTAGAATAATTATAACCTCTTGGGTCTCATTTTGGGAAGACATTTGAGGAGGAGCCTTGTCTGCTTCTCTTTGGGGTCTTTTCCCAAGTTGTATTCCTCCAAGTCCAAAAGACTTCCTCAGTAACTGAAACTCTTTCTTTGACTTGGATGGAACCATTTTTGTGTGCCTCTAACCTGGGCCCATTTTGAAAAAGGAGTGTAGCCTTGTGGAGATACAGTTTCCTTTTTTCTCCCTATATTCTAGAAAATAGAAAAGAATTTTTCATTTTTCACTCTTTGAGGTATAAATCCAAAAATCCAGTGAGTTACCTCAGAAAAGATAGACATTTCACTGTCACTTGAAGTGTTTAAAGAGTGGGTGCCTTTGTGTAAGACAAGATAGTTTGAATTACTGTGTCATTTAAGGTGTAAACTGGATGATTCCTAGGGTCTCTGTAGTCTCTTATAGTTGATGGACATTATCAGTGTTTTTCCCTTTCCCTTAGCGCTCTTCCATTCACATCATACATTTTAAACCATATATTCAGATTTTCTCTTCAAGAATATTTTGTAGAAAAAAAAAGAATATTTTGTAGAAATCAATAGATTTTTACCCTGTGGATGTGAAGTAGGACATTCTTTTGTTCAAATGATATTTGAACCCTTCTTGTATACACAATGGTAATGTTGAATGTATTAGAGAGTTACTTCTATGGAGAGAAGAGAGAATTTTGATTATGTTTACAGTAAGCCTAGTTGACTCTTCTTTTTGAACAGAGTGTCAATATGACAGATTTAAATGGACAGACGCCTCTCATGTTATCAGCTCACAAAGTACTTGGGTAAGTCTGTTTAACTGAGTTGCCTCATTTTGATTCTTAGTTCTAATTTTTGCGTGCATAATTTTAAGTATCTTAGTCTATGTTGAAATACTACATTCTGAAGAAGAAAGGAAGATTTTCCACCCTGTGATTGATAGGGACTTTTAACGTAGTTGTGGTTAGAAAGGCACCACTGAAATAAATTTTCTCTTTCCTGATAACTTTGGGGAAAAGTTTGAAAGCTACTAATAAGAAAAAATTTTCCTTACAGAACAAGTAGAGACTCGTAGCATATACTTGTTAATGTGACTTATATTACTCAGTTTGCATTTTTTAAAAAATGGCTCCAAGTGTAACTGTTTTCATAATTTGAAATCTAGATGATAGAATCTTTTCAGAAAACAGTACATTTTGATGTTCTCTGACAATGTTGACTGCCCTGAAAATATTAACATATATTATTAATATTATAATATTAATATTATATTATAATATATTATATATAATTTATTTATATATTTATTATATAAATATATAAATTTATATATTTATTATATATAAATTATATAATATTATATAATATTATAATATTAACATAATATATTTATGAATATAGTCTCTTTATATGTTTATATCAAGTTTTTCTTTAAGTTTTTCTGTGTATTGTATAAACACACATGATTAATGACCAGCATATAGTCCCAATTTCTGGTATTCTTTCTTCTCAGATACCTTTATGGATTTGTTTCCAATGTTGTACTTAATTTCTGATTCTGCTTTTACTTAGGACCTCTCTGCTAGGAACTAAGTTAGTTGTGATGCCATTTCCTTTTTGTTTATGGAGTGCTGGGGCTGGGGGCTGAATTTGTTAAAAAGCATTTCATCTTTTTTGTTGACAACTCTGAAGTCAGATAATAGCGTTTAAAGATGTTGATAGAATAAGTAAAGTAGAATACTGCTTTATTAAAAGAGTCTTTGAATAGTCATGAAGGAAGGGAAGGTATTGACAGTAAAGTAAAAATAATTGAATTCTGCCTTCTAGTCAATAGGTTTCTAAGATAAATAAATACTTTAGGACATTATTTATACCTGCTTTATTTAATTGGTTAAAGGGAACATGGAAAGTCAGCTTTGGTTTATCTCCTCAAATATAATGTTCATTTAGTGTTTAATTAGGTAAATAACATAGCATTGCCCAAAGTTAAATTCATAATTTAAAAAATATATATTAACCGATAGAACAACAATGTGGAAGAAAAAGTTTGAAAAACAAAAGGCAGTTTTTCCACTCTATTGATGTTGAAATTATATTATCTGTGTAACAGCCTGTCAATTAATAGATGTCTTTTTTGGGGGTGCATCTCTCCTGTTACCCCTGGACTAGAACTCTGCACAAAGAAATTTCTCGGTTTTCAGGTTGCTTAACTGATTGGTCAATTTATACATTTACAATTTATACATTTATTCATTATTTTGCATTTACCCTTGAAATCATTCATCTCTCTAATACTCCAAGGTACTTTATTGTTTTGAGACAGGCCAGAACCAACTGGATTTCTTTTAAAGTTTAATCCTTCTCTCAATGTGGTTGATAAAACACACCAAAACACTCCACTCCACTGGGCAGTTGCAGCTGGAAATGTTAATGCAGTCGATAAACTTCTGGAAGCTGGTTCTAGACTGGATATCCGAAATGTTAAGGTATGACCAGGTATTTATCTCTCTTAGTTTATTATGTCTTCAGTTAGAAAATTAGAACATCAATATAAACATAAGCTATATATACATTTTCAATTACAATGAAAAATAACCATCCACAATAGCTGGCTGCTCTCAGGATGAATACATTGAGTCTACGATTCTGCTGATTTCTTTCTTTCTTTTTTTTTTTTTTTTAAGATTTTGTATTATTTATTCATGAGAGACGCAGAGAGAGGGGCAGAGATACAGGCAGAGGGAGAAGCAGGCTCCATGCAGGGAGCCCGATGTGGGACTCCATCCCAGGACTCTTGGGCTGAAGGCAGGCGCCAAACCACTGAGCCACCCAGGATCCCCCTGCTGATTTCTTATAAAATGTTTAGCACCCATACTCTATGGGAAATATAATTGAACTTTCTCTTTCTCTCTCCTTTTTTTAAGGGTGAAACACCTCTTGATATGGCTCTACAAAACAAAAATCGGCTCATTATTCACATGCTAAAAACAGAAGCCAAAATGAGAGCCAACGAAAAGTTCAGACTTTGGAGGTGGCTGCAGAAATGCGAGGTATTTTCATATGGGTCCTGTTCTGCGGGCTCTCTAAAAGAATTGTTTTATTCGTTTGTGTTTGTTTTTTAAGGCAAATAGGGGAGGAAGCCAGGGCAAAACCAGGAAGTTGGCGTAGTGCTGCATTACATCTGCTAACCACATCTTTCCTCGCACAACCCATAGCCCAGAGTCGGAAATTTGGCGCGTTCATTAGCAATTTACAATTGGTCCTCAGCTAGATGGCTCTAAAGCTACATGTTATCTTGTGAATCTCCTAACATACCTCCACACTTAATGAATGAATGAATTGAAAACGGTTGGTTTAGATTCTTAAAGAAGCAAAAGGGAAAACACATTGCTGCAAGGAAATTTGGTTTTCTTTGAGAACTTATTTTTATTGAAATTTTTTTCAAGAGGAAAATGGTAACATTCAACATGGAGGAGTTAGACTAAAAATAACAGTGTTGCAGACTTTCAGCATGTGATGGCTCTCCACAAAATGAAAACTGGAATTTCAAGAGATGTACCCCAAGTTTATTCTTTAACCTGACAGTTCTTCTGAGTGATGTTCTCTGAACTTAAAAGTGAATTAGTAGATAAAGGTAGGAAGTTCAGCTGTTCTCATGAAGGCCAAAAAAATCTAAGTCATACTAGTGAATATGATTTCAGGTTGTTAAAATGAGGTATTGAGTTGATTCTACTATTTATAATGTTTTCGTATATGACAGATGGCATCATCTTGTCTAATCACAATTAGTAATTATATCCTCAGCATGATTCTAGATTCACAGACACCAGATTTCTATGCAGAGGGTCATCACAAATATTGCACCTATTTTGCACGTATTGGCTGTTACTCCTCAATATTCTTTGCCAGCTCCTCTGCTTCTCCTCTACCCCTTATTGGTAGGGTGCCCCAGGATTTTGTTCTTGACCTTTTTTTTTTTTTTTTTAAGATTTTATTTATTCATGAGAGACAGAGAGAAAGGCAGAGACTCATACAGAGGGAGAAGCAGGCTCCTTATAGGGAGCCCGATGTGGAACTCGATTCCCCAGACCCAGGATCATACCCTGAGCCAAAGGCAGATGCTCAACTGCTGAGCCACCCGGGCGTCCCTCTTGACCTCTTTTTTAACCCTTGGTGATTTTATGTACTTCTATGTTTTTTTGTTTTTGTTTTTGTTTTTGTTTTTTTTAAGATTTTGTTAGAGAGAGAGAGAGAGCGCACAAGCAGGGGGAGGGGCAGAGAGTAAGGGAGAAGCAGACTCCCCGCTGAGCAGGCGGCCCAATGTGGGGCTCAATCCCAGGACCCCAGGATCATGACCTGAGCTGAAGGCAGACGTTTAACTGACCAAGTCACTCAGGCACCCCTAGACACTTCATTCTTACTTTGCCAGAATAAGCCTGAATTATTAGCATCCTGAGGATTTATTTCAGTATTGGCCTCTGGGTGATATTTGACAACTGAGAACTACTCCTTTTCTGGCTCCACTGGGACCTTTCTTTCTCTTGGTTCTCATCCTGCCTTTCTGGTTACACTGATCATTCTTTCTTAGTTACCCTTGATAATTTAGCTTTTTTCCCCTTAAATGTTTGTGTTGGCCAAGATTCTTCCCCTTTCTACATACATAGTCCTTGAGATGTTGTTCATTCATGGCTTTCCAGCCTATATACTGATGAATACAAAGTTTTCTGAGTGGTAGACCTGCTTTTCTGATTGCCTCTTGGGTATCTCCTAGGTACCCATAGGTATCTGAAATTTCACATGCCCTAAACTGTCATCTTTTCTGTAAACTTTTCTCTCTGACCTTCTTTAATAGGGGATGGCACCATCTGGTGTCCAGACTGGAACTCCTATACTCTCCTCATTGAGTCTTGAGTGCATTGATTTTTCTGTGGTTCTTTTGTTTTGCTTTATACTTTCTGACCTATAGTTACTGTTTGAAAGAAAGTATTTTTAAAAACGTCAGCTCTCATTAGCACTTTTCTAAAAGACCACCACTTCTTAGAGGGGAAGAAAGCAAAACCAGAAACAACAACAACAAAAAGACCCCGAAACATGTTTAAGCAATATTTTTTAAAATCTAAAGCTTTAAAAATATTGTTTCCAAGATTGTGATTTCTCAGACTTCAAATTTATTGATCATTAATTTCAAAGAAAAACTGTATTCTGTTGTGTTAATTGTTAGAAATTTAGGAAATAGTTCTTTTGTTGTACTAATCATTGTTAGAGACATAGGATGTAAAATCCATAAGGTTCTAAAATTCTCAATCTCTTAATAGCTCTTCCTGCTGCTGATGCTTTCTGTGATTACCATGTGGGCTGTTGGATACATACTGGACTTCAATTCAGATTCTTGGCTTTTAAAAGGATGTCTTCTATTAACATTGTTTTTTCTGACATCTTTGCTTCCAAGGTGTGTATATTAGTCTTTGCAAGGCTAGTTACTGCATCTCCATTTGATTGCCTATTTCTGCTGTTGACTAGCTGGAATCATAGATTTTTTATTGAGCTATGAATGTTACTTACCACATAGAAACCTCTTCAGGGGTAGTGGGAGGGAAAAGCTTTGGTAGCATACGATTTAGCTAAAAGCAAATTGGTCAACCCAGTAATTTGAATTGATAATTGGTGGAAAATAAAGTTTCTAGCTCACTGTCTGAGTTGTTGATTTTGTAAATAATGAGAAGATTTTTGTAACTGTTTTGTGTCTTAAGGCATTTTTGCCCATTTTTCAGAAATTTTATTTTTTCCTTAATCTAATTTCATTTTAGGCTCATTATATTTGCTCCTAATGCTTTTTAGTTGAAACAATCTAATTAAATTATAGGAAATTATAAAATAGTGGCTGAGGTACAGTTTTATTTTTAGGAAAATATTACACATGATTATATATAGTCATGGTTGAGAGTCAGGTTGGTGGGTTCTAGTCAGGTTTTACCACATGGCAATCTGACCTTGAACAGATTGCTTTAGCTCTCTGGGCCTCACTTTGTTTATCTGTAAAATGATGATAATAATTGTGACAGTGTCTGCTTCATGGCTAATACATATACAATGTTCAGAATCACGGACAACACACAGTTCTCAATAAGCATGTTATACCACAATCTCTTCTCGCTTCCCTTTTTCAGTAAAATGGCATCCAGTTCCCTGTGTGAGTTATGAGTATCATCTTTGGGTTACTATCATCCTCGATTCTTTCCTTCCCACATCCAGCTCATCATCAAATCCTTCCTGCTTTTTGTCTAATCCACTCTCTCCATCTACATGGCCAGTGCCCTAGACCAGGATTCCTAACTGCTCTCCTGACTTCAGCTCTTCAGCTTTTCTCTCTTCATAGTTCCGCCCTGCTTAGCAATTAGTATGGTCTTTTAAAGAGGCAAATAAATCAGTTTCTGTCTTTTCTCCCTACTTAAAGCCCTCCTGTGCTTTTTCTGTGTCTTCAAAATAAAATCCAAACTCCTTGCCTGTGAGGTATTATGTGATTCGATCTCCTCTCTGATTTCATCTCTTTCCTCTCTTCCCTTCTCTGCTCTCCTACCTTCTGTTTCTAGAACACATCGAGCTCATTCCCCACACCCCCAGGGCCTTGGCTCTTGCTTCTGTCTTTGTCAGAAGTGTTCCAATACCATATCGTTGTATAGCAGGAGACATAACCAATCAGTCCTCGGGTCCAGTGTCACCTCCTTAGACGGTCCCTGACCCACTCTCTGTGTCACCTATTCGTTTTTCCTCATAGCATTTAATTACCATTTCCTGGAGTGTTAGGGCCCATACAAGCAGGAAACTTGTTTCTCCTGTTCATTATTTTCATTTACTGAATGAAAAAAAAAATGTAATGATGATGATCCATAGGAAAGGATCTATAAGGAAATATAGTATCACTCTCTTCAGGGTGTGATGTTGAGTATTCCTATGCCCACCCCCCCCCCCCCCCCCGCCATTTTTTTGCTTGCCAGCATTTTCTGGAATAAGGAAACATGACTGCTTAAGCTGCTTGAGTCATAAGAAAAAACAAAGTATTAGAGGAGTCTTACCTCTTGGTCATTCAAGAGCAGGACGGTTGGAAATGAATTAGAATATACATGTAAAGTAAAAACTTATATTTTTGAAAAATAGCAAAATGCCTAAAATTGTCTGCTATTCAGAAAACTTGTAACTTAGAGATTTTTACTCATTTTCCACTAATTTGATTGACTCTATCGCCAAAGAAATTTTAAGCCAAATCACCAGGAATTTCAATCATCACTTTGGGGTTTTGGCTTTTGCTTTTGTGTTTTCAGAGGGAAAGCAAGGGCTGGCAATATCTACCCACCTAGGATAGGAGCATTTGAGATTTTGTTTATTTTAGTAGGAACCCACATTATAAAAAAGTTACATGAAACTTTTGTTTTTGCTGACAGTGAGTTGCGGGCTTCGTTTGCTAGGCTTGGCATGTGGACACAATTCAAATGGGAGACATGCGTATGGCAGCTTTATCCATACTGCTTTTATTTCTCTCATAACTTTCTGTAGAAACTCAGTTTCATGGAGCGAGGCAGCTGCAAACTTCCACTGTTATTTAGGCTCCAGAGGCAGTTGCTTATTGATCCAGGCTGTTGTCTGATGCCTGTTAGAAGTAGACAGGTCCTGGTAGCAGACACTTACAAATTAGGTAGTTCACTGCAAACTACTTAATTAGGCCAAACACATTGGTGCTGCAAAATCTCAAAACAAGTCATGCTGTGGAGGTTACATGGGCTCCATTTGGCCTGCTCTGGCAGCATTTTATATGCCTGAAGTTTGGGATCTTTAGTTTTTCTGAAATATTTTATCATATGCATAATTATAAAAGCTTATCAGTGAGTTGATAGCTTTTTAAAAAATCCTTTTCCTACCTCTCATCAACCATTGTTTTTTTCCTGGCATAAATTTTAAAATAGATCCAGGTAAACTCTATTCATGCACAGATTTTACTATATTGATTATTTAACATGAAAGAGGTTTTTTTTTTTTTTTCCTTTTTGAAACTATAGTATTAACATTTGAGTAAATTGTATATGGACTTCCATGTTGCTTGTTACCCAAGCAAGAGGGTTAGAGTTCTGACGACTTTGCCACTTTTAGGCCTTATATATCTTTTTATATCACGTGTCAGCTTCTCAGGCTGATTGTGGGATGAAACTACTTAAGGTTGTGTACATCTGTTTTGTTTTAGAACTATGCTGCTAGTCCCTGGAAGGAAGTTTGTTAGACGTGGAGGTCAATCTCCCATATATTTAAAATTTTGCATTTTAGAATATTTGAAACCTGATATGCCAAAAAGAGAAATACAAATGTGATACATCTCAATAGAAATAAAGATTCATTGCAAATAGAAAGTTATGGAGAATGAAATAATGTAGAAGTTAGTTATAAGAACTAGAACATGAATCTCTGAGTGCTTTACTTTTCTCATGAGTCAAATGGGGCAAGGCGGTGGCGAACTCTTGATTATACCACTTGGAAAGAGGCACATAGGAAGCACTCAGTACTGAAAACCATTGTTGTTACTTGGGGGTGGGGTGGGAGTGTTATTATTACTGTTATTATTTAAGGGGGTTTAGAACTAAAGTTAATATGGACCATACTTGTTTTCACTAAAACCATATGTTTATCCTTTTTTCTTCTAGGTTCTTGGTCGGGTATAAGAGCCTTATATACTTACCAACAGTCTTCCTGCTGAGTTCCATTTTTTGGATATTTGTGACTTGGTTCATCTTATTCTTTCCTCATATCCTTCAAGCTGAAATTTAAACACGTATTTCATTTTGCCTTTAAATAGTAGTAATGCCAGTATTAGAAATTTAGATATTAGGAGAGATCCAGGGAATACAACTCATATTTGTATTCATTTTAATTATTCTGGTTGCCGATGTTTAGTGTTGAAAATCTTTTCAATTCTGAAAATAATCTCAGAGCACACCATGGAAGTGGTAATGTCTAGTATTACTCACAGGAAAGAAACAGTAGCATGAATTATTGTTTACGTGGATCCATAAAAATTTGTTGTATTGCCTTGAGATACTCTCTTCAAGGTCAGATGGTTCTTTTAACTTGGTTGGCAGTTACAGTTGATTAATAAATCTTCTGGGTACCAAGGTGGCCTGTATGGGAGGTATATTGGGGGGAAATATGCCCTCCTCAGCAGTGGTCAGTGCAGTGCTGCCGTCCACAGCAGTGAGTCTCAGTCCACAGTAAAAAAAACATTTACACTGCCACCCAAAACATGTGAAACAGAAGACAGTACTCCTGATGTGTGCTTTATTCTGAAATTGTGTTACTCTATC
Source organism: Vulpes lagopus (assembly GCF_018345385.1). NCBI lineage: Eukaryota > Metazoa > Chordata > Mammalia > Carnivora > Canidae > Vulpes > Vulpes lagopus. Next base: position 8,606,740 of record NC_054838.1, on the reverse strand, counting down.
CTATTCTCTTTTCCTTTTTAAAAAATGCTAGTCACAGCCCACTTAATTCTTATATGGCTTACTAATGGATGGCAGCCCATGGTTTTAAACAAAAAAACTCCTCTAAGAAATAGGTTTATCACTTGAGGAGCCGGGCTTAGGCCAAGACCAGTGTAAGGGTGTGTTGCACTCTTCGGGTTGACCAAACCTCGTCACCAGAAGTGGGGATAGGGGATACTTCTTGGTTTTATAGCTATTTATAGCTCCCATTAGGAGGGAGGCCTTTTTATCTTCCTACCTCTTTTCAGGTTCCTTTCTGGAGATTCTAGAAAGCCATTATAACCTTATTTTCTTTACAGGGTAGAGGGAATGTGATGGAGAGAAACGGACCTGCAAACATTCCTTTAACTTCTGTGTTGTGTCTCTTTTTGGTAATGGCAATTTTGAAAAGAAAGAGTAGTGTTTGTAGGAGAGATGCATACACTTAAGCAGAAATATTTTTTTCGTGGGAATCAGTGTAAAGTGAGAGGGGCATATGAATTCTCAGAGTGCATACATTTCGTTATAGCATGTTTATACTTCAATGATGCTTTTTGTTTCTGAGCATTATTTTTAATATTTTCAGTTTCCTGTAGTGTAAATGAATGGTGCAGCATATCATGGAGTTCATTTGACTTCTTTCACAGATGTTATTATGTATAGCCTTTGTCTTATGATTACTGATTTGGGAGCAGCTTTTTAAGCACTAGTCTTACAACCACTACTTAATGAAGGCTTGGATGATATGTGATATAAAAATACTTTATAACTAACCACGACTGTATAAAACAACAGCACAATATACAACACAAACCACTCGGAGAAATCTCAAGGCTGGTAAATTCTAGGAAAACTGACATGATTCTAAGGGATGGCTCATATTTTTGTTTACTAATCCACATGGCAGTGGAGTAAACACAGTTTTAAAATTGTTCCTTGATGAACTTTTAAATTTTGAGAAATTCACATTATTTCGCTTTTTGCACAAAAAGTGAGATACTTTTTATATTGCATTATTTCAACGTTGCAGAAGCAGTATCAATAGGATTGTAGCTCCACTGTAGTCTGAGAGCCTCAGCTACAGAACTTAGTGTTCAAGTGAGTTTCATCGCAGGCAGGTCACCCATTTGTGAAGATGCCATTACATCAGAAGATTTGATTTCCAAAGCTAGACAGATTCTTACGATGTCAGAGTGGACAAGATGGGGTATTTTACTTGCAGGTACAGCAGAAAACCCTTTGATCTGGGCACCCATATGAACCTGCTACTGGCAAGCGCACGTCAGTCAGTAGGTGGCACACTTTGCCTTCAGATCAGTGTTTTTAGAGCCTGAATGTTAAATGCTGTTAGAACGGCCCTGGGATGTGCCACCCTGTAAAGACCCATCCTGAGTATTTAGACTAATCTTGTCTCAGGTTGCCAATCCTGGATCGTGTGGGAGCTTCCCCTCTCACAGTCTGTTAAGAGATGAGTGTCTGGGGCACTGTGGAAAGACTACCATCTTCGAAATCAGACAGAATGAGTTTGAGTTTGGCTCTTTTTCTTACTCGTCAGGTACCATTGGCTACGTTATTTAATTTCACTGAGTCTCAGTTTTGCTATTAAAAAAAAAAACCAAAACTGAGGGATAACCAACCATACAAGTTCACAGGATGGCTGCAAGGATTATTATGTTATGATGTCTGTAAAATGCTGACCCCATTGCCTAAGTGGCATTTTATAAATAATAGCTATTTCATTGTTATGGATAAAATCTGTGTGGAAGGCCGCATGTTGAAATTAATTTTAAGGGAAGCTCTAGATTGGTTCCTCAGAAGATCACTTCTTTTTGGTGCCTTTTATATGTTAGGCAATTAATATATTTGGCTTTTATGAAGCGGGATCAAATAGAAAAGGTATGACCTTCCTGATGTGTCTGGAGGGAAGATTAAAACTCAGAAATGGTGAAGCACAGAAATTATGTCTGTGGTTCTGGCCTGCTGCAGAGGGAGTAACACAGTTTCAGATCAAGTTCAAGAGTAAGCTCTTTGGCCAAAAGCCTCAGGGAGGGAGTGACACAGCTGCCAAGGAAGCCACTGTACTCCCCACAAGGGATACAAGGATTTGAATGTCCATGTGAGGGACAGCAGCAGTCACACTGTCTCTGGCACTGGTCAGGACCACCCTGAGGTATGCTTGCTGTGTTTTGAATTCTATTCTTTTGAGAGAGGCATTGACCAAACAGGAGCATAAGGGAACTGTGCTGTATAAGGAACAAAGTTGCTGCTTATCCTGGAGGTGTACTGGAGCACTGCCTTCCAATGTCAAGGGTTTGGAAGTCTATCATTTGGAAGTCAGTGTACTGTATGGAATGGACCTTCAATAAAACTATTGAACAGATGAGAAATAGGATTCTGTAAGGTAGATCTAAGGACAGCTGTAGTGTAGATTTTCAGTGTAGAGCCAAAACCACCTAGAGGATGAAAAACAGTCCAGGTTACAGAAAGGCAAACTTCAGCTCCATATTGAGAGACTTTAACTGCAGAGGGTCACAGTTAACTGGGGAGGCTGAGGTGTGTATAAGGTCCAAGTACCACAGAACAGGCATTTTTAGATTCAGGGAAGGGAAAGAATTCTCTATAGGGAATCAGGAAAGATCTTTGGGGCACCTGGGTAGCTCAGTTAACCATCTGCCTTTGGCTCAGGTCATGAGGTCCTGGGATCAAGCCCCACATCAGGCTCCCTGCTCAGTGGGGAGTCTGCTTCTCCCTCTCCCCCTTCCTTTGTCCTTCACCTTCAACTCATGCTCGCTCTCTCTCTCTCGCTCTCTCTCTCACTCTCAGATGAGAAAAGACGGAAAGAAAGAAAGAAAAAGAGGAAAGAAAAGAGACTTCAAGGGGAAGGAGAATATAAGTTAGGTCTTGGGCAGCCCGGGTGGCTCAGCGGTTTAGCGCCGTCTTCAGCCCAGGGTGTGATCCTGGAGTCCCTGGATGGAGTCCTATGTCGGGCTCCCTACATGGAGCCTGCTTCTCCCTCTGCCTGTGTCTCTGCCTCTCTCTTTCTCTTTGTGTCTCATGAATAAGTAAATTTAAAAAAATATTTATTCATTCATGACACACACAGAGAGAGGCACAGTCCCGACATGGGACTCGATCCCAGGTCTCCGGGATCAGGCCCTGGGCTGAAGACAGGTGCTAAACCGCTAAGCCACCCAGGCTTCCCAAGTTAGGTCTTAAAGGCAGTTAGGGCTTGGACATCCTCAAAGTGTAGATGGGGGCAATGGGGAACATTTGAGTTACCACACTAAGCAAGGGCATGGAAACAAGGAATGTTTGACTTTTATGTGAGGGGATAGAATGCATTCATTTTACTCAGAGAGAGAAGCTCCAGGGAACCTCCTGGGATTTCTTTGGAAAGTTATTCAGAACAGAAGCCCACAGTTCAGTCGTTCAGTATGTGGAATCATGATTCAACTGAATATATTTTTGAGGATGTGTCATGTGTGTTGATCAAGATTCTAGAAATCTTCAAGATTTCTAAGGAAGAAAGGATGTGTTTCTTTAAAGGTCTTGACTTATGTACTCTGTAACAGTATTCTTAATCCATTCTAAGTAAGCTTTATTTGTTGGAATTGAATGCCACACAACTCTTCTAGATCCTATCTTAAAGCCAGACCTTTCTGCAGGCCAACTGATACATTTAACCAGGATTTAACCTACCTGAGCCAGATGTGGTTGTTGGCTGGTTTTTCTGGGGTCAGATCAGTGCTTCTCGAACTGTATTATGTGCATGGATCCCCTAAGGATCCAGAGTTTGGTTCTACAGATCTGGAGTGAGGTCTGAAGTTCTGCCTTTCTCATAAGCTACCAGGTAAAGCCATTGCTGTGGTTCCACGGACCATACTTTGAATAGCAGGGGTTTAGAGTCTATTTCATGGCCACCTGTTCCAGTCCAGAGTTTGGCTTAAGACCGTTCTACAGGCACCTGGGTGGCTCAGTTGGTTGAGTGCCTACCTTCAGTTCAGGTCATGACCTCAGGGTCCTGGGATCAAGTCCCTCATCAGGCTTCCTGCTCACCAGGAAGCCTGCTTCTCCCTCTCCCTCTGCCCTCCGCCCCCTCCCTGCTTGTGCTCATGCTCGAGCTCTCTCTTTTTTCCTCCTTCAAATAAATAAATAAAATCTTTTTTTTTTTTAAAGATTCACAGAGAGAGAGGCAGAGGAAGAGGCAGAGGAAGAAGCAGGCTTCATGCAGGGAGCCCGATGTGTGACTCGATCCTGGGACTCCAGGATCACGCCCTGGGCCAAAGGCAGGCGTGAAACCGCTGAGCCACCCAGGGATCCCCTCTTTTTTTCTTTTTTTTTTTTTTTTTAAAGACAGCTTGATAAGTCCTTGGAAGGCAGATAGTTACTGTGTTGATAATGATTTAAATTGGGCAAGGAGAATTGGTTTACTACTGGTGCATTGGCTTATTGCTCAGTGCACCTTCATTCTTTCCCTGGAGCAAAATTTTACATTTTATACAACGAATTTATACCATTTCAAAATGGGTAATATTTATCCTTGAAATACTTATTATCTTAATGTGCCCGTAATGTATTCTTTTCCCCAAATATAATTTGATTTGTAATTACTTTGCAAAAAGCAATTTTTTGTGTGTATTTCTAAATTAATGCAGCCTAAAAGATGACAAGGATTCATTATTAAACTTTCTATTAGGAAATTTGTGCAAGCATTAATCTAATGTGTAAAGAAATATTTTTAGTTGGAATCTGAATCAAGTGGTTTGTTTCTTCGAATTATTTTGTTAAAATGATAAAATATTCTTTTAGATGCTTACAGGAGAGCCATAGTTACACTGTCAGAGATTACTTTATTTGGATCTAGAATGGTTTTAAGCCCTCAGGATGTACCTCATAGATTGCAACTATTCCTATCAATATTTCATGAGTTTCAGCTAATCAGGAGGGATTAATTATTAGCCACTATGAGCAAATTCCTGTAGGTTTAGAACATAGGATGGGGCCAGGTTTGGGGGCAGGGATGTGTATAGATAATGGAAAGTGAGGATAGAATGCAGAGAGATTCTTAGGCACCAGTGATGAAATTTGCTTATGTCATAATTATACTGTTCTTAATGGAAGCTGATATATTCCTTAACGAGGCTTTCACATCTAGCAGGCACTCCTTTCTATTTTGCTTTCCTTCTCAGCATAATAGGCTTCCTCTACTTTTTCTACAAGACTTGGGCAACTGATCCAGGCTTCACCAAAGCTTCAGAAGAAGAAAGGAAAACGGTGAGCTTTCTTTGTAATGTTACTTTTTTTTTTTTTTTAATTAGTAACGTTCATGTTTGCCATGGCTGCCTCTCTAGTGCCCAGCATGTAATAGATGCAACATGTGTCAACAAAGTTGAGATTTGTCCACTGTTACTCTTTTACTCTTTCATTTATTTATGTGAAAGTTTTAAAACATTTTTATTTTCTCTTAAAGTCATACTCACCAAGACTTCTTCAAATGTAATTTGTTAGTGAACCTGATCTAAATTTCTTTTTAGTAACACACTTAGATAATGATCATTTCAGTTCCTCAGTAAAATACATGGAGAGTAACCGAGCAGGGGCAAGAGGGCGCCTCATTGACCTTTCTCTTCCTCAGAAATGAAGGTGTCAGTTGACTATTATCCTTTGCTTGCAAAGGTTTAGAAATTGGGGAGAGCATCGTTGTCTGTGTTCCTCTAGCCAGTGTTCCTGAAAGGACGAGTCCATGGTGCTTATAACCATCAGTTCTGATGTATACTGATGGGTTTTGTTTCTTTTTTATGGGTATATATGTGTGTGTTTATTTTTCCCTAGCAGATTATAACTGGAAGGTGCTTGCCATTCATGGAGAGAAGGGGAGGTATAATTTTTGTGCATTCTAATTTATTGGCTATGGTTGAAAATGCAGCCTTGAAAAGTCACATTATTTTCAAGTACAGAATGATTTGGTGGCAAGTATTCCAAATTGCTTTTCTGGCTGCCTCAGTTTGGAGAGAGAGCTGTGAGAACGGTATATAACCATGCATTATATATTTCTTAGCAAAACGAAATCATAAGGTCAAATTTCATGCCTTTCAGAATATCATCACCCTTGCAGAGACTGGCTGTCTGGACTTCAGAACATTTTGTACATCATGTCTTGTGAGTCTTTTTTTAAATATTTTTTTCCTATAGTAAGAAAGCAAATTCTTGGTAGCATTTGTCATGTAAGCCTTTGTTAAATCTTCATGGTATATTTGTACACCTTTGTTTCTACCAGGTTCTAATTTTGTATTACTATCAGGATAGTTTTCTGCCTTAAGCATATTGAGGGAATGATGTTCATAGTTCTTTAAAGTTGCCTATGGTTAAATCTGTGATCTGTAGTGTGTTTTGATTGCTTTTTCCTGCCATAAAGCATATATTAAAACTAACTTCAAGTCAGAGGCTCACAATGACCCTAGAAACTACTTACTGAAACCTGTCATTTTGCAACTGATGAATCAAGGCCTAGAGGGAGGAATTAACTTCCCCCAGATTATTGGCAGAGCTGGAAATGTAACTGGGTGTCCTTTTTCCTTTTTCTTAATCCAGTGCTCATTCTGCTGCCTGGTACTGCCTCACTTCCCCTTCATCAGTGTGAATAGGTTCTGGAAGTCCAATCCCTTCTAGTGATGGCCTAATCAAAATCAGATACATGGAAGTAAATATTAACAAGGCATGCCAGAGCCTCTGCGTGAACTGATGATCTATTTAGGATTATTTGTGCCCATGTCTTTATGACTTAGGAGTAAGATTTTGTTTGTGATTTGTCACCACTTTAAGACACTGATTTTTGCTTGGACCTGTCTTAATTGCCCACTTAGATAAGGAAGCCATTAAGGTCACTTCATTGCCACGTGTGTAACTCTTGTGTCGCTCGATATGATCAGCATTGTCTGTGGACTGGACGGTGCATAGGTGAGAGATTGAATTTTTTCAGTTAACACTATGAAGTTAAGTGTATATTTAGCTATGTTAATGATTCATAGAAAAAAATGGAAGGGCATCTAAGGGGGGGTGCGTTTTGTAGCTCTTCCTTGCCAGAGAAGCTTCATGGTATAACACTTTTGGAAAGCTGTCAATGTTGATAATAATAATGTCATTTGTATAGTATTTTAGAATTTATAAAGCACTTTTGAATATAGTATCCTATTTGATCATCAGGGCACAACCTGTGTGGTTGATATTACTATCTGCATTTTAGAGGTGAAAAAATAGAAAAGGTAAATTATTTGCTTGAGGTTATTTTAGTAATGTCAGTCTTCTATACCAAATTATCAGGTTCTTACCATGTCTTGTGACTTGTCTCTCTCATTTACTTCTCCACTTGTCTCTTTCAAAGCTCAGGTAGGAGCCAGAACCAGAGATAATAGGGAGTATTCCTTGTCGTGGTCTGTAGCCCCAAGTTTCCTCTGAGTGGTCACTGTAAAACCAGGGGTTTATTATGAGGAATTTCGGAGGAACTGTGGTAATTGTCTTCAGCAGAGGATATTCTTTTATAATCTTGAACAAAAGGTGGCTTTACTCAGGTTTCTTTGGTGCATTTGATGTTCTCTACTATTCTAGAGCTCCAAGCTTTGTGGACCTCATCCCACCGTAAAGATGGGATGGTTAGCATTATAGCAGCTTGGAGTGAACATGGAAAAAGCAACAGTGTTGAGCCCATGTATTTTTATTACGCTACATTTAACTTAGTGGTCTCACATGCATCCTCTTATTTGGTTGCCATAGGCCTATGAAGCAGGCAGAAGAGATCTTATCCCCAGATTAAAAACAAGAACACTGGATCAGAGAAGTTTAAGGCATTAACTTAAATACTTAACACAACTACTCCTCTTTGAACCTAGGTCTTCCCATTGCAGTGGGCATTGCTCCTTCTGCTAGGCATTGCTGCCATAGAAAGTGGGGACGTGGTGGTACTTCTGTGTCATTAGCATCAAAGTGCTCTCAACTCCAGCGTCTAGAGAGCCACATACACAACAGTGAGACTTGGTTGCTTGGCACCCTCGCCCTTACTTCACTTCTGTACACCTTAGCCTGCAGGTTGACCCTTTTTTCCTGTGCTTAGTCTTCAGCATATCTTTTTGCTGCTCTTACATTCATTTTCTCTATTACCCTTATCAAGTGGATCCTTGATTTACAGAAATTATACTTCTTAAACTTGTTACATGGAAGGAAGGAAGAGATAGGGTATGATTTGCCCAAAGTCCCTCCTTCTCCCCTTCCTCCAATGCAGTATAGGCCATCCTAGAACTACACATGTTTAGTAAATCTTGTTCTGTTCAAGAAAGATGTCTTTTAGGTAAGCAACAAATAAATATTAGTTCAGTTATCACGGACAGTTGACCATGACGTAACAGAGCTATTTGGTTTTGGTTTAATATTATTTAAAAGCAAAGCATAAGCTTATTTACTTTTTACTTTGGTGAAGGCTTTTGACAGGAAAGTGATTAATAAAGTCTTGATCTGGAAAATCATTGTAAGAAAGTATTAAATATGTTTTTTCTTTTTGGTATAGGTTTTGGCAATCATCGCTATTACATATTCTTCTTATTTTTTCTTTCCATCGTTTGTGATTGGATTATGTATGAGTCTTTCATCTGTAAGTATAATATTTTCATATAGCAAACTCATAAACCCGTACCCACATGAATTTTTCTTGGTAAATTTTTGTATATTCACATTCTGACTGGGTGACTATAAAACATACTCCTGATAAAAGTAAGATGGCTGCCTCTGAGACTCAGCAATGGGAAGCTGCAAGAAATGCTTGACAGAGGTTTGTCCACCCTTGGGAAAAGATTGTACCTCACCTAAAGTGATAAATTGAGAAGTGGTCAGCAATACAAATTCATTTGAGGCAAAGTATAGATTTATCACCTAGTGAAGTGAGGAAAAATTAGCTGTTCAGGAACAGAGCTAGGGAAGTGATAAGTAAATAAAATAGGAAAAAGAACAGATTGGCAGTGGAGAGGTTGAAGGTGGGAGGAAGTGGTCATGGAGAGAAGGAACAAAACCCTAAATGTCTGTGCCATTTGATAAATGTCCAGTCACAGCTTAGAGCTTATGGGCCAACTAATAGTCACTGGAAGTTTGGAAATAATGACTTAGAAGAAAACCTTAGACCATTTATTCTGCATCCCTAAGAAGGGAAAATAACTTCTCAGTAGCAGCGTGAACAGGCATGTAGGGGGCTCATGTAGGGAGTGACATCTGACTATCCCAAGGTGATTAACCCAGAAGAGCAGGGTTTAAATTGAAGCAAGAAGGATTTTAGCTTAGCTCTGAGCAATTATATGGCTATGCTTTGCAAATCTTGAAGTGGGTTACCTATCTGGGAAAACCTGTGGCGCTGGTAGTTTATTTTGGCCTTAGCTGTTGATTATTTATTTATTTATTTTGAAGGCTTTGGGAGAATTTGGCCTCACTATGAATCTGCTGACCGCTTCTTATAATCCATGTTACATTGATGTTCTGGTCTTAGGTTTTGCCAGTAGAATACTGTTTTAGTTCCTGAACTAAACCTGGGATGATTCAGGAAGATGTTAGAAATGTTCTCTCTACTTTATTTTCTCTTTCCCTTAGCATCCTAAGTACCACCCCTTCTTACCTTCCCCATTTCTTTGGTTGAACTTCTGTTTAGTGTTTGAAAAATAAATCCTCCTACTCTGCCTGTAAGCCTCCCAGTTCCCTTCCCCAGAAACCTCCAGTATTAACAAGTTTTGGTTTGTTCGGGGTTTCATGTTTAGAGATTCTTAATAATATCTATGTGAAATGGTTTCTTTTTGCCCTGCCACAGGCATGGAGAGGGCTTCATTTACCTTGCTAGCTCCTTTCCGTCTGGCACTTTGGGCATCTGTGATCAGTAGGGAATGCTTTTGTAGCTCAGTGTTACCATCACCATCTCAAATGGATCTGGTTGTCAGAGATCTAACTGATCCCTGATCTCTTTTCTCATCAAAGGCCATCTGTAATCCTGAGCTCTGGAATTCAAAAACCTCTTAAATTATATCCTGTGGGGTAACGAATAAAGATTTCTTGATGGTGCATCTTTCTGATGAAAGAGCTGCCCTTTTAAGGCCTCACAATAAAGGGTATTCCTGGAAAACCTTTTTAAGCTGGCCCACGGACCAGCTTGTCCCTTGGACTTGATCCTCAAGGAGAGGAGCCAGATTTTACACCACTCTTGTCTCTCCCGCTTCTCTCTTCACTAAAAATAGTCACCTTTGTTTGATGGCTGTGTCCAGTGTAAGACTGTATTATTGAAAAGGATAAAAGGAATTTTCCATCACTTTCATTCTTTCCAAGTTGCTTTCTTATTAAATGCATCGGTTCTTCCCTCTTCTTTCTCTCTATTCTCTGGCTCTGATCCAATTATATATTTTGTTTCTTAGGAAATGGCCCCACTTTATATTCGCGTGCAACCATGTAGACTGGCTGAACATGTTTTGTTACCTTTATCCCATTTGTCTCCTGACAATATTTCTTTACACTCAATGAGTACATTGTGTCATTTATCATTATTTCACAGTTGGAAAAAAAATGAACTTGTGCTTCATTTTTCTAAGGAGGTCTCACTGCCATCCCACCCTTTTTGTTTACCACTCACATTGCTGTTGCCAAAGCCCTGATGTGCACACTCTTCCCTCATGTGAGCCAGCTGCAGCTACTTCCAGCTCTGGGCAGCCTCCATCCATTTCATCATTTGTGAGGTCTACTTTCAGGGTATGGACACCCAGAAAGTGTCAGCATCCTACAAGGTACAGGGAGAAAGATTTTAGATCAGTGTTTAGAAAGACCACATCGTAACTGTCAGATCTATCTGAAGATGAGAACGGTCAGCTTGGAATAGTATGAGTCCCCTGTCATTAGCCAATGACCACCAGACCAGAATGTGTTATTTGTACATATTACAGTTTTACATTGCATAAGATTACGTACGTGGCCATTTGCAGCCAAATCTTTGACATTAAATCTGAAATCACTCCTATGAAAATTTCACTTTGAGGTCATGCTGTATTATCACAAAGATTCCCAGAAGAGAGCAGTAGAAATATAAGCTGGGAGCAAATAGGTGTTCTTTACCATGCAACAGCCATTTCCTCTGCCTGCTGTTGGGAATTATATTCTTTTTTTTTTTTTTTTTTGTCACATCAGGTGCATGGGATGCATCTTTGTCTGCTCTCCTAATGAGAAGCTCTAAAGAAAGCATAATTTGCCTTAACTTGTTGCCTTGATTGTTACTTGTGATGATTGCCCTTAGTATGCTTCTGACATACAGTCATGAAAGATGGTTAGGAACCAGATGAGACTCAAGGGGAAAGCATAGATTTTTAAGACTAAAATGGACAGACAGGTGATAGTAAAAGTCAGGGACTCATTTTCTTTCTGTCCTAGGAGCTCTTAAAGTGCTGCTTTGGGAAAATGTCTGAAATTACTTATCAAATTGTCAGAGGCATATATCGAACCTCAAGGTGCAAATTTACAGAATTCTTATTTCAAAAATAATTCACCCTTTGTAAATGGTCGTGGTGCCCACAAAAGTCATTGGCTTTACAAAACCTTGAAGATTGACTTAGGGGTCATGAAGGCCATAGGGAAGTCCTCTGTTTGAATTGACATATGGGTTTTCTAGGGAGAAACTGACCACATGCATCTTGGTCTTTATTCTTTTCCTAGGATGTCTCATGATTCCCTTACCTGGACTTTTTCTCTCTACAGTGTAAATCATGGTGCCAACGCAGAAATACACCCAGTAACCTTATGCCGTTAGGTTGTGTTCTGATGGTACCTGGGTGCTAACAGGATTTCTTGTGCCTACAGCAATGGCCTGTTAATACGAACCCTTAGGAGTTTATTCAGTGCTATAACAGACTCCTGTCTTGCTGTGTATCCTGGATAAGATGATGAATTCTCTAAGATATTTATTAAATATAGCTATTCTCTGTTATCAAGTCCTTGAAGAGTTAACTTTGGAGAGTTTATTTTATGCTGATTATGATGGTTTTAGTGGTGGTCTTATGGACCATTTTTGCTTTTATTCCTTTATTGCCCACCCCACCAGTGCGGTGCTGTCATAGCTCTTATGAGCAGTGAGGTACTGTTTGTTTACTTTGCTGGTTAAGCTGGCATTTGGAAGATAAATTCTTAAAATTTGGGTTCTAGTGTGTGTTGTCATGTCTTCTTTTCTCCCCGAATAGAAATGCAGTGGTTTTATCTTCTTGAAGAATGATCATGAGTTTGCTGCCTTTTTAAATAATGAGTTCCTTTTTTTTTTTGAATTCACAGATTGGTCAAATCATTGTACCACAACATTCAGAGAAGATGGACTGTGGACCTACCTCAATCAGATTGTGGCCTGTTCCCCTTGGGTTTTATATATCTTCATGCTAGCAGCTTTCCACTTCTCATGGTCAACATTTTTATTATTAAATCAACTCTTTCAGGTATTTATTTGTCTTCCTATAATGCCTTTGAGTAAAATTTTCAGTAGCCTGTAATAGAGAGACTTGAATTTTAAGTCGGAAGCCTTTTGGGTCTTAGTTCCACCTCTGTCACTTACTCTTTTGGGTGTAGGTATGTCATTTGACCCTTGAATTTCAGTTTCCTTGTCTGTAAAATAGAGTTGATAATGCTACTCTCACAGAATAGTTTAAAGGTTAGCATAAGTTGTTAGCATGTCCCTAGGAATGATCTAATCTCACCTTTTTATTTTACGGATAGAGTTGCAGAGAGGTGAATTGGATTGCTCAGGGTCACTCAGTGAGTAGTGAAATCAGAACTGGAAGGCTTTTTTCCAAGGCTTTTTTCATCATATACTTATATCACATGGTGTGTGAAAACGTGATATAAAATATAAAAAGCATTGTGAGATGCTTTTAAAAACATTTGTGAGGTGATTATCTTCCCTCTTTTTTTCCAACCCTGTGTGTTATCCTGTTTATTATGAGTGCTTAAGTGGGTAGAAGGGGAGGGGGAACGCAAAATCCATCACCAATTAGTGGACATGGTAATGATACTTCCAGAGAGGGTCACGGCCATTAGAAGGTTCATGCTCCAGGGCAGTAACCACGTTCAGCTTCCCATGAAGCTGCTGTCCTTTCCCTGTTGCCTTCCTTTCCCTGTGAGCATAACCCAATTCTAGGTGTTGCCATAGCCTGCCCTCATGGTCTAG